>NC_136061.1:1297639518-1298166905 GCF_964261635.1 Lissotriton helveticus
ATGTTGAGAAAGCGATAGAGTTATTACTCTCTTATAGGAGTAAGAGAAACGTCTCTAGATCATTGTACGAAGACGACGTATCAGGTAGGAAAAGAGCGAGACAGTACCCCATGAGAGAGGTTCCCCCGGTTTGGAGGGAAGGCGATGCGAATGTAGTACCGCCAATTCTGCCTCATTTCCAGCGTGTATGGGTACATGTCCCCTGGAAACGATCCGAAGTCTTAGCACTCAAGCAGACATTGCCTGATCCTCGTAAAAACCCGACTGGGTATTATAAGGAGTTATCGCAAACTGCGAGCTCATGTATAATGAATTTAGCGGACATAGACATGCTGTTTGGGAACGTTGTTCCACATCCTCTATGGAGCAAAATACGTCATACGAACCATGACCAAGAACTAGGTGACTCATGGGCGAACATTGCCGCTATCGATGCTAGACAAATTGGTGGTTCTAAACCTGAGCCGTTAATAGCTGAACTTCCCTGTCGAATTATCGCGTACATGAAAACGATAATGCCCGAGGTACGCGTAAACTGGGACAAGCTATCTGCGTGCAAGCAGAAGAAAGATGAGAATGTGTCTGACTTTTTCACAAGATTTGAGGAGACTTTCACCGATCATAGTGGTCAGGATATGGCTACCGAGGGTGGCCAAAGATTGTTTGTAGACAAGTTCGTACATAATTTAATCCCTGAACTGTGTAATAAACTGAAAGATTCAGAGAGTGCTTGGGCTGTCTCTACGTCAGCTCAAATTTTAGCTACAGCCCAGTACTATGAAAATAGGCGCAAATACGAGCTAGATAAAGTCGACAAAAAGACGAAAGATTTAAAAACTAAAGTTCTTCTCCAGCAAGCTTATCCGCCTCGTACGGCTAGTCAGCCCAATTATCAACCACAACAGCAGTATTCGAGAAACGCGCAAGGAAACGAGTTTTCCCACCAGCGTATTGCTTACGGCCCGAATCAATGTGCATATTGCAAGGAAGTGGGTCACTTTAAAGGTAATTGTCCGGCTCTTGCGCGACGTTTAAGCGGTGCTTCAGGTGTAAGGGGAAGAGGTGTTCAACATGCCCCTAGAGGTAGGGGCCGTGGAAATTTCACCCAGAATACAACTTCCTTTCCGCCTCAGAATTCGATGAACAGCTTTGACCAACAGAATAATGCGTCGTCTAGGTCAGCTCAGTACTATGCTGACGACTATTACACCGAACACGAAAATGAGGGTAACGATTGCTAGGACAGCCATGGACAAAGAGAGGGAGTCGTTTCAGTTCCAGTAGATCAGAATGGACCTTATGTCGAGGTGATCGCCTCATGAGTGTCAGAGCCATTTCTGCTGGATACTGGTGCTACGAAAAGTTCTATCATGCACTCAAAACTTCCTGGCGCACCTTTGTCCGGCGAAATGAATGTTTCAGTAGGTTTCTCTGGCGCCCCTGTTAGAAACCCGATCTCCAGTCCTGTATCTCTTTCTATTGGCCCATGCGAATTAGAGGCGCCCCTCATTCTTACCACAGGTTGCGGTGAAAATTTGTTAGGTTTGGATTTACTAAAAAGGTTATATGCGACTTTGTACTGTTCACCATTGGGAGTACAACTTACTTTAGGTAAGAAAGTCATTCCTCCAATGTATGTGTCAAAAGAAAATATTGCAACTGAATTGTCGAGTCTTCCTGATGTACTCTGGGCTAATGGTTCTAATGATGTAGGTCGTTTGGAGATAGCACCGTATGTCATAACGTTGAAAGCCAACGTTAGGTTACCACGTATTCCCCAATACAAAATATCCAGCGAATGTGAAAAGGCGTTATTGACGATTGTTTATGACCTAATTGATAAAGACGTCATCGAAGAAACAACAGGAAATGTTTGTAACAGTCCAGTTTTACCGGTCTTAAAACGTACCGATCCTTCACAGCCCCCTGTGTATAGGTTCGTGATCGACCTCAGAGAAGTGAACAAGATAGTTATCCCACAGTTTCCAGTTGTCCCCGATATTACTGCCTTATTGACAATGGTTCCAGCTTCAGCAAATTGGTTCTCGGTGATCGACCTGAAGAACGCTTTCTTCAGCATCCCGATTGCTGAGGAGAGTAGAGATATTTTCGGATTTAATTTAGGAGGACGAAGCTTCCGCTTCAAGTGCACTCCTCAAGGCTACTGCGAAAGCCCATCAATATTCAGTCAGGCCCTGAAAACACAACTAGACACGATTGTTCTACCGAATGGTTCAACTTTGATTCAGTACGTAGACGATCTACTGATCGCTGCAGACACTGAAGAGATTTGCAAGAAAGCTACGTTATCATTATTGCATCACTTATGTGACATGAAAGCACAAAGTCTCTCTCTCCAAACTACAATTTTGCCGACAAGAAGTAACCTACTTAGGTCACATCTTGTCGAAGCAGGGAAGGAGACTGACACCAGAAAGAATACAGGCACTTGCAGAACTGAGTGCCCCAAGAACACAGAGAGAGGTTCGAACCTTCTTGGGCATTACATCGTACTGTAGACAATGGATACCGAATTTTTCACTACTAGCTAAACCCTTGCTGGCACTACTCTGCAAAGACACGCCAAATCCTATGCCTTGGTCTGAAGATTGCCAGACGAGTTTCCACGAGTTGCGCGATGCATTATGTTCGGCTCCTGTGTTGGGAAACCCCAACTACAGTAAGCCTTTTACATTATATGTCCATGAGAAGGAAGGTTGTGCATTATCAGTTTTAACACAACATTTTGGGGACAGACAGCGCCCATGCGCGTATTTTTCGGCAACTCTAGACCCTGTGGCTAAAGCCCTACCAAGTTGTCTGAGGGCTACCGCCGCAGCAGCTGTCTGCATCCGACAATCCGCTGGATTAGTCATGAATAATACTCTGATCGTTATGGTTCCGCATGCAGTAGACATTTTTACTAAACAGGACGAAGACACAACACCTTACTAGCGCTCGACTATCCAGTTACGAACTTACGCTGCTAGCAAGTCACATCCACATAAAGAGGTGTGATACACTGAACCCCGCAACGTTATTACCCATTCCGACAGGAACAGACGAGATTGATAGGCATGACTGCTGTTTTAGGACAGAAGAAGAGACAAAAGGGAGAGTAGACTTACAGGACACTCCCCTTCCTGAATGCAACAATACTTTATGGGTTGATGGTTCATGTTTCAAAATGCCGAATGGTGATACGACTGCAGCATATGCCGTAACGACATTACACACCATTATAGAGACTGCGCGAATTTCCCATAATTCTGCACAAGCTGCAGAGCTAATTGCGCTTACCAGAGCATGTGTGTTAGCGAAAGGAAAGCGAGTGAATGTGTACACTGACAGCCAATACGCCTTAGGTGTGGCTCAAAGTTTTGGGAGATTGTGGCGTGAACGTGGGTTTCTTACGTCACATGGTGCAAAGATACAACATGTTCAGCTAGTTAATGAGCTCCTCCAGTCACTGACCTTGCCACTACAAGTTGCCATTATAAAATGTAGTGCACACAAAAAGATTCAGGATGATGTTGGCCGCGGGAATGCATTTGCAGACGAGGTTGCGAAAGAGACTGCAAGGAACACAATGAGTCGGATGTATGTTGTAGGTCCCGCTAGATGGATTACTGATGTAGGAATGTGTGAGGACACCATTGAGAGCGTGAAATCTATACAAGCCGAGGCAACTGAGAAAGAGGTGAATGAATGGAGAGAAAGTAAGGGTAGGTTAGATGCGAATGGTTGTTGGGTCGAATTGTCAGAACACCAGCGATGGTTATTGCCTAACGCCTATGTACTTGCAGTAGTAACAATGGCTCACGGATTTGCGCACATCAGTTCGAGAGGAATCTGTAAAGTATTGGCCCCAGTATGGCAAAATAGCAATATCCCGAAATATGCAGAGAATGTGGTCAGAAACTGTATGGTGTGTTTGAAGTACAATCCCGGTAGGTGAACCCCAACTCCAGCTGGTCATTTTGCGCATCCAACGTATCCGTTCGAGGTTTTGCAGCTCGATTTCATTCACATGGAGAGATGCAACAATCTGAAGTATGTGCTCGTTGTTGTTTGCGCTTTCTCCAGGTGGGTGGAAGCGTACCCCCTTAAGGACAATACAGCCTTGTCAACTGCCAAAGCACTTGTCAAAGAGTTCTTCCCGAGATTTGGCATGCCTAGAATCGTCTGGAGTGATAATGGAAGTGAATTCGTAGGACGCGTGATGAAGAGAGTGTGTGAGTGTTTGGGCATCCAACAAAAATTCCACTCTGCGAATCACCCCCAATCAGCTGGATTAGTAGAGTGCTACAATGGCACTTTGAAGCTCAAATTAGCCAAAATCCAAGCCAGCACAGGTCTTAAATGGCCTGACGCCTTGCCTCTAGCACTCTTGTCAACGAGAATGACAGTCCATTCCAGATTAGGACTTAGCCCCCATGAGATAGTGTTTGGCCGCCCAGCGAACGTCTGGGGCGTGCCAAGACCAAAGAAACTTAGCGAAATAGAGCACCCCGTACTGCTTGATTATTTGTGCGAATTGACAACTAAATTGCGTGTTTTACACCAACAGGTTCACAGTTCCTCTCCGCCAGCCTCTGACGATCCAGGTCACTCCATCGCACCCGGCTCGTGGGTCTTGGTGCGGGATTTTCAGCGCACAAACAACGGACAGCCGAGGTGGACCGGACCTTACCTGGTATTTCTTTCCACGAGATCAGCGGTTCGGGTGGATGGCAAAAAGAACTGGGTGCACGGGACCCATTGTAAACGGGTCCCTGTGCCCCTTCCATACGACCGGTGGGTCAACGAAGGAATTGCCGACTCTGAGACAGAATCCATACCTCGTTTCATCCCTTTCAGCGATGCACGTCTAAAAGAAACTGGTACCGAAAAAGAGAGTGATCATATTTTACAAGGATTTGTGCCACAGTCTACACAGTTGGACACTACCGAACCTGAGACATTGTTTGAAGACCACACCGTGCCAGGAAAACGACGGTACAATTTAAGGACTAAACGAAGAAACTAGATAAAAACGAACTAATGTGATTTCCCTTCCCCCAAGAACTATTTTTGATTTTTCAGCTCTCTCACTCTTAGGAAACTTGCTCATTTTTGATTTTCGAACCGCCATCCGGTTCTGCTGCTAGGGTCGCGGTTGAAGGCTGGGGAGTGCAACTGGGGACGTTTAGGTCAACGGTTCTGGTTGGTCCAAGGGAGTTACCCCGGACTGAACAGAGCGCACCCCCTGGAAGAACCAACCTACCACCGCGGGCAGCAACTAGAGGATGGAGTTTCCTAGGGTAAAGAGACCTACCAGACTCCCAAACTTTGAAAGACAATTATTCACTGTACTGGCCAAAAGAAAGTTTTTGATAACATGTATTTTAATGTTGTGTAGCATAACAATGTTTTTGACTGGTTATACTCTATTCGTATTCCAAGTTACTTTTTCAAATGACACCCGGCCACAGCCTCCTCCTACTATCTCGCCACACTACTTTCACCCTCTACCTGAACACGAATCTGCCAGAAGACTCGAATTTGTAAATAACTCATTCATTCAACTCCTACACCAACACCAGTCCATCATGAACACATCGAACTGTTGGATATGTGGACTCATGCCACACACGACTGATAAGGGTATCCCATACTTCATCCTGCCATTCAGCTATTATGGTTCTCTGTGGGCTTTCCAGACCATGTTCCTATTCGCCCTAGAACCATACCCGACACGTTCTACTGAAAGTGATTCCAGCAACAATGCCCTAATAGCAGGGATAAGAAATATGAGTAGAGAGTTCGACACCTATCTTACGATTCCCAAAGATGAACTCACTCCGTACACTCGTTGGACCGTAACTAAATATGGGGTTTACCTGAGTAAGAGCCAGACAGCAAAGAAATCCCGCCCAGTTTGGATAGTACCCAACCGAGGTCACTTATGTTTACAAGGTATCGGCAGGGATCCCAAAGCACAATTAGGAAAGAGTATGTGCACGGAAACCCATGTGTTCGCTTCTCGAACTTCCCCCATACTCTTAGCAGCCAAAGGCACGTATTTCGTCTGCCATGACCAAGCTTACACCTGGTTGCCCCCTGACTTCTCAGGTACATGCTTCATCGCATTTCTGCTGCCTCCCACCTACACGGCCAGAGCAGATTACCATCGGACAAGGACAGCTAGAGGTGTCGTGAGTAGAGACGACACCGCGGGTCAGGAATTCACTGACTTCGCAAAGGGTTTTCTGCCATTTTGGGGGCCTATGGTGAACAGCAGGAATATTCGCCAGTTATCGAGGATAGTTGAATCCGCCGTGAGTACAACGGCCGGAGCTCTTGGCAACTTGACGACCGAACTTCAGTCGGATCGACTTATGACCTTTCAGAACCGAGTTGCCCTAGATATCATACTCGCCGATCGTGGTGGTGTGTGTAGAGTGATCCAATCCAGTTGCTGCATTTTCATCCCTGATAACGCACCGACAGTGTACCAGGCCATCTCTAAGTTACACGAGATACCTGATTCCCTTCACGTAGAAAAAGGGGACTGGTCCTTATTAGGGTGGTTCTGGGGACTGATCGCCACCTGGGGATGGAAAACACTGATCTTCATTGGGATGATCTTAGCACTTCTGTTTATGTTCTGCCTATGTGTACAGTGCGCTCCGGCACTATGTGGCCTCTGTGCTACCTCATGTGTACGGAAGCCTGTGTCAAGGGACGAACTGAGCAACAGAATGATGTTACAGCAGCATCTCCACAAATTCCTTCATACGGATTTGGACTCAGATTAACATGAATTATTGCCTTACATAAGGGCAAAAGGAGGGTCTGTGGTTCTGAAAATCTGGACCCTGTTGTTGTTCCGATATCGAGGTCCAATACCCGTGTCACAAAATATCAACGTACCATGACGAATTTGGTGTCAGCGAACCGATAATGATTAGGACATCATTTCTATGCATTTGCGTCAGAATCGAGGGTCGCCAACACCCCCAAATCGTAGTTTCCGTCCCAACCCCTTAGACTCCATTTTGTGAACGACATCCATCTTACGTCTTGCCCTCATGATAAGTCAATTAAAGGTCGAGCTTGGTGACACCACATCAAAGGGAGTATAGTGACATAAAAAAGCCATGTTCTCTGCTATGGTATAATCAAGACTCAGTTCCAAAGGTGAGACCTACAAGTTCGCTGTCTTTGCCGGTGGAGTACGTCAACAAGAAAGGAGTACTGCAGGCCATTGTCGTGGAGGCCGTGATGGTCTGAGCAAGCTGCCAGGGTTGCGGGCCTCGGGATGGAGCTTGCACCAGCACGTGGTGGGCCGTCTTCGACACACACCGGTGTCGGCAGGTGAGCAATGGGGCACAGGGGCGGGCAAGACGGGTTCGGGGCCCAGCGGCCCGTGGTGCAGCAGGCACACAGGTTCGCAGGCAACACCGCTCATGGCGATGGCATCGGCCTCGTGGCGGGGACAGGGGCTCTGCCATGGCAGAGATGTTGGGCATTCCGGAAGAGAACCACGCCCAGAGCTATGTGCTTTTTATCCACACACCTACGCTGGCTTGGCATATGCCAGGCCAGCCCACTCCGCTCACGCTTACAGGGGGGACATAACAAGCTACACTTCCGCGATCTTTCCCATTGGCTGGGGTGACATGGTTGCGTCCACTGTCCACTACACTCCAAACACCAGCGGTGTATGTCGACATGGATATGTGTGTGGTCTGCACAATGCAGTCTGGCAATCTCACCCACGCCACACTATCCACTATCAAGTGGCTGGGGTGTCATGCTGTTGTTGGCTTATGTGTTGGCTGGCCCAGGTTCCCACAGTAAGATGTGCTGTCGTGCCTTGTGGGTGGGCATGTTATTTGGCATATTGTATGTGAGTTTTGTAACATGTGCATTCCCAGTGTTGTGAGTTGCATGATTGTGGAGTTCAGGTGTGTGGTGTATTCATTTGGTACTTGCCAACTAGCAGTGCATTTACGTAGGTGCCATCCTGGTAGCACTGGTTGATGATGGACTGTCGGAAGATGTAGGAATCATGCACACTGCCTGGGTGGTTGGGGTCGACGTTGGTGGAGATTCCCTGGTTGTCCACTATTGCCTGCACATTGATGGAATGTGTGTGCTTTCTGTTGTGGTTATTATGTGCAGTGTTGCCAGGGGGCACAATTAGGACATGTGTGCAGTCAATTGTGTGTGGGAAGCCAGCTATGGCATAGACACCTTGCTTGGTCTCAAGCTGTTCCTGCACAGTGTGTGGAAATTATAGATAGTGGGGTACCAAGCTGATGATGTCATTCACAAACGTTGTGAGGAACTTGGATTGGGCTGGCTGTGAGACTCCTCTGACTCTGGCAGTTGTTGGTTGGAAGGTACCAGAGGCCAACACGTGCAGCACAGCCAGCAGCTTCGTCTGAGGTGAGATGTTGGTTGTCTGCTGTGTTGGTACCGTCAGCCAGTGGGCAATGGTGGTCAGGATACAGAGAATGGATCTCCCTTTGAGCCTTTAGTGGGCAATGACATTCTCTGGTGTTGGGTCTGTGAGGTTGGAGCGTTTTCTGAAGGGTGCTGTATTTCTCTGTGCTGCCTCAGTGTTGGTCTGGGGGAGGGGGGTTGGAGGTCCGGGGGGGTCCTGGGGTGGTGTTGATGGGTGTTGTTGCTCTCTTAGGTGTCCAGCCTGCATGATCAGTGGCTCCATGTCATCTGTTGCCCTTCAGGTGTAGCTCTTGGCTGGGCTCCCTTTTCTGGTGCAGGCTGTCTTCCTACTTTACACCAGGTCAGAGCAGGTGTTAATTTCCTGCTGCTAACACGCCTTTTTGCCTGTTTTGGGTTCTTATCGCTGATCTGGCTGGTCGTAGAAAATGTTGGGTAGTGATGTTCTTGCGGCTTTTTACACGGGAAAGCCTACTCTGCATTTCATTAGCGATAGTTGCCAGGGTCATCTGTGGCGATGTGCTTTGCGGCTGCTATCGCAAGTTAACTGGTGATATGGGCTGTTAACACCAGCTTGTGAATGGGGCGATATATTTGTCGCCACTTTGGCTGCAATAAAGTGCCATTAACTCAGCGATAAATCCTTGAGAATATGCCCCACTATGTCTATAAGTTGCCAGTGTAGGAGCCAGTTGCACAGCGCCTGGGCATTGGACATGGCTAGCATGTGAGGTAGGAGAGGGACAGAGGAGTGGAGAGCTGTACTGAGGATGGAGTTAAAGTCACCCCCTAGGAGTCACAAAAACTCACTCCACCAGGACAGCTTGCCAGATAGAGCAAGCAGGAACAAGTACTGTTTCATGTTGGGGGAATATATGGCTCCCAGAAGAAGTCAGTGACCATCTAAGTAGCTTTGTATTAACACATATCGATCATCAGTGTCCACCACTACCCCATCTGCTGCAAATGGGATCCCTGGTTTCACCCAAATTAGCACTCCCCTGACGTATGAGGAACAGTCATTGGCAAATACTTTACCTAGCCATCGGCTTCGGAGTCTGCAGGCTTCAGCCAGAATCAAATGTGTCTCCTGCAATAACCCTATGCGAGTGGATCTGTGTTTGAGGTGAGAGTACACAGCAGAATGGTGCAAGAGGGTGTGCATGCCCTGCACATTCCAAGTTATGGTGTTAGTGTGGGCCATGTGGGAAGTGTGACATTTCCCTGCATGTAGCAAGCCCATTCAAGGTAAGGGGTCTTGTAGCATGTAGTAGTACTTGTGAGGTAGAGTAGTTGGGAGGGCTGGGCGCTTCCAGGCAACCAAGCATAACTGGAAAGGGAAGGAAGAATAAATCAGAAACATTATCAGAGCGGATGTGCAACAGGTATCTGCCCAAACTACCAGAGGCAAACACCAGCCCTACAGCCAGGTTCAAGGAAGAGTGAGGGGAAGGCGCAGAAGCCAAAGGTGCCTTACCCTACCTGTGTAGGACACAAAAATACCAATTGTAATAATGAACCATCATTCTACAGAATTACACAGCAGAGTGTAGATTATCTGTGTGCCATGTAGGGGTGACACATATGTAGGCTGGGCTTTCTGTAGCTGCAATAAAATAAAGGTTAGTATACGCGAAAACAGAACAGTACAAGGGCAGAACAGCCAAAAGTGAAGGGAGGACTTCAGGAGCGACAGCTATTGGCAGGCTATATAATGTAATCTGTCGTCTACGGAGTCACTTCAGGTGGGGCCGGCGAGTCCGCTACAGAGGGCCACGTATTGGAGGAGCCGTTGTCACTGAAGGATTTTGTAGAGACCACGTTCAGGTCCAGGCACTGAGCATGATCACCTATTGAGGATGCCATCTACAGGGTCTATACCCTCTCTAAGATCACTTGTTCCAGGTTTAAAACAGCGCCGGATTTTGAAAGGTGTCACACCCATTTGTGGCATCTGTAGTGGTGCCTTTGCCACACTAGGAGCCTGTGCTGTTTAAGTAGGCAGGGGTGCGAAGTCACGAGTCACGAGTCCAGTGGACTCTATCTAATTCCCTACCTCCTCCCAGGATTCAAGTAAGCTGTTTGTACTTTAAACCACCACACAGAGGTGGGCCAAGCACAGGAGCGAATAACTATCGTCTAGCTCCAAGAGACGATGCTTAACAGCCAGAAAAGAGCTTCTCTGTCCCTGCACCGCTGTAGTATAGTGAGGAAAAATCATGACTGCAGAATTATCCACCCTGATGTCCTGTAACTTAAGTGACTCGTGCAACATGAAATCGAGTTCCCCGTAATTAAGCGGACAGGACAAGAAAGGCCTGGGGTTGGCTTTTAGTGGGTGCCTGCAGGCCCGCATGGGGGAACGTCCTTTACAACGGAACTTTTACAGCGAAGTACCGTTACGACGCAGGTTTAACAACGAAAGTCATTACAACGACTTTCGCTGGAGGGCACTCTAGGATAGGTAATAGTTTAATTTACTATCCAACACCTTCCCTACTATCCACGGGGACTGGAGCTGGAATCGTAAATTAAACTATTCACTATCCAGCGCCCCCCAACGCAAGTCGTTGTAACGACTTGCGTTGTAAAACCTGCGTCATAACGGTACACGTTGTAAAAGCACGCGTTGTACCGTCATACATCCGCCAGCATGTGATGGGCATGCTCGACAGAGAAGAAGGGAGAGAGCGCTGCACCAGGAAGCAAAGCATGGATACAGGTCTCATCGTAGGTCACTGTGTCCAGTACCTTCATGCCCTCTGGAAGGCCGACCATTCATATATTGTTTTTCTGAGAGCGGCACTCTGCATCTTCTGCCCTGCACTCCAAGGTGTGCACACAAGCTGCCATGGCCTGCAATAAGGAGTCTACTTCACTGGTCGTTGGTTGAGGTTCGGCTAGTGTCTGTTCAACTCTATGGATTTTGTCCACTAGTTTGCGGTGGACTGCATGTAGAAGGGTGAAGTCTGCTGTTACCTTATCAATTCCTAGTTCAAGTGATGTTTATGTTTCTTTGAGCATTGCTTTGATCTTCTCCACAGTTTGTAATACAGTATCAAGCTTGGTGCTAAGGGACACAGATGAGTATTATGGCCCTGCCACTACTGGGTCCCCAGATGATGTTCCATGGTTGATGTCTGACATGGCGGCGCAGGCTGAGTGCCCTGGTGAAGTCAATCCATGGCCAGATGGCATGTGTTAAGCAGTTGAGGGGCCACAGATGAGAGGGATATGCTTGTGGTCCTGGTGTACCTGGCAGGTGCTTCATCAAATGGCCAGCAAAGGTACCTGTGGCACAATGTTTGCTGTCTGCCAGAGACCAATGTCTGCGGGAAGAGTGGATGTCTGTGGTGCATCCACGGAAGGTCTCTGAGACTATGCAGAAGCATTACCAGCGGGGGCATGCTTGCACGCTCCCCAGGGTGTGAAGGAGCACCACAGTAGAAGCAGTCCGGGGAGGCACTAACCTGGTATGTCCTTCAAGGAGCCCATGGGGGAGTTAGGTGTTGTGGGACCCACTTACATGCCCCAGGAGGAAAGTGGTGGCGAGGCAGCATGACCAGCCTCGGGCGTCCAGTCAACTATGGTGTCAGTACAAGGGCTCATGAGTCGGTGCGTGAACTTGGTGTATGCTCCTCTGCACCTGCACAGTGACCTCCAGTTGGGCTCGCTTGCTGATACCTTTGGGGGCACTAAGGTGTCGCAGCACGTGCAGCCCTGCAGTGTTTGCAGTCCCCAGCCACTCTGTCTCACTTGTTCAGATGTGCTGGCACAAGGGAGGCAGCAAGGGTTATACGGCCATTTTCTTGGGCAAAGGCATGTGGGCAAAAGATGGTCCCCTGGCGGACCAAAGAGGGAAGCATGGTAGGTCCTCTGAGTGAGCCAGGCTCAACGTCACAGGGAGAATGTGCTTTGTAGCATCTCACGCTAGGGCCACACAAGGAGGAACTACGTTGGATACTGAAGACACTGAGTCTGCACACTGGCCTGAATCGCACCGAGGATTGGACCCCCTTGATCTAGGCCTCAGCGATGCCCTGTTTAATGGAACTTTTTCACGTCCTTTGATGTAACTGGATTACTGACTTCTGTACATTAGTATATGACTCTGACTGATTTATTTCGAATTTAACTCTTCACTACCAATGTTGCCTTTCTACGTTCACTGTTTTAAAAAAATGTTAACATTTTTTTCTCATTTTCCCCCAAAAATTGTTTCTATTATTATTACAGTGTCTGAACGTTGCTTGACCTTGTAAATATGTCATTGTATGTCTGTACATTGTCGGTATTACGAAAATGCACTTGTTGATTCTAATAGCGACTATGTAATTGGATTCTACATTGCGGACTCTTTGGCCCCAGTACACTCAAGATGGCCCCCACTACATTAGCTTCTCACAAACTGTGCCCAACCCAAAATGGCCGACACTTTCGGCCTTGTTCCCATTGGTCCGTAGCTTCCACGTGACCGCGAATGACTCCCTTATTGTGATCACACATTGCTTAGCGCAAGCTGTGAAGAATCCTCACGCTCGCAAGGACCCCCAATGAGGACCTGCTTTGCACATCGTCAGGTAAGCCTACGCTTATTCGCGGTAGGATCGAGATTACTGACACGATCCTGCCGAAAACCGCAGCACTAATGCTCCATATTTCCTTCCCCACAGAATTTTGAACAAGGGCATTTTCCCGCCGGTAAGCCTAATTGGTTTGGCACTTGCCTTTCACTTTTTATGCGATTATCGACACCCTCGCTTACCCTCTTATTTTTCTCACAGATTAATTCAATAATAGCCTTTGACCCACCCATTGGTAAGGTTTCTCCCCCATTATTAAGGCAAATAACTCAATGGCTAGTTGCACGTTTTCACTGATCTAATTTCAATTTCCCCTTCCTCAGAATATTGTTCTATATTGAGTTTTGTGCTGAAGTCCTTTGAGCCTTACCCCACTGGTAAGCCACTTCTTGCCACGTTGCATCTAGACCTACCGCGCACCGTCTCTTATCGGCACAACCCTTTAGAGTCCTTCACCTTGGTCACAATTTTTGACCTAGATCACCTGCAATTTTGCACTTTGGTGATCCGTTTCACCTCCTCTCCCCCTTTTAAATTAAATCCGCCAGTCTGAGATACTATTGGGGCGCCACGCCACACACCTCACTCCCTCCAGCTCACTGCTCATATCTAGCATGCATCACACTCCGTTGCCGCTGACACCTTAGCATGGCTTGAGTCTTGCACTGTATACTGTATAGTTGTGTTAATGGTCTGATTTACTGACATGTTTTATCCTTTTATGTCTTTCTTTTTCTATTTATTTTTCCTGTTATTGTATGGCATATTGATTCCCACGCAGTGGGTGCAACTGTGATTATTAACTCTTTAGGCAACTATTTTATGTCCTGAGGATGAACCGTTATTGTGTAAGGTTCGAAACGTCGTCGACCTAAAATGCACTAAATGCATAGCTGACACAAATCTTTCATGCATATGTGTATATTGTGGATTATCTGTTTTATGATGTATGATATTCAGATGACCCGATATTGCCTACTACTTTTCCCTTCTGTTTGTGTCCCCCTAGTGTGTTAGTCGGACATCGGCTGGTGTCCCACTTTTATCACACTCTGTGTTTTATTGTTCCTTGATTATTTTTCATCAAGATAATAAAATTGTCCGGCTGGACATTTCTTAAAAATATAGTTCCATTTGGTCTATATTCATTTCCTTAAAAATCTCCCTCTTGTCTAAGGACCACTGTCTTTAAAAATTTAGTTGGGTGCTCTACAGCGGGAAACATCCTTTACAACGCAACTTTTACCACGCAGTGCCTTTACGACGCAACTTTTACAACGCAAAACATTACAACGCATTGCGCTGGGGGGGCGCTCTATGATAGGGAATAGGTTTAATTTACTATCCAACACCTTCCCTACTATCCACGGGGACTGGAGTTGGAATAGTAAATTAAACTATTCACTATCCAGCGCCCCAAAGCACTATGCGTTGTAAAGGCATGCGTTGTAAAAACAGCGTTGTAAAGGCATGCGTGGTAAAAGCATGCGTTGTAATGTCATACATCCTCTACAGCACGCAACCCGTCAGGCCTGCAAGGTAACCCGGTCTCCACAGCTGATTCCTACCTAACAAGCACCAACTGGCCCGGAAAAGACAGCAGCAGGTGCAGGGCAATTGTTGGAGCAAAGTGATATGCTCAAAAGCTACAGATGCATGATGGCATTAAGGATTAATGTTGGATAAGGGATTAGCAGTGCTGAGCTTCCCTAGAATGAGTCTGCCATTTAGGACCTGCAAGCCATGCCCGCTTTGTGTAGCGCTTCATACCCCTGACAAGAATGCAAATAACTTTTGGGTCATCAGGTAAAAGGCACCCGGTTTGTTATGTAGGATTGGTACTGCATGGCCAATGATATAAACATTACGTGTTATGAGTGAGGTTCGGAGGTGTGCGCCAATCATTTAAGCTTGGAGTGGAGTGGCAATATTTAAGTGCAACAGAGTTGCATTTGTAAACACATGCCATCTTCTTGGTGGTTGTGTTTGCTTGGCAGAGTGGGTTTGTAATCTGGAATTTATAAAAACACATTAGGTGTCATGTTGGAGGTTCAGAGGGATGCTTAGTAAACTTGTAGTTATGATTATGCATGAATTGTGACACACCAGAGTAAGATGGTGTCAGACTTCTGGATACATACAATTGTCCTCTAACTTCAAGCTGTGCATGATCCTCTTATGTGGCAAAACCAAGGTCTTTACTGCCCTCTTGAATTCTAAGTTGTCACAGATTGTCCTTATTATTATCAGGTGAGAGCTTTTGAGCGTGTCACCTGAAAGAAGGCCAGGCCTGGAAACTGCTGGATTGGAGCATTATATTTTGTAAGCATGGTCTTAGTTTTAAGTGAATGGTGGTAGACTCAGGTTTGTGAATGTGCCAGTGAATGATATAGAAAGTCTTGAAAGAGCTACATGTGACCATAGGCAGCCAGTAAAGAGTCTGCATAGCTGACTACGTGGTTGTGCATGCACATATACAGTAGTTCAAGGATGGCCACATTTTTTATGTCATGGCATGTGCTTGGTAAGAAGACAACTTTTATTATGTGGTTCATTTGTAATTTCTCAACTGGTGGTGATTGGACAGCAAAATGGTCAGTTTTTTCCATGATCTGGAGAGGGTCTTTTTTCACAACTGTGAGGGATGTAGAAGGTGCAACGTGGAGGGGGAAATCAGAGTGATTCTTGTAGTGGTCACTTGAGGTGATAAACTGATTGGCTGTCATACTGAAGTGGTCTCGAGTGTGTGTCTGCCCTATGGGTCAAAAGGTAGGTTCTAGTTTTAGGAGGATCTAGTTTGTCAAACCAATATTGTAGGTCACAACAAAAAGTAGAGGTTGATGTGCGTGATACTGATGCCAGCAATGACTTTGAGGCAGGTGTTGTTAGAAACACACTGACAGGCTCCATTTTAGTAAAGTTGACCTATATTTCGATTCCTTACCTGTATATGTTTAGCCGAATCTGTGAAGGTCATGTTCATGGCTGCTCCCTCCTTGTTTATTATCTTCAATGACATTTGTCACAATTATAATAAGGCGCCTCTCTATATAGATTTTAAGGTTTTTGTAATTGGCACTTAAAAATGTGGACAGAGCTGATGCATTTTTGTTCTGGTAGTTAGTCTGTTAACAATTTCATGTCTCCGACCCGAACAAATCAGTGGTGAAACCCTGCTTAAGGTCAGGGATTTGGCCGATGAGTAGGAGAGCACTTCGCGTAAGATTATTAACAGAAGTCAAGCCAGATTGCCAGATCAACTACTCTGAGTTGGAGAGTATGGTCTGGAATTCTAGCAGAGAGTGCTCTCTGCCTAGAGCACATGTTCTACACCTGCAGGACTCCGGTAAGGAACAGCTGCATTCGCGGTCAATGTTAGAAATTTTCTAAACATGTTAGAAATGTTCATTTTATTCTAACTGCTTATGACATGCATAATTCCTTTTATATGTTCATGCAATGTGATAAATATGCATATTTTAAGTACTAGATTAAAAAATTGTAAATAAACATTTTAAAGAAATCCCTGTTGCTCCTATTACAATTCTTGATGGGGTTGCTTAAGAATGAAAGATGATTTGGAATACCACAGTGTCCTTGAAAGTTTAACGGGAATGATAAGTAACCAGACAACATTGCCCACACAGGATTGCTTAGTGGGGTAGTCTCATGGCTGTGGTCCAAACTTTATTTCTTCCTCAGCACAGTGCATTGAACTAAGTCCTTGCACTCATTCGTTAGATATCTGACCCCTTCACATCTGGGAAATCCCATAATTCATATCATTTGGCACCCAAGAGGAGCTTTCAGATTGTTTCTGTACTACTTAGTATTTTTTAATACATGTAAAGCAACTCAGTATTGCAAATAAATAAATCTGTCCGTTGTGATCTAGGTTACCTCCTTCAGATACAATTGGAATCCCTGTTTACTGTAGGTTAGTCAAGCTTGTTGGGCATTCTGATAGGTGATTTTCTATATTTTGGATCTAATGTTTATTAAATCTATTCATTAAAATAGTGGTTCCTATTGTGATTGGAAAACGTTATAAGGCAGCAGTCACACACCTCGTTAAAAACAGGGGTGTCTCAGACAACAGGGTTTCGTCACATTAGTGGTACGCACACATGCTGCATACATCTTCGAGACATTTTACCCATAGGTAGATTTTGATGCTGAAGATGCCAATTCAGGACCCTTTCATTATGTATAAAGATGCAGGGGAAAGTGAGAGGGAAAAGGCTGGGTAAGAACATATTGGAAGGAGAATGTGACCATGGGTATCAACAGAGCTTTTATGTTGACACTGTGGGTCATCACTTCAGACCCATGCTTTGCTGTATGGTTAATATGTTGCATTTCATTTTGCATATCGTGTTTTTGTATAACCTTAGCCTAAGACAGTTTGTGGAATGGAATTGAATTGAACTCAACAAATTCTAGAACCCCTCTGCACTTTCCTTGTCATGGTTCCTTCAATTAAGCAAACCCAATTCATTTCCTCTGCAGAATCTAGTCCAGACCCACATCATCCATCCTAGCCAGCCATATCCACATTTTTCCAATTTTCATGGCTCTTTCCCAATCACTTCTAGACCTCCTGTTACAAAACCCCATCCAAACACACTTATTTATTGGCTACCTGAGTCCCTCAGTCACGTCTTTCGACTCCACCACAATGTACGCTGATACTGCACTCTCTGCTTCTGAATCTCAAATCATCCTGCCGATGCTGAGTGACTCTACCTGAGGCCAGCTCTAGAAGCTCATTTGCCAGGCCTCAAAGCCCATCCTGTTACAACTCTCCAAGTGTCCCAAATCCCCCCACCAACTAGAGAAATGCACTCACCACCCATTCCCCTCTGCCTGCTGGTCACCATCAGCTGTTAAAGCACTGCAGCCAGCCTAAGCAACAGCACCTCCTAACCAGAAACGGAGGCAGGTTTCGGACCCAGAGGGAGTGAAAGGTTCGTCAGGTGGCACGAGTTCAGAACATTTGTCTACTTTAAAAAATGATACACCTGTTTAGTAATAGTTATGTTTGAGTTGGGTAGCCCATATGAAAAAACATTTTCAACATGGATAAGTACTTTTTGCCCATAGAAAGAGTTTGTACCAGATGATTCAGAACTCTACTGATTATGGCTCTGTGTTCCAAATTTAGCACAGATTTGTTAAAAGTTTTGGCAAAACAAAAAGTATACTTTTAAACAATTTTTTAAAGTAAACATTTTCTTTTCTTGTCGATGCTGGCTCAAACAAAAAGATTGTTTGAAATCATTGTGTATTTTTAACACCGGTAATGAGAATAATAAATCCTGAAAACCTGAAGATTTCCACATAGACCAGTGTCTCTTGAAGCCTATAGTAGGGCTGACAGAATGACTCATATGGTAGGCACTGAAATAGTATGGCTGATGGCTCTGATCTAGGTAAATATGCTTTCAATTTCATATCTCTTATTGGGTGAAAAAATAGGGAGAGGCCTTTAACCCAGTGGAAGGAGACAGCTGGGGAACAAGGTCCAGTACCTCCAAACGTCTTGTGGTTTTCAAAGAAAATACTTTACTATAAAAAGAGGAAATTATGAAGACATTTAGAAACCAAAAGGCATAGGATACAGGCCATTTTGTTTGTTGTGTAGCATTATATCGCATGAGATTGTGAACAAACCTTCCAAAATATTGGTTGACATGACCATATGTAAACCACCTTCCACTCTACTCTCCAACACTCCACACAAAAGTGCAGCTGTTTGTTTGTAAACACATAATAAGAGCAGCCAATGACAATCATGCTCAACACCAAAAACACTTCCCATATAAGGTTACTATTGTGTTCTGAAATCTTTTACAAAACAAATTGTTATTCTGTATGTGAATAGTAGTGGATCAAGATAACTAGGATGGGTGATGTAGGTCTGGACTCGATTTTGCTATGCTTATGCACCTCATATAATGCCTCTTTGCTCCACTACATGCACAGATGCAACAACATATCACAAGATAAATGCACAGCTATGGTCATCATATGCAACACCAAACCATCTCACACAGAGGCCATACCCTTTCATCATCGTCGTTCCTCTAAGTGCTTTGTGGTCTCTTTGAGGGATGTAAATATATCTAGAATCCAATACAATAAGAAAACCCAATCCATTGAAGGGGTGTTTGTCAGGTTGCGCCACAAGATTACTTGTTTCTTGCGGAGAGATCACGCATAGATGACATGAGCTATCGCCCTCATGCCCACCTTACCCCACTCTAGAATTGATAACAAGTTAGATGGAAATGGGGTAGGTAACTAAAAAATGGCAGGATGATGTCAGGAAGGCAGTAAAGGACGTCCCTCTGTTCGGATGAACCGTGGACACCAGCTGGACAGGGAGATAAGGGAATACCTGTTACTGATTTGCACAGACAAACCTTCTACCAATCATTAACATACACTCATGCGGAAGTCAGCGGTTACCTCATTCTTGGACATCATGGATCAATAGCCATCTTGAGGATGGAACAAAAAGACGTGCCACAGTAACTAGCACTCCTGCGCAATGTACAGAACTCCAAACAGCGCTCCTGCGCAATGTACCAATATTCAAACAGCATTCCTGTGCAATGTACCAATATTCAAACAGCGCTCCTGCGCAATGTACCAAAAAAGCAAACAGCGCTCCTGCGTAACATACCAATGTTCAAACAGCGCTCCTGCGCAATGTACAAAAAACCCAATAATAGACAGCGCTCCAGCGCGGTGTGGCAATAATTTAAGGGAAGACAAAATAAGCGCTCAAGTGCTTCAGGGTAAGGCAGCAACACAAGTGCACTAGCGCTAAGGCAATGTCAATAAGCGCTCCAGCGCTTCAAGGTAAAGTCATGGGCACACAAACAAGCGCTCCTGTGCAGCAAAGAAAATGAGGAATGAAGCGCTCCAGAATGGCAAGGCAGAAGCACGCTCCAGCGCTTCATGGCAAGACAGACTAGCGCTGCAGAGCGGAAAGGCAAGGTCACGGGCACTTCAACAAGCACTCCTGCGCAGCAAGTTGATGAGCAACGAAGCACTCCAGCGCGGCAAGGGTTACCTGAAGGACGTTCAGGAACACAGATGGCATCCGGCAAGGGAAATGGCAAAATGTGAAGCACCGAACCGGGGGGAAACTGCTACAGTGTTCCCCCGGAAGCGCTGGTGACATAGTAGCGGTTCCGGCAAAGAAAGCTGGACCGCTAACCACCGGAAACCCCGGAAGTGAGGAGGCTCACTTCCCGCACGAGCCGCTATCAGCCGCACACAAGCACGCAGGTAACAGGGGAAAGGGGGGCCACAGACGAACCATGACAGCACCCCCGCACAAAACAGAACCCCCACCCTCAACAGCAGAATCACACAGGGGTGGCAGGGTGAGGGCTAAGCGGGTGACTAACATGAAAGGCGCAAATCAACCGGGAAGCGTGGCGAACATGTGATAGGGCTACCAAGACCTCTCTTCCAGACCATAACCCTTACAGTCAATCAGGTAAAAGAGCCTCCCATGGGTACGACGGGAACCAAGAATAGCCCTGACCTCGTGTTCAATGTGACCATCCCTGAGAACAGGAGAAGGAGGGGAGGACACATTGCACTCAGGGTGAACGGGACGTAGAAGGGAGACATGGAAGACGGGGTTATGTTCATCTGAGGAGGCAAGAAGAGCTTCATAGACACACGGTTAACCACCTTCTTGATCACATAAGGTCCCACAAAACAGGGCAGCAGTTTTTTGGGGCCGTGCACAATGAGATTCCGAATGGAGAGCCACACCCTGTCTCCCTTCTTGTAGGTGGGTTGCCTCTTCCTTTATTTGTCTGAGAACTTTCTATAGTACTCCTTGGCATTGGCTAGCTCAAACCGGGCATGCTGCCAGAGTGTGCAGAGCCTGGCATGGTATGCCTGAACTGTAGGCAAGGGACTGTTCTGTGGTTCTTCCCATGGCACAGTTCTAGGATGTTTGCCCTGGAGGCAGTAAAAGGGAGACATACAGATGGCAGAATGCTTGTTGTTGTTATAAGCGAATTCCACCATCAACAGCACTTCTGCCCATTCCTTTTCAGCTGACAGAAGTAAGCAACGGAGATACTGCTACATGGTGTGGTTGGTTCTCTCGGCTTGACCGTCGGTCTGAGGGTGGTATGCCGATGACAAGCGAACATCCAAATCCATGGTGGTGCATACCTCATTCCAGAAACGAGACACGAACTGCGAACCCCGGTCTGTTATCACCACAGACAGTATGCCATGCAGTCTCACCACATTTTGCAGGAAGACCACTGCCAATTCAGCTGCCGAAGGTAATCTCTTCAGTGGTACAAAATGAGCCATTTTCATGAGATGGTCCACTATGGTAAGGATGGTAGTGTACCCTAAAAAGATGGCTGGCAATTCCACTGCAAAATCCATGGAAATGGTGTGCCAGGGATGTGGAGGAACAGGAATGGGATGTAATAGCCCAACGGATGGCCCAGATATGTTCTTTCCTTGGGGACACATTGCACAACGCGCAATATGAGCCACCAGAAATGTCTCTGTAACAGATCAACAGTCTTGTGATATCTAGGGGTGGGCAGAATATGCGTAATCGTGTTACGCAAATCTCCACAAAATGGTAAAAAATCTCCGCGAACACGCAGAAATTCCGTGAACATGCGGGATTGCTTGTTCACGATGCTTTTTTACTGTTCGCAATCGCTGTTTGCGTGCTCGGAGGGAAATATCTCGCGAACACGCATTTTGAGAACGTGATCAAGCAAAAAAGTTTGCGAAGTCACGGAATGCAGAATTTTGGGCAATTTTGTGTTCTCAGCGGAACGCGAAATTACCCAAATTCCGCGAGCGGAACAGAATTTACCGCCCAGGCCTAGTGATATACCGGAGGTTTGGACATAACATGGTTGTGACACATGTACAGGGCCTGTTGTTGGCGGGCTACCAGAGGATGGTAGTACTTGTCTTCTTTGTACAAGAACCCGTTCTATGTGGTTACTCCCTTGTGGTACTCTACCAAGGAGGACGGCTCGATCTGTGTGATGTCGTCATGGAGTTGGGAGAGGAAATCGGAAGATAGTACAATACCCTGGAAACATTGCTAAGGAATGACTGGCAATCGTTCAGCGGCAAACTCAGAGTCGTTGGTGTCCTCAAGGCGGGATAGCGCGTCAGCCTTGGCCTTCTCCTTTCCCGGATGCGGAAGCCATACTCATTAAAAAAAAGAGTATATCGTAATTGCCTGGATGTGAGGGCACGGGCCGAGCGATGGAATTGCAGGTTCCGGTGATCAGTATAGATAACAACAGGATGTTCGGCGTCTTTCAGGTGGTGGCGCCACTCTTCGAATGCTGTCTTGATGGCCAGTAGTTCTCAATCTGAGATGGTATAGTTGCGTTCAGCATGATAGGAGATTTTTGGAATAAAACGCTACAGGGTGTAGGAGACCCGTCTCAGCATCCCTTTGCGACAACACACCTCCTAGAGTGTCCTGCGAAGCATCAGCCTCCACAGTAAATGGTTGTTCGGAGTCGGGGTGCCTCAGCACGGGAGCCGTGGTGAATTTTCTTTTTAGTTTCTGAAAGACATGCTCACCTTTAGTATCCCAGCAGAATTGGACCCCTTTGCCTAGCAAGCGAGTGATGGGAGTAACAATCCTCGGAAAGCCTGTGATGACGCGGCGGTAGTAATTAGCAAATCCCATAAACCGCTGGATGTGCTTCACGGTGGTTGGAGATGGCCAGTGCAAGATAGCTTTTACCTTCTTGTTGTCCATTTGAATACCAGCTGGAGTGATGGCATGTCCCAGGAACTCTACAGACGTGGTATGAAAAATGCTTTTCTCCAGTTTGACGTAGAAACCATTTTGTCTCAACTGTTGGAGGACGGTGCGTACATGTTGCACGTGGTCTGCCACTGTCTGCGAATAGATCAGTATATCATCGATATATACTATACAGAATATATCGATGTAGTCCCTCAATGCTTCGTCGATGAAGAACTGGAAAGCCGCGGGGGCGTTGCAGAGTCCGAAAGGCATGACCTGGTATTCGAAGAGTCCGAATTTGGTCTAGAATGCTCTTTTCCATTCGTCACCCTTCCGGACTGTGACTAGATAGTAAGCCCCCCTGAGATCCAGTTTGGTGAAAATGGAGGCGTTCTTTACCTGATCCAGCAGATTGGAAATCAGAGGCAGTGGGTACCTGTTTTTGATGGTGATGGCGTTCATAGCCCTGAAGTCTATGCACGTTCTGAGATCCCCCTCCTTCTTGGCGACAAAGAAAAGAGAAGGGGATACAGGGGACCTAGAATGGCATATGAACCCATTCTGTAGGTACTCATCCAGGTAGGAGCGGAGGTGCTCGTTCTCCTTTTCGGTGAGGGAGAAGATCCGACTACAAGGAAGCGTGGAGCCAGGGATCAGAACAATCCTGCAGTCGAATGAACGGTGAGGAGGAAGGGTGTTGGCTCCCTCCTTGTCGAACACTGCAGCAAGTTCAAGGTATGCTTCCGGGACGTTGTCTTGTGTTGTCATGCCTGTTCCTATCATGGGTAGGGTGTGGGCCTGTAAGGCATGCACGCATGTGGAGTTGGTAGAGGTATAACAAGAGGCACTGCAGTAGGCGGAATCCAAGACTAGGATTCCGGATGTCCAGTCTATCCATGGGTTGTGGCGCACCAGCCACGGAAGGCCCAAAATTATTCGGAACTGGGGGGCATCGATCACATTGAAGGCAATGGTTTCCATGTGTTCATTCTTGAACGTCATCCTCAGGTCCTCAGTTTGGTAACGGATGAGACCAGAAGTGAGATCAGTGCCATCCACTGCCTTTACTGTCTCTGGTTTCGCATTCTTTGCCGTGGCCATAACCAGGTTCTTCATATACTGGGTGTCAATAAAGTTGCCGGGGGCGCCTGAATGGAGAAGGGTGGTTACCTGCCATACCTGCCCTGTCCAGGCTCGTAGGACCACCTCTACACCCAGGTGGTGGTTGCCACTGAAAAAGGCAGGGGTCATTGTCTTGCTGGACGAAGAACCCAGTAGCTGGACCCCGCTACCTACTGGGTTTCTCCGTTTCCCGTCTCATCCATCTTGGATACAGGCAGGGCAAACGTCTTCTTTCTTTAGCTCAGGTAGGTTTAACTGGGCATTCCCTGACAAAGTGCCCATTCTTACCGCAATACAGGCACGGGTTCTGTCTCCTCCTTTTCTCTCTTTCCTCATTGGTAAGAGGTCCTCGTATACCACCTATCTGCAGTGGTTCAGGCACGTCGCTGGGAGCAGTTGGCTCATCTTTAATCTTGTCCTTGAAGGACAGGAACCGGTTGTCGCCTCCTTTGGTTCTCTCATTTCTTTGCTCCTGTAATCTGTAGTTTACTTTGACCACCAGATCAATGAAAGAACCTTTCTCATCCGGGGGATCAGGCATCTGTGAAATCAGGTCCTTTAAGTAGTAGACCCCTGTAAAACACGGATACTTTTTTGGTCTCGGGCCAACGGGCTTCTATGACAAGCCTACTGAAGGTTGTGATGTAATTGAGTAGGTCCGAGTTGCCTTGTTTCAGATTAAGCAGTTCGCTGTCCACGGCTTGAACATAGGTGTGACGGGGGAATATTCGCCGTAATGCTTCCTTGAACACTGACAGGCTTTATAGCATGGGGTCGTCGTTCTCTACCAGGGAGATGGACCATTGAGCAGCGTCACCACCCATGTAGGAGAGGATGAATGCTATCTTGGAAGCATCGTTGCTCTAGCAATAAAGTGCAAGTGGCACTGGTGAAGAACGACACTGTATTTGGTGCTGTCACCATAGAAGCGTCCGGGTGGAGTTAGTTGTACGGGGTGGGGAGCTACAACCTGTATGGCATTGTCTTGTTGTGTAATGGAGGAGGCCCCCCATAGGTGAACTAAGGAGGTCGTAGCAGACCCTCCTACCTAACTCTAGCAGAAGGAGAAGTACCCCAGGGACCCGTAACCCCAGCCGCTACCTGACCCTGTAAGGCCATCATGTTTTGGCACAAGCTGAGGTTTTCTGCCTGTATGTTTGCAAGCATAGCTACCATGTCTTGCAGCTCATGTCGTCCGGGCGAGATGATTAACTTGTGCTTCACATTCGGTCAGGTTGCCCCACAAGATTACCTGTTTCTTACGGAAAGATCTCGTAAAGATGACATGAGCTATCGCCCACACGCCCATCTTCCCCCACTCTAGAATTGATAACAAGTTAGGATGAAGATGGGGATGGGGAAGGTAACTAAAAAATGGCAGGATGATGTCAGGAAGGTAGTAAAGGACGTCCCTCTGTTCGGATGAACCGTGGACACCAGCTGGACAGGGAGATAAGGGAATACCTGTTACTGATTTGCACAAACCTTCTACCAATCATTAACATACACTCATGCGGAAGTCAGCGGTTACCTCATTCTTGGGCATCATGGATCAATAGCCATCTTGAGGGTGGAACAAAATGGCGTGCAACAGTAACTAGCACTCCTGCGCAATGAACAGAAAACCAAACAGCGCTCCTGCGCAATGTACCAAAAAAGCAAACAGCGCTCCTGCGCAATGTACTAATAATTAAACAGCGCTCCTGCGCAATGTACCAAAAAAGCAAACAGCGGTCCTGCGCAATGTACCAATGATTAAACAGCGCTCCTGCGCAATGTACAAAACCAATAATAAACAGCGCTCCAGCGCGGTGTGGCAATACTTTAAGGGAAGACAAAATAAGCGTTCGAGTGCTTCAGGGTAAGGCAGCAACACAAGTGCAGTAGCGCTACGGCAATGTCAATAAGCGCTCCAGCGCTTCAAGGTAAAGTCATTGGCACACAAACAAGCGCTCCTGCGCAGCAAAGAAAATGAGGAATGAAGCGCTCCAGAATGGCAAGGCAGAAGCACGCTCCAGCGCTTCAAGGCAAGACAGACTAGCGCTGCAGAGCGGAAAGGCACGGTCACGGGCACTTCAACAAGCGTTCCTGCGCAGCAAGCTGATGAGCAACAGAGCGCTCCAGCGCGGCAATGGTTACCTGAAGGACGTTCAGGAACACAGCAGGCATCCGGCAAGGGAAATGGCAAAATGCGAAGCGCCGCACCGGGGGAAAACCGCTACTGGTATGTGGCTTCCCCCAGAAGCACCGGTGATGTAGTAGCGGTTCCGGCAAGGAAAGCTGGACCGCTAACCACCGGAAACCCCTAAAGTGAGGAGCCTCACTTCTCGCATGAGCCAAGATCAGCCGCACACAAGCACCCAGGAAACAGGGGGAAGGGCAGGGAGGCACAAAAGAACCATGACAGTGTTCAAGGCATCTTCCCACTGGGTTTTTATAAAGATATTTTGATGCACTATATTGCAACGTAAGCCAAGATATATCAATCGCCAGACAATGCAGTGCTGAAATCCACAACACTGCACAGAAGTCTCCACTGTTGAAGCGGAGGTTAGCCACAAGAAAAAGTAACCACAATTCAATAGAATTACGTACCTCCTAACTGTTAAAATGAAGAATGGCATCCCTGCTTTAAGCACTACTACTAGAGGGGCCTGCTTGACTCTCTCCCAAGGTCCTGTTTGCATGGCTTGAGACCCCAAAAATGTGTCATAAACTTGCAACACAGACACTGAGTACCGCTGAGAAGAGTCAACAAATCTGAGGCATTGTGGAACTTGAAGAGACAGGTTGATGTGGGGCTGACTTAAGTCACCTGCAGGGTCCATCCCGAATTGTTGGGACAAATCTGAGAGAAGCTGATGCTGCCTACACTCACCAGTAGTTTGTGTTAGGCCACCTCTTGGGAAACACTGCATGCACGTTCCCTACTGCGGCCACCATGGAAGTGGAGGCGGAGTCTACCTGACCTGAAGCATGAGATGCAGATCAGCAGGATTCATCCTTGCGACGTGGCTGATATCCCTGTTCTTTCACATTTTTTAGGGAAAGTCTAGGCCTTGGATATTTGGATGGTGGCCATTTTGCATTGAGAATTACTAGTGCTAGTGACTTCATAATGATCTATAGGGGATGCCATCTTCTTGAATTGACAGGGCAGCATATACGGAATGCTATTTTGTTAGTTCACCATTGCTTCTTCCTTCAGGGCCCAAAAATAAAAGTATCTGGAAACATATTTACAGAACATCAGAGTTCATTTCAGAATCATGAGTGAGAGCAAATAATGTGATATTAAACCTCCCCCCACCCCCACCCTCCCGGCTTTCACACCTAATCTAATTCTAGTGCAATTCCGGGGAAATACAAGCATTTTACAATGATCTCTTAAGCTATACCTATATTTAGAGGGCATCAAGGTGATTGAGTATACCTTAGTTGTATTCCCGAAGGTATATTTATGACTATTATTCAGATAAACTTGTAGCAATTTCACCTCATGTCAGTAACACACTTGCCAACTGCTGTTTTTCAGAAGCAGTTAGCCGAAACTGAAAATGACTGGTACACATGCAATCAGCAATATGTCCACAATTACTCTTGAGACACATATGATTCGGTTAAAAACAATTAAGACATCCTTGGTGACGACTGAGCAATCAACTTCTGAAAACAGTAAAGATGTTGAACACTTGCAGTCCAAGCTGACAATTTAAGGAGGAAGCTAGAGAAAACATCTATCTGATACAACCCATTACAGAATAAATGACAGGGAATCCCTGACTGCAGTAATGACATATGTGATAAACATTCACATCTTTTTTCTTCCAGAGAAGGAAGAAGGTGACAGCACGGTATCTTTTTTGGCCACTTTTTTTTTTAAACTGTTGAATATCATGTAGCAGGTCTATGAGACTGCCAGGTGTGTCTGCTAATGCGCTTGTGAATGTTACTGATGACATGATACTAGATTACTGTAAAGGACTGGCTGATGTGAT
Organism: Lissotriton helveticus; assembly: GCF_964261635.1. NCBI lineage: Eukaryota > Metazoa > Chordata > Amphibia > Caudata > Salamandridae > Lissotriton > Lissotriton helveticus. The sequence continues at coordinate 1,297,667,457 of NC_136061.1, forward strand.
GCATTCTGTGTCACATCAGTTTGAAGCGGCCACAGTCCCACCTCATCAGAAGCAGTGCCATGAACGTAGTCCTGGTTACTGGGTCCGGTTAAAGAAACATGTAAGGAAGAGTTGCCTTGAACCCTGCTGGTGTGGTCCTTACCAGGTGATTCTTGTCACCACAACTGCTGTAAAGTGTGGAGGTCTTCCTGACCGGGTGCATGCTGCCCACATGCTGCCCATACTCACAGAGTTCAGTGTCTCCTTAATGATGTAGCAGCACCTCTCCCAGATGTGCCAGTGGTGGTTGAAAGACAGGTTAGTCAAGCTGTAGGGGACCAGTCATAATCCTTGACAGCGGTCCATTAGCCTAAGGGGGCTCTCGGCGAATCAACAGTTGGAGCTGAAGCAGGGAGCCTTATCCTGTAGTGATGAATGAGCCAGAGTTGGACCCTGACAAAGGGCCTAGTGCTGTAGAATGGAAAGTGGCCACTAGAAGGCATTGGCTGAGAAAACATGAAAGAGGGAGACTAAATTTGTCAGCAGATAGTGAACTCGAGCCAATTCCAGAGAACTCTGAGGATTCTAGTCTAAGGGTTCTCTTTTGAGGGACGAAGGAAGTGAAGGGACTGTACTTGGGAAATCAAAATTGGCTAGAGTACCCTCTCAAAGTATTCTTCTCCTGAATGAACAGGTTGCAATTGACTAAGAGAGAGAATTCTGGGAACCCTTGGATAATGGTGAAGATGAAACTGAAACTTTGGGAACTTGATCTTGAATTTGCTCTTACTTTTGAACTTTCCTTGTTAACAAGATCAGGGACCATATATATCAAACTCAGATTTTCCAATCTCAAAATGCGATTTTTTGTGAATTGCATTTTGAGAATCACAAAACCTGATGTAATTAAAAGTTTGCTAAAATTTAGCGAATCCCAAAAATTTGCAGTATTTTAATGCAAATACCAAATTTGGGATTCCTTAATTGCAAAATCGCAATTAAGGAATCGCAAATCGGCGAATCGGAAATTCAAGTGCAGCTTGATGACATCACAACCAGGAAGTGTGACTACCCATGCTGCACCTGAGTTTCAGAAGCAGAGTGAGAGGCTGGAAGGAGGGCTGAGGCACTAGTGCACTACTACTGAGAGAGGAGACATGGCCACACAGGAGAAGCAGCAGGGGGACACGCTCAGGAAGAGAAAACAGAAGTTCTCAGAAAGGGAGCAGGAGGTGCTCATCCAGGAGATGGTGGTGAGCCATGAGCTGCTTTTCGGAAAAAAATCCCTGCATGTGCCAGAGACCCGCAAACGCAGAATCTGGGCAGACATCCAGGAAAAGGTCAACTCCATTGGCGTCCCCCACTGCAGCGTAGAAGACCTGCAAAAGCGCCGGTACCACCACCAGATATGCTTCTGGACCCCTGTTTTGAGACCCCTGCTTTGCCTCAGGACCCTGCTCTCGGGGTCCTGAGGCAAAGCACATCCTGGGATGAGGTGCCAAGCCACCTCCCCAGGAGGAGCAGGGTCCATGAAGGGGAAGTTTTAAAGGCTTGCCACCTTTGTGAGCTGCCCTAGCCCTTTTCTGATCCCAGGAACTGGCCCCCACCAGTTCTAACCCCCAATTGGGGGGGAGAATCGGCGGGGAAACCAAGTTAGGAGGAGATGTGTGCCCACCTTAGCCACCCCCACCCCTCAGGTGGGGGAGGTGAGGTGCAGCACAACTCTCAGTTCCCGCCACCTTGCGGATGAGGGGATCCAGCCAACAAGGAGTGAGGCTTATGCCCCCCTCCCACTGGAGGGTGACATAATAGGTTGTGTACTCACCCCAAGGAAGAAACCTATTGGTCCCAATCTGTCCCTACCTGCAAACGCCTCTAAATATAGAATTTGCAGGCAACCCTGAACCTTGCCTCCTCAGACCAGAGCCAAAAAGAAAAAACCAGAAGAAGGAATGAACAGCCGTGCAGAGAGAAGAAGAGGAGGACACCACCTGACTTGGTCCCAGCCCCACCGGCCTGTCCGGACCTCAGACTCCTCCAACAGAACCTTGGTGTGTCCTGCAGTCAGCAGTCTTCAAAAAACCCAGAGAACCTGCCCTGCCTTTGTGACTAAAAAGGACTTTGTCTGCAGTGAACACCGGACTTGCTAAAAGGAAACTGACTTTGACTCCGACCGAGTCTGTGAGTTACCAACATTCTGCTACCAGCACCCGAGCCAGAGTGACCCAACGCCCTCAGGAGGTCTTTCCAGCGATCCTAGCCTGCATCCCTGTGACCCCTGAACCTCAATAAGCTCTCAAATCAAACCTGAAGCCAACAACAGCAAGGTCCCATCATCTGTGACCAAAGGCGATCCCCAGACCGACTCCGTAGCCAAACAGGTCTAACGAAACCACCCGAAACCGTCCGACCGACTCCATCACAGAACGTTTGCAGTCACAGCATTACAACTCCCAAAGCCCCTATTCGCCTCATCAGCCGCTGATTGACTCCGAGAGATCCCTGACTGGATGTATGACGTTACAACGCATACTTTTACAACGCCTACCTTTACAATGCATTTTTTACACCGCAACATCCATTACAACGCACACCATTACAACGCATACCATTACAACGAATTCTTTGAAACTACCTTTACAACGCATTCCACTACAACGCATACTACATTTACAACGCATACCATTACAACGCATTACATTACATTGCATGTAAGGTAAGTGTTGGATAGTGTAGGGGAAAAAATTACTATTCTAACTCCAGAGGGATTGCATCTTGCATGTAGTTCTAAAAAGATGTTCGTCTAATCAGCGGCAGGTGCCATTAGTAATACATAATGTCCTGGTCACAGGAAGCCCAAGGCGTAGGAAAGGTAAGGATCTTGCCCACTGCATGGGAGATGAGGAGGGATTATGGTTGTCTCAAACACAATCATAGAAAAAATCTATGAATATAAAGTATGTGAGTGCATTATGATACACTAATATAGGTCTCTGCTGATCCCTGCTGATAATGCTCGCTGATATCTCTGTATGCATAACTTGGTACTTAGAGCACATTAGCCTGGCCAGGTTGCAAGGGGGTGATGGCCACTAAATAGGTATGGGGTGGGATCGATTTCAGATCGTGTACAGAAATCAGAGCAGAGAATGAAGGTGGATATTTTTTGTGTGCTGCCGTGGTTGATCAGGTTTACTCCTCAGGCACAGATACCGATTACTAATGTTCGTTAATGCCTGTACTTCAGTGTTTCCCCCACTGTAGCAACTTACACTCTGGCTCTGATGTCTGGTATTACTGCTCACAGATATTTCACCATATTTGCTGTTTAGTACTGTGCCCACTTTCACTGCATATTTCTATAGTGCCAATAATGTATCAACTGCAGTCTTCTGGCCCGGGCACGGACCAGAAGCTATAAATAAAAGGGGAGACAGCTGCCCGTGGTTGTTGTCACCCACCACAGCAACTGCAGGTGTGTGTGTCTCATTATTGCCATTGTCTAGGCCCCAACCATAGGTGTTATTCTTTGTCCTTCCCTATATATGTCCCCTTTACAATGGTGGCGAGGCGGGATCCAGCCTGCAACATGGCAAGACACTGCCATTGTGATGGTGTGTGGCGCATGAAAGCGAGAGGCAAAGAAGTGGGCCCACCGGAGATCGGAATGAGTATGAGGAGGCCGTGGCTGCGCTCAACCGACACTTCAACCCGAAGTTGACCCCGATTTTGAACACTTCAAGCTGCGGCAGGTAAGGCAGCAGGAGGGAGAACATGTGGATATGTTCTTTGCCCAACTCAGGAGAATAGCGAGTTACTGCAGAGGAATAGAAAAGCAACTTGAAATAAGGGCCCAGCTCATACAAGGGTGCAGATCATCAGATCTGAGAAAACTTATCTTAGGACAACCCAGTATCTCGCTGGATGAGATACTAATTCTATGACAGTGGCACGAGCTGGCGGATGTCAGAGCAGGGGTGATGGAACCGGCGCTGTCACGACGGTCATCGGTGCCACCTCAGGTGCATCCAGTGGTGGTCAAGGAGCAAAGGGTGGACGCCATCCAGAAAGGTGGTGGACGCAGCACCCTACTGCCTACCAGGGGAGACGTGGTTGCAAAAACTGCAGGAGGGAGACCCATCCACCAAGAGGCTGTCCTGCATTTGGAAGTTGTGCCTGAAGTGTGGCAAGACGGGCCACTTCCCCAAAGTATGCATGAGTTTGAAGTTGGTGGCAGAATCAGGGTGTCATGGAAGAAAGCTGGAGAAGGTCAAACAGGTCGCCAGGGCGTCAGAGGACGCAGAAGACTTGCATCTCTTGTGCCAAACGTTTCATGTCATGGAGTACGATGACGATGATGAAGCTTTTGTGATATCCTTCACTGGGAGGATCAGCAAGAAGATAAGACTCCAGCGATGTGCCAGATAACAATTGGCGACAGCCAAGTGACTGCGATGATCGACACGGGCGTTGGTGAAAGTCCTGGATGCGACCCACTACAGCCCACCGTTGATGTCCACAAGGGTGTAGATATTCACATACGCAGGAGACACTCCCATTCCTCTGCAAGAGGTGATTGAGGTGGAGGTCCGGCATGGCGACATTGCAGCAAAGACCAAATTCCATGTGACCAGGGTCAATGCAGGGACACTATTGGGCTGCCATTCAGTGGAGGAGCTAGGACTGGTTTTGTTTGCGCGCCAGGTTCACCAGCCTCATGCAGAAGACATCATAGCGGAGTTACCAGCGCTGTTTGAAGAGTTGGGGTGTCTCAAAGGAGTGAAAGTGCACATCGACAAGGCAGTCAAACTAGTGGCACTACGCCACAGAAGCGTGCCATTCCACCTGCATCGGCATGTGGAAGTGGAGCTGGATACGCTTGAGAAGGCCGGCATCATTGAGAAAGTGTCAGGACCAATGCCATGGGTGTCCTCATTTGTCATTGCCCTAAGCCCAAGCAGCCTGGAGTGATCAGGCTGCCAGTGGACAGGCGTCTCCCCAACGAGGCCATCAAAAGGGAGAGACACATCTTGCCCACCATCGATGAGATCGTAGTGGACATCAACTGAGCAAGGTGGTTCTCAAAGGTGGACCTTAACTCCGGTTACCATCAGTTGGTGTTGGAGGAGGCCAGCCGCTACATTACGATGTTTTCTACCCACGTAGGACTGCGCAGGTTCAAGCGTCTGAGCTTTGGATTGTCATCAGCAGCCGAAGTCTTCCAAGACGCCATTCATGAGGACTTCTCTGGGTTGATCGGGGGTTGTCAATGTTAGTGATGAAGTGTTGATATTTTTGCAAACGTTGGAAGAACATCACGAAAGGCTGAGAGCGATGATAAAACGGATGGTGGAACAAGGCCTGACCCTGCATGGAGACAAGTGCAAATTCTACTCCACAGAAGTGGAATTCTTTGGTTATAAACATTTGAGAAATGGCCTCCAGGTGGACCTTGCCAAACTAGAAGCATTCCGTGCGGCTTCTATTTCCCAAAATCCAATGGAAATGAGGAGTTTTCTGGGGATGGCAAAGTATTGCGGTAGATTCATCCCATACCTGGTGACCATCACAGAACCACTGAGGGCCCTCATTAAGGACACAAAATGGGCATGGACAAGCGCGGCATCCCAAGCCTTTCAAGAGGTAAAAGGAGCGCTCCTGAAAGGAGCAACAGTGGCATAATTCAAGCTGGGAAGCCCCACCGAGCTCATTGTGGATGCCAGTCTGGTAGGATTGTGGCCGGTACTGCTGCAACAAGTGGACTGGCAGGAATGGATACCGATTGCCTATGCCAGCAAGGCGCTGATGGCCGTCATAACAAGATACGCACAGATCGAGAGAGAGGCATTGGCAATCAGGTGGGCTTACCAACACTTTAACATCCATTTATGTTCAGAGTTGTCACGGGCCACAAGCCGCTGGTGTTGCTGTTTGGGGAAACAGCGAGAAATGGGCCACCAAGGATTTGACGTTGGGCTATCCAGCTCCAGCAGGACGACTTTGAGGTGACATAGCAGCTAGGAGTCAACAATACAGCTGACTATCTCTCACGGCATCCAATGGTGGCCAACCCTGATGTCAGGGGGAGGTAGACAGGGGTGTTGAGAGTTTGTTAAGCTCATTATGGCGCTGGCGTGCCCGTGGGAGATGTTGCCGGTGGAGCTGTTAGAAGCTACCGAGTTTCTAGTGGCAGAGGGCTGACGCTAGTTGCTCGTGTGGGTGTCTATGTTTGCTTTTATGTTTCTCTGAGGAATTGTAATTTTTAAACTAAATTTTTTTTACTTGTGACTACCTACTTATCCCCTAGCCCCGGTCCGATGCGGCTGAGTGCCGATTGTTCAGAGGGCTTCCAGGGAGTTCAGCCTCACTTCCTGCTGGGTCGGCGTTCTAGCCTCCGCGCACCCATATCTACTTAATCTCTTGCCTATGTGCACGCGCAGCGGACGCAATCAGTTTCCAGTGGCAGAGGGCTGACGCTAGTTGCTCGTGTGAGTGTCTATGTTTGCTTTTATGTTTCTCTGAGGTATTGTAATTTTTAAACTACATTTTTTTACTTCTGACTACCTCCTTATCCCCTAGCCCCGGTCCGACGTGGCTGAGTGCCAATTGTTCAGAGGGCTTCCAGGGAGTTCAGCCTCACTTCCTGCTGGGTCGGCGCTCTAGGCTCCGCGCACCCAGATCTACTTAATCTCTTGCCTATGCGCACGCGCAGCGGACGCGATCAGTTTCCAGTGGCAGAGGGCTGACGCCAGTTGCTCGTGTGGGTGTCTAGATTTGCTTTTATGTTTCTCTGAGGAACTGTATTTTTAAAATATTTTTTTTTACTTGTGCCTACCTCCTTATCCCCTAGCCCTGGTCCGACGCGGCTGAGTGCCGATTGTTCGGAGGGCTTCCGGGGAGTTCCGCCTCACTTCCTGCTGGGTGGGCGCTCTAGCCTCGCGCTCCCAGATCTACTTAATCTCTTGCCTATGCGCACGCGCAGTGGATGAGCGCAGCGGGCGCACCCTTGGCGCGCCAAAGGCAAACCCGTCTGCGCCCGTCCGTGACCGGCCAGGGCCAGGGGCCAGGCACCATGCTCATTTTAATGCGTATTCCTCCCAAGAACTAGTTGCTCTCTGGGGCAATTGGGCTATCCCGGGCCATACACTCTTATGAATTAAAGGAACTGGTATCCTAAACCCCACCCCATCACGCCCCTCCCATTCCCGATAGGTCAGCCGGCATATCCCTTGTCCCAGGCCGCGGCATCTGTTCCCACCCAGCCACCCCTGGCTCAGGACGTCCCAACAATTGTGTCAGCCGATCTCCTCAATACTCGCTCTCTAGTGAAGCATCAGCTTGAGCTTTTTACACTCCTGGATACTTTTAAGCCTGACATGCTGTTTCTTACTGAAACATGGCTATTCTCCGACTCTTCACCAGACATACTAGCGGCAATCCCCGACCCTTATTATATTTTACGTTCAGAACGTCCGGTTGGGAAAGCCGGAGGTGGTGTCGCGATAATTTTTCATTCAAACTTTCAGTTTCTGCCCATGCTCTTTCTCACCATTGCAGCTTTCGATTTCCTCATTGTCCGTTCCATCTCCTCCACTGCCCCTTTAACTTGTGTTCTTTTTTACCTCCCACCGCAGTCCATGCCCCTCTTTTCACAGGCAGTCGGGGAATTGTTGGCTGCGCTTGTTGTAAACAACTCTCGCTTACTGGTGCTGGGTGATTTCAATTTCTGGCCCTCCGCCCCACGGGAGGACCCCTACTCTAAAGAGTTCACCGATCTGCTCTGCAATTAGAATTTTTACCAGCACATACATTCCCTGACCCATATTCATGGTCATATTCTCGACCAGGTTTGGTCAATCAATCTGAATATCCCTACTCCGATTATCAGCCCATGTCGTTGGTCCGACCACTGCCTTATTTCATTTTCCTTTGACCTTGTGGAGGCGAGTAAACCCCTGCTCCTCTCCAACACCTGGGCCCGAAATTGGGGACGAGTGGACACATCCCTCCTTTGTTCTTCCCTCTTATCCTCACGCCCTATCCTACATCACCTCTCCCCTCACTCCCAGGCCATCGCAATCAAACAACTGGCTCTCCTCAGCCTGCGACCAGCTGGCCCCTCTAAAACGTCTTAAGGCTCGCCGTCTCCATGACACCAATAGATGGTTTACTCCAGAGTTAAAATCTAAAAAACTGGCCCTCAGGCAAGCTGAACGTCATTGGAGGCTCAGGTACTGCCCAATACTAAAATCGTTGTACCTTACTTTGCTACATGTTTATAAAGAATCTATTTTTCAGGCTAAATCGGATTACTTCGGACAGACGCGTCGAGCAGGAAAATGCAAAAGGGCCCCATGCAGCACTCGTTGAGTGTGGAGAGGTGATCTTTGGTGCAGTTGATGCTCGGGGCTTGGGCTTCTCAATCCCCAATGCACAGCTTCGAGGGTGCCTCGGCAGCTGCACGGGAAGCGTCTCGCAGTCTTTTCAAGATGGCCGGTCCCACGTCTCACGTCACATCCACGGGCTCAGCTTTGCTGTGGCTGTGGATCGGGCTGAAGGAAGTCTGGAAGTCCGGGTTTTGTAAGGCTCTGTGGTCGGGCTCCCGCGGGAGCGCCAGACAAAGCAAGTCGTTGAGCGCTTGATGGTGCCTACTTGCGCAGGATGGCCACTCCTTGGCCACAAGGGAGATTCTTCAGTATCTTCTTGTAAAGTAGATGGTAGAAGGTCCAGAGTTATGTATCAAAGTTTCAGTCAGGATAATCTGATGTCTTAGGACGCAGCTCCTACCTTTATTCCAAATCAAGGGGCTGGATTACCTGCTAGGTCCCTCCTATGGGTGGGACCAGGGAAGGGGGTGCTTACACCCCTTTCTCTTTGTCCAGTTTCGTGCCAGAGCTGGGGCTGGTGTGTCCCAGCACCGGTTTGAACTGGCCTATGCATGGGGCACCTTCTGCGCCCCAGGCATGTCTCGTTTCTTTCATCCCTCCCTGCCTCAATCCACTATTTCCTGTCTGGGGTGGTGCTAGCACCTCCCTGTGACAGGAAACCTATTGTCCAAGCCTCCCATGCTGGAAGGGCTCCCAGCAGCAGGAGGTCAGACTTGTGTCTGTGGCAGCAGCATCCATTTTGTGATGCTGCGGCACTGGTTGATTTTAACCGCGTTTAAGGAAAGTAACATGTCTTCTCCCTCTAGAAGGGTGGAATGCTACCCCCGTCACCAGGACTGGCAAGGGGGTAGTATTCCAAAGCATATGACACCTTACACGACATGTTTCGATAAAGCCAAACCAGAGATAGCATTTAACCGCTAGGTTCATAATGCACTTAAGAGTAAATGGTATGGCAATATCATAGAACAGCTATAAGGACATGGTTCCGAAAGCTGCAGACATGCTTAGCTTATGCTAGAGCACCATCTCACATAAAACCAAGCACTCTGCCTTCAGGATTGTTAAGGCCTGCCATAGGAGTGACTTATAGGTGCATATGTGTCTATATGTAAAGGTAGATATAGGAATACTATATCTAAGCAAGGGGTGATTACACGACCTTGCCCCAGCTGAGTGATCAGCCAGTTGTGTCAGTTTGGATGGCCAGCCAGGGGTGGCAAAAGATGTGCTGCAGCCCCTGGTAGGCCTTGGGTGCACCTATGCCCTGGGTACCTATAGTACAATGTACAGGGGCTGATAAGGTGACTCAATTTCCAATTAGTTATGTACCTAGGGTACATGGAGTCCATTTTACAGAGAGAGCAGATAGCCTGGGGGCCTGATTAGCAGGGTTCCAGGCCAACTAAGTCAAAAACCAGCTAAACACAAGGCAAAAAATCTGGGTTAACCATAGTCAGATATCCATCCTCTTACACCAGGGCTTTGCCTATTTCTGGGGCCAGCCATTTCACCTCATTATCCAAAGGAATGGTAAAACCTACTAGCTGTGCACCCTGATGGAGGCCTGTAGGATCCTCAATCTTGAGCTACCTGACCAGCAACAACCATGAATCTAGGCGAGGACATCAACCTGTGCTCCACCATCTGGGTCCGGCCACTATGGCCAGAGAAAGGACTGAGGTACTACGTTCCCTCTCCAGTGAAAGCAAACCTGATGTTGACCCCCCTCATGAGGTGCTGTACTTTTGTAGAAGGGAGATTATCCTCGGGTCGGGGACAGGGTGCCAAATCATACAGTTTCTTGTTAGCTCACTGCGTCCTGGCAAACCCCAGGGATTCGGACTTCCAAGTCATGAAGCACTCTATAGACTACATGTTTATTCTTGTTTCTTATTTTCTGTTGGGATTTAGGGGTATTGTTTGGGCGTTCCCCTTCCGACTGACTGCATCTGTGCGAGCTGACACACCTTTGGACCATTATGATCTCACCCCGAATGTATGACTCCCATACACCTCACAACTAACCTCACGTATTTCCCACTTACATCTGCTTAACCCTCTCTACTGTTCAGATAATGGAGATAAAATAACTAAGTCTTAGTGTGAAAGGCCTTAACAAGCCCACTAAGAGGTCAGAGATACTCTCCTTTTTAGAACACTCGCACGGCGATATTTGTCTGCTTAAAGAAACACACTTGCTGACACAAGACACCCATAGAATGCACACCAGGAGATTCCCACAACAATTCTGGTCCTCGGGGAGGGGGAAGAGGGGGGAGTGGCAATCCTTCTCTGCAAGCGCTTCAAAGGGGTGGTTTTAGGTACATGTCTTGAGATCAAGGGTAGCTTGTTGGGCATCTGGGCGCAAATAGGGACATGTCATTTCACAATAGCCTCACTCTACGCTCCCAATGAACAACAGGAGAACGTTATAGTTGACGCACTTGCTAAGGTCCTTCAGTCACCTGATCATGCAATTATTGTGGTAGATTTCAACATAGTCATGGACTCGATGCATGATCGCTCTGGGAAAAGGATTGGGCATGCTGGGGCCTTTTATCCAGAGGGGCTGGCCTGGTTGGCAGACGGTGGGTCACATGATGTTTGCCGTTTGCAGCAATGAACGGGACTATACATTCTATTCTATTGGTAATGGGACTGCGGTGTCACCACTCTCTACAGCGTTCCTGCACATTTTGCGTTAACAGATTGTCTGCTAAACTGGCGGCCGCTACAATATCAGTGCGGAACTCCCAAAACTGCTCCCAATTGCTTCATTACAAAGCATCATTTAAATATTAGCGGAGGTGGTAACTACAAAGGAGCAGTGCTCACCTACCTGTGTGACGTCGCTGGTGCCGATTCGCCGGCCCACGCAAGTCATTGGGTAATGGGGAACTAGATAAACACCAACCAAAACTGAACTTTGCACAGCAGCGGAAGGCACCAGAAATGAACTCTGAAGCGCCTGAACGGAGCCAAACGAACACTCCGGCCACGGCGGGATCATATGCTACGGTGGCCTTCCAATCAATTTTTACGGCAATACAATCAACCTTATCTAAAATAGACTCCCTAACGTACTGTGTGGACCGTAAGTCCGAACATCAGGATAAACACACAGAACGTATAGATATGGCTGAGCATCCCTTATCGGTCTTGGAAGACTATCATCAACAAATGGATCTGAAACAAACTAAAGCGGACAAGACCCTACAAACTCTGCTAGCTAACACAGAAGATTTGGAAGCCAGGTCGCTACGTTGCAACCTACGCATTATGGGAGTGGCGGAATCAACACGCACAGAAAACATGGAATGGTACATTGAAACACTATTAACCACAATGCTGGGCAGAGACACCTTCTCCGAGGTATTCATAGTGGAGCAGGCCCACAGGTACATGGCGACGCGCCTGCGCCTGACGCACAACCTCGCCCCATAATCACCAACATTTTGAACTATAGAGACAGGGATGCCGCACTTCGCAAGGCCCAGGAGCTGGGGAACCTCACTCACGGGGGAATGACAATATCTCTGTACCCAGACTTTACATCGCAAGTTCAAGAGGCACGAAAGAAGTTCATGGATGTAAAAAAGAAACTGAGAGAGAACAATATCTCCTACGCCATGATATACCCCGCTCGTTTGAAAATAACTGAAGACGGAAAGAGCACCGTATGCAATGATCCTAAAGAAGTAATCAAATTCTTACAACTGCACCATCCGCATATTCTATGTCGCAAATCTCCGCGAGGCCTGAACATTGAACAAGACCTCACCTCAGATGTCGAATAATGTCAAGACTGATCAACGAGGCGCAAGAGGAAGCAGGAACTAGACAGCTCTACTTGGCAGGACTCCTAACAATATCTATCTTTATTTACTAAATTGTCTAGAGCTGCTCTAAAACACATCAGATATGTAAGTAGTGTTAAATAAATAGCTGATGTAGACTGTTATGTTATGGAAAGTATCAGGATTTGGGGAATCTTGGGATGCAGGTAACGGAAACGTTATGAATAGGATGTGACACGTAACTGTTATGCTTCATAGAAGTATGTAATGTTGGATCGGTCCCTCAGCTATATCATTGCTGAGGTTGTTAGCTACCGTCTCCCTATGTACGTCACAACCTTTGCATTTGTTTAGTGGTTATTAATAACCGGGGAGGGTTTCGGGGGTGGGGGGGGTTTTATACTTGTTAACAGTTAATGGGAATTGTCTTTGCCATGGTTGGGTTGGTGAAGTGGCTGGGGGGCGGGAGAGGCGGGGGTTTTGAAAAATTGAAGATCACATGCTTGTTGAATACTGATGTCTGTGCATTTGCGTGTGCACCATTGTTAAGTAATGATTTGTATAAATAATGATATTGTATTTTATGAAATTTTTATGAATTTGAATTGCCCTTTTTCTTGATTGTAGCATGCTTTTATGATTTTTAACTAAATCGAATAAAGTGGTTTTTGACTTGACTAAGTAATGAGTACACAAGTGGCACAGAACAGTCCCGGAATTATGCTACACCAGGCCAATTGTGCATGACTGTGGATACAGGTATTACATAATGCGTCTGATATTAAACTGGTACGATTCTTAACCTGGAATGTTAGAGGCCTAAATAGTCCCAAGAAGATCAGACAAGTATTGGCCTACCTTTATAGACAGCAGGTTGACATAGCCCTACTCCAAGAAACACACTTATTACCACGTAAGGCTGAAAGGTTGGGTTTCAGATGGGCAGAACACACGGCATCGGCTACTTACTGTTGCGGAATCACACGAGGAACACTCCGGTGCTCCCTCTTGAAGATGCTTAGTCCCTTCAAAAACCAGCTACTCCAGCAAGGATATTTACTCTTGATGGTACAACTGATTTTTAAGGGAAAGGGGAAATGGAGTGAGAAACAAACAAACAAAACACTGGTCCTTCTCTGTGGGAAGCCAGGTTCCTGTTTCTCTGTTGAGGTGTTCTGGATCTTGATTACTCTGTTTATCAGTTCAATCTACATTCAATACAACAATAAACATACATAAGTTTCCTCGTGGATTTTCGCCTGGAGAAAGTAAGAAGTTAACTGTTGGAATACGCACCAGTACTTTAAAGACCCATTCCCACACCTCTATGCTTCTTATCACGTAGGAATTGCTTTTGCCTTAAATGTGAGCTTGAATCCTTAAAACATAAAACTACACGTTAAAACTTGTACTTAACATTCACTTATTGGGTTAGTGAGGTTAATGTGTTAGGAACCTGGTAAACAAGCAATAATCTAGTAACAACAAAGGGTACCTGTTTCCTGATTCGAAGCAAATCTTCTTGGGGGGTTCTGTTATAAAATAGAAAAAAGATACAAGACACAGCAAGGTTCCTATATACTCAACTATAGGCCCTGTGGTTTCTTCTGTACATTAAGTAAAGAATTACACATTAAAATAACTATTTGTTATTATTGAGACAACTTAATGCACAGTTACATTTACCAATGCTTATTAGATTATGCAGATGATTGTTTCATCATCAACTGCATCAATTGACTTAATGTCCTCAAAATCATCAAATGTCCGGTGCTCAAAAGGTTAAGCGCTTCTGAATTATCAAAGAACAATGCTCAAGGTTTCTTGGTTTTGCCAAGGATTCTTTACTCTTTCAACTCGATCGCGTCTCTCTCAACTCAGTGGTTGTTAGGTAAACAAAACTCTTACTGTTCGTGGTTTCCAGGAAATGGTGCTGATCCAGGGGCTCCCAGGAAGTGATGCGATACCTGAGGGCGGATGAGGAGGAAGTCCCAAACCCGAGGCCGGTTCCGGTGATGACTGGGTCCCGCGGGATGTTCCGACGAGGCACGAAGAGAATTCACTGGTGAGTGGAAGGGATTAGAAGGGAGGAAGGAGAAGGGAGGGGCCGCTGGAGAAATACTGGTCCGGAGCGTTCGCTAGGTGAAGGCAAAGAAGCGAAGCATCGGCTAAAGCGGAGCGCTTCTATTTATAGTCTTGCCAAGTACAAGTGCCTCATTTACACGCCCCGCACGAGTTTGACTTAACGTGCGTAGCACCAGTCCTTCTTGTTCCTTCTTGCACGTGAGTTAGCACGTTTGGGGGCAGAATACATAACGGCAAGACTACCTACCATGCTTTTTGAAACAAGCATTGCTAACAGCAAGGTACAAACAAGCATTGCTAACTACAATTGACATTGCGCAAGATGATGATACCAAATAGAAAGTACTGACAACCAAAGCATTGAATTGACTAACCAATATCAGTATGGGCATCATGAACAACATGGGCATGGGCAGCATGGTTTCCCTTAAGACTTACTCCTCATATCCACGGGGAGTGTCAACCCTTATACGTAGGGGCATCCATTTTCTGTTAGATCAAACACTCACTGACCCACCAGGACGGTTTGTCATTGTTACGGGCACACTACGGGGCACCAAAGTCAGTATCATTAATGTATATGGGCCGAATACGGACGACCCTGACTTCTTTCAGAAACTCTTCACTTCCATACCCACCTTACCGCCACTGGAGCTGATTTGGGGGGGCGACTTAAACCTTACATTGGACACTGGGAAAGACAGATCTCAAAATACCACAGAGTACCACAAACGTGCAGTTTCTGTCCTAGTGAATGACATGACGGAGTTTTGCTTGCGCGATATATGGCATATGCAACATCCTACCGCATTAGAGAGCGCACACTCATCAACAGTTCATTACAGTTGGTCCAGATTGGACTACTGGCTTCTCACTGAACATACCTCTACATGGACTAAAGACGTAAAGCATCTTCCCAAAGCCCTCTCGGATCGCAAACCGGTCCTCCTAGACCTATTGATTCCGACATACACACCTCCACCATTTGTATGGCGCTTTAATGCGACAGCACTGTTGGATCCCGTTTACAAAGAGGCAATACATCAGGCAATAGAAGACTACTTTGCAGACAATACACACTCAGTTGACAGTGCCGGGGTGCTATGGGAGGCATTCAAGGTGGTGCTGCGAGGCATCTACATCAGCACACATGCTGGTATATTAAAGGATATAAGAACCCAGTTGAAGAACTTCAAGGATAGAATAAAGGAACTGGAGGCAAATTATGAGGTCACCCACAATGCACTCACACTAGGTGACTAGCGGGATGAGATCAGCAGATACAATGAACTTGCAGGAAGATTAAAATAAATAAATTGGCCACCGTTATACAGCACGTAGGCTGGGCGAAAGTGGCAGACTGGGTCGAGTATTGGCACAAAAAATAGATATTGAACATAAACAGCACACTGTTACACAACTAGTGGACTGCAGTGAACAGATACATTACGACACCCAAGGTATAGTGTCAACATTTGTGGACACTTATAGCGACTTTTACAGCACACATCATACGGTACCAGAATCCGAAATACTACAATATGTTGAAGACATTGCGCTGGTATGGTTATCAGATTCACACCGTGAATACCTAACCCAACCCGT
Organism: Lissotriton helveticus; assembly: GCF_964261635.1. Lineage (NCBI taxonomy): Eukaryota > Metazoa > Chordata > Amphibia > Caudata > Salamandridae > Lissotriton > Lissotriton helveticus. Next base: position 1,297,683,313 of record NC_136061.1, read on the forward strand.
AACAGAGGAGGAAGTACAGCTAGCTATAAAGTCGTTACCCAACCGCAAGTCACCTAACCCTGATGACTACACTGGAGAATTTTATAAAGCATATTCTGATCTATTGATCACACACATGCTTGAGATGTACAATGAGTTCTATAACAATAAAATCCTTCCTCCAATGCTGCGTGAGGCGCTTATAGTAGCACTGTTGAAGCCAAACAAAAATCTGGACAAAGCGGAATCCTACAGGCCCCTCTCTTTAATAAATAAGGACGTTAAGCTATTGGCAAAAATTATTGCTACAAGGTTGCAACTACTTATGACCACTATAGTCCTACCTGATCAATCAGGATTTATCCCTGAAAAATCAACCGCACATAACCTGCGCACCATATTTGCCTTATTACATCAGCTGAATCCAGATTTAAGAGCGGAAGCGGTCCTACTGGACGCAGCTAAAGCGTTTGATTCTGTTGAATGGCCCTATATGTTTGCAATTTTAAAAAGAATAGGTTTACCACCAATGTTTATTAACTGGATCACCCTCTTATACTTAAAGCCCACTGCCTGTGTCAAGGTAAATAGACACATATCAGATGCAATATCAATACAACGAGGCACAAGACAGGGCTGTCCACTGTCCCCACTTCTTTTCTCCACAGCTTTGGAGCCATTAGCTTGCAAAATACGACAGAACTATGCACAAACGGCACTCCGGTTCCATCTCAGGCCAATTAGCATATCATTATATTTAGATGAAATGGTGTTATACTTACGAAACCCCGGATATAATCTGTCACCTCTTCTGCGAGAATATATAAAATTCGGGCGACACTCGGGATTGCAGATTAATTGGAACAAGTCAGCAGTAATACCACTGACAGTAAATACAAAAGCACCTACTCTGGAATGTCCCCTTATATGGCAGGAAGATCCGATTAAATATCTCGGAATATGGGTGCACCGAGAGACGGACATAGTACTTCGATCAAATTATGGTGTTGTAGTGGATCGCATGGATACGCAAATAAATGGGTGGATTACTCTCCCTTTTTCATTAGCATATAGGATATCGCTAATAAAAATGGTATTATTACCCACGCTGCTATATTTATTAATTAATATACAAATACCGCTGCCAGCTCCAATTTTTAATAGAATGCGTGTGGCCTTCGTCACACTAATATGGGCGGGTAAGCAGGCCTGTATTAGTCTAAAAACCATGACACTTCCATACAATGTAGGTGGCTTCACAGTCCCTGATATCTACTTATATTATTTTGCGCCCAGGCACAATATGCTGACTATTGTTATCATCCAGTAAAATACCTACCACACCTTGCAGTGGAAGATGGCGATGCGGATCCAATACCGCTACCCCATATACTTCCACATACACGACCTCACCTATCAAATGCGAGAAATCAACACGATACATACCACGTCACAGGCGTGGCAGCGCATCAGTCGCTTAGCGAACAAGACTCCTCTGTACACTCCGAACCTACCTCTAGCAAACCACCCTGCCATATCTGTCACACAAGAACAAAATAGTATGTTGTTGCTGGAACAGGTGGGTATAACGCAGATGGGCGAACTATATCCTGATGGAACCTTTATCACCCCTGATGGTCTATCGTATATTAGTAACCAAACGCTACTATTTAGATTCAATTATCATAGGCTAAGAGCGGCTGTCAGGGAATTGTACCCCTCATTCCCCATGGAACCCCCTAGCCTTCAACCACTACAGACATTGATAGCCGCAACCATGCACTCCCACATTGTATCGCGACTGTATAAAATAGTACAAACGGAAATAGGAGCTGATACCTACAAAGCACGCTACAATTGGTATAAAATACTAGATAATCCACTGACGGACGAAGACTGGGTCTCCTGTTGCACACTTATCACGTTGCTCATGCCTAACGTCGATCACCGCATCATCCATTTTGAATACCTACATCAAACATATCACACCCCAGCAAAATTGTGTAAATATGGGCTACGAGATAATGCATACTGTAAAAGATGTGGTACTAACCAAGCAGACTTTATACACCTTGCATGGACTTGTAATAAGGTACAGAAATTCTGGGATGATGTGATTTAGCATTTGGGGATGCTGGTGTCGGGTACACTGTCATGCATGCCTCAGCTCTGCTTGTTGGGCCTTGGCATACCTGCGAGATCAATGCAAAAGAAGCTGATAGCCATAATGTTATTGCTTGCGAAACGCAGGATTGCGATGCACTGGGAGAGCAAAATGTCCCCCACTCTTAAAAGCTGGATTTTAGATGCTGTTTATTGTAGAGATAACTTTCTGCTATATGCAGAAGAACTACCAACTAACTCTAAGCCGTCGTACATTTGGGAACCTCGGACAAGTCATTTGCGTGAACATCCGGACTTGATCACCAATGTGTAGAATTGTCAGGCCTTTCAATAAAATATTTATAAAACAAAAAAGAAAAATTAATGACACAGGCGAGGTCTTCCTCTATTCAGTTTGGGAAGCTCTTAAATTGGTCGCCCGGGGAGCTTTCATAGTAAAGGCAGCCCTGACAATAAGATCCGGAAAGATAAAAGGAACGAGTTGGAGAAGGCGGTATTTGAAGTGGAATCCATACACAAGCGCACTGGGGCTCCTAGAATCTGGCACAAGCTAGAACAGGAGAGATTGCAACTTAACCACCTGGATCTAGATTGGGCTGAATATGCAATGCTTCACCTCAAACACAAATTCTATATAGGGACCAACAGGGGTGCAGATGCTAGCACAATGCTTGCGCAGCCAGCAATATGCGAACACAGTCAAGACCATTCCATAAAACGCAGGTTCAGGAGTATCTGATGCCTCTACTATTGCGGCCGAATTCCGGTCGTTCTATGCCAACCTATATGCAGGGGACCACACAATAGTTTCGGACCCCCAAACCTACATACTGCAACGATCACACCTCTCCCACCCGCTGAATCAGAGTCACTAGACCAACCTATTTGAATAGACAAGGTGATCTTGGCGGCTTGTATAGCTGAAGCCAATGAAATCGCCTGACCCAGATGGGCTCAGCTCCATCTTTATAAAGACATTTGTAATGAACTGGCTCCCCTTCTGACTTGCCTTTTTAATTCCTTAGTCGACATGGGCACGGTGACATCTTCAATGTTGCAGGCTTCTATTTCAGTGATTCCGAATCCCGGAAAAGACCCTAAGAAATGCAGCTCGTATCGTCCAATATTCGTGCACAATGTAGATGCAAAACTGTTTGCCAGCATCCTGGCACATCACCACAATCCCCTAATGCCTGGCCTCCTCGATACAGATCAGGCTGTTTTTATTCCCTTGTGCCATTGTGGGGATACTACTAAACGTTTGTGTCACCTCATTTTTTAAAGTCCTGCACACCCGGGAAGAGGCCCTTTTACTAGTCATCGATGCCAAGAAAGTGTTCAATAGAGTGCACTGGCCCTATTTGTTTTCAACTCTCAGGTGTTTCGGGGTGGGCGAGTGATTCGAGAGGTGGGTTAAAAGCATATACAGTACTCCAAGCATGGTGGCCAGGGTCAATGGCGTGGGTGCCAGCACATTTACAGTCGGGAGGGGCACGAGGCAGGGCTGCCTGCTCTCCTCGCTCCTCTTCGCTTTATATATGGAGCCCTTCGCACAGTGGCTTCGAGACGATCCCAAGGCCTTGAGCATTCCATTTGGGGCCGATCATCACTTGATTAGTCTCCATGTGGACGATATTATATTCTCTATCACCTGAACCCTGTTCTCGCTTCCTGCTATTATCTCGGAACTGGAGGCATCACCGGCCGTGTTAGTCTTAAAGGTAAATTTGCCGAAATCACAAATAGTAAACCTCACCATACATCAAGACACTGTGCGAATTCTATGTGCCCAGTGTGACTTTCAGTGGGCCCAGACTGATCTCCTCTACCTGGGATTGGTACTGGCTTGGAGTCTCACTAATACTGCGTAGGCTAACTACTTTAGACTCATGGCCAAAATTTGCAAGGACCTAGATCTTTGGCAACACCTTCCTCTTTCATGGATGAGCAGGATAGCTGCGGTGAAAATAAATGTTCTATCCCAGCCTTTTACATTTTCCAGATGCTTCCCCTCTCTCCCCCACCTGGAGTGCTTCGCAATCAACAAAGAGAGATTGATCGCTTTATCTGGGGAAAGACAAAGCCCAGATTACAAAAACAACTGCTGCAACAAACTAAACAAGAGGGGTGCCTGGCAGTGCCTAATATCTTGCGGTACAACCAAGCCGCACAGCTGAGATACTTGATTGGATAGAATCACCCAATGATATAAAAGCATTGGGTCTTCATGGACCAAACTGTAGCGGGTTCAGATATTTGGAGAGAGGCCTGGCTCCCCAGAGCGCACAGAACCTGAAGTCTTTACTCATCCCCAGTCCCCGGTCCTATACTGAAAATATGGGGTCGAGTAGTAGAGACTCCTAGGCTCTCGTCTTTCCCTTCCTCTATGACTCCTCTGTTTGCAAACCTGGAGTTTCCACCTGGTTTGTCACCGGGCATTGCGAAGTGTCGGTTAGCGGGTGGCTGCAAGCGGGTTGATTGCCTTTTTGACCACGAGGGCCTTATTCCCTTATACCAATTCAAGACACATTACTCCTTGCTAAAACAAGACAGCTCAATTTACACTCAGCTAAACCATTGGTTGCTCAACACAGGGACGCGCCCTAAAGCTAGCAGATCTATGACATCTTTTGAGAAATGGCTGTTCCTCAAAGAGGATGGCAAAATACTTGTCTCCGAAATCTATCGCCACTTAATGAAAGCATCCCTCAGCCGTAAGACCCCAGGCCAGATCCGTTGAGAGATAGAACTTGGGCATAGCCTCACTGACAAAGAATGGGGAGATATATTCTATAGGATGCACAATATGGCACTTAACGTAAGACACACTGAAACAGCATATCAAATTAGTTCATACTGGTACTACACCCCTGTATGCATTCAGAAATGGAATGCGCTATGTGATGGCCAGTGCTAGTACTATGTGATGGCCAGTGTTAGCGAGGCTACACCTCCTGATACACCGCCTGTGGAATTGTCCCAAGCTCACGAGATTCTGGGAACTGGTCCTCAATGATATTGATAACGCCTTCAATACTGAGCTCCCCTGATTCCCTGCATACACTCTCCTGGGGCTCTACAATGCCCTTACATACCCACTCCTATCCATTAGAGGCCGACAGATTGCCCTGGCCCTTAACGCTGCGCACAGGTCACTCTTGGCAAACTGGGTCTCAGAGAAAATCCCTGACCATAGACAATGCCTATGAAATAATATGAAAAAATAACAACCTAGGCAGTTTTCAAATTCTTGTCTATTAAATAAATAGAAGGGTAGGGGACCAAAGCAAGTAGGAGAACACAGTATTTTATTATCAGTACTTATAAAGTATTTAATTAAAATTCATTTATTCATAAACCAACAACTAAAAACATGTAATTTAAACAGAAATTTGATAAACAAATTATAAAAAAAACATACATAGTCAGAAGAACAATTGTCACAAAATATATAATTAATGTTAACACAGTAAAAAAGAGAAGAGTATTTTATCGACGCGCGTTTCGGCGAACCAGCGCCTTCTTCAGGACAAACCACTCTATTACCTAAATACAAAACAACAGTATATGAAATTCAATAAACTAACAGATTCAATAAATGTGCAATTCAACAAGAAAAACTCAATCATTTAAATATTTCATGTTTACATATGTAAACCTTAGAAAAGGCAAACAAATACTGACAAATTAACACTTGTGCAACAACAAATGCAATATATTCTTAGGCCCTTTTATAGACAAGTTTGAATCCAAAAAGGTTATGGCTTAATTAAATGTGAACTTCTGTGCTCATTTAAATCAGGAACTGGCTAATTTTGACAACAAAATTATTTCGTAATAATACAAGGAGATATATATAAAAAGATCGAAAGAAGTCATAAGGGCTTTAAACATTCCTAGGTCTATATAATCGAAACCTACGGAAACAGTAAGACTGTGGAGGATATATAAAAAGACGTCAGCTTAATGCACAATTCTTTTATGAAAAGAGTTCCGATGATTTTGTCACATTATATGCATATATACTTACTTCATATATTTGTAAGATTAAATTCGATACTGATTCTTTCACTTCAGGTTAAGTGTAGACCATAGTTCTGATAACATTCTAATAATAAAAACGATTTCTGTCCAGTTGAAAAAAATCTAAATAAAAAAATAATAAGAACACACAAATTTTCAGTTTTAATCATTCGAACCTACATTCTAAAATTAGCTATGCTTGTCATGTTATAAAAGGGTATATTCTATGCCATGTCAATAATCACCTTACCTAAAGTAGTTGCTTCACATGTGTATGCTAACGCCTACTATCATATTTCGAGGTCTAGTCATACAATCTCGCATAGAAAGATAACGAGGTAGACATAGGATTTACCGAATTTGTCAAAAATCGCCTATATGACCTCCAATAAGTTCGCCGGATATTCCTTCAGTATGTGTACGTTTTCTTCAGATAGAACGAAAACTAAGGAGGAACAAAAAATAACAAAGGGGAGAGGCCATGAATATAGGAAAACATCAAGACAACACTTAGCACGGCATTCTCCTTTGTATTAGGATGCTTTTCAAAAAGGAACCCACCTAGATGTGGACATTAACTCTTCCTTAGACGGCGGACTCCAGGCAGAGGTTCCGAATAAAATACGAGATATAAAATGACGGGACTAATTACTCCGAAAGTCAAAACGTGGGAATAGGATCTATAAAAGACAAAGTAAAAATAAATGATACATATACACGGACGCCAACAGAAAAAGGGGTCCAAAAAATTACCTAATTCCCAGCGTTATCTTGCCTTGCCTCCGCGCCGAGTCACAGATATAAAGTATGGATTGCTCAGGCGAATGTTGACAAAACTAATAAACAAAACGATAAGACTCAAATTACAAACAGTTGGTCAGATACCATAAATTATTACTTCCTAAATAATCCCAAAAGGGTTCAGAACGAGCAATATCTACGGGGCAACATACCTGAATAAAAAAATCAGATTAATTGTGCGCGGAGGCTTGCTGCACAAACAATGCATGACCGTGTCTCGATGGACGAAAAGGCGGAAAGATATCAACGGGTGAGCAGCCGGTAAACCCTTAAGTATCCTCCAGGTGATTCAAGACCCGCCTAAATTAGGGGGAGTGAACCTAGAGGATTTCATTGAGTCTGTCGTCCTGTTAGTCAACCTAAAAATAGGACTGAATGCTGAAAAAGCGTTACGAACACCAACGTAAAAGCCAACCTTGAAGGGGATTAGTAGGTCCATTACAGTTTCTAAAGAAAGGTAGACAAAAAATGAAAAAATGGTATTCCATAACAAATCAAAACACAGAAAATTACCTAAAGAAGGGGCACATCTCAAAAGAAATGAATACAGTAGATGTTTCATACGTACGATCTTTTTGCACTCAAAACTATCATCTTCAGAGATCCATTTATATCGGGATCAGGAATCGGAAAATAGATAAGAATTTGCACGGCACAGGAAGGACACTCTCTATCCAAGATTAGAGGTTCATAAGCTATATCTGATATAGACGAAAAAATCTACTCACCGCAAAAAAGACACTCTATATACAGACAGTAGAGGTGCATAAGCTATACCTCATATTTCAGGTCAAATAAATATTTCTTATGGCATTAAGTGATTGCGTTTTCCCATGGGATCTCACTATTTAGGCCGTTCCTAAAAGTATCAGGAGAGAAAATCCAATAAACCTCGCGTTTTTTGCAAATTCGTTCACCACCTTTAGCATCTGACAAAAATAGCAAAGATTTTAAACACCCTCCCCCAAATTACCTTAAGGGCAGAGCCTAGCAGTGTGGCAGGGAGACCCCTGGACAGTCTAGAAGCTTTTGGACCAGTATCGACTGATGAGGTTCGCAAGGCTTTGGCGACTGTCAAGAGTGGTTCTCCGCGGAACTCAGTTCCCATGAGGATTTTAAAACAGGTCGCCTCCTTCATTGTTAAACCTCTGACCGACCTGGTCAATGCCTCGTTGGGGTCTGGTGTGGTTCCGCCGAGCTGGAAGGAAGCCGTAGTAAAAGCTCTCCTAAAAAAAACCAACCTAGATCCCCTTGACATGGCGAACTATAGGCCCATCTCCCTTTTGCCTGGGCTGAGTAAAATCACGGAAAAGTTGGTGAATTTCCGCCTTTCCAACTTTCTGAAGTCCAACGGCCTATTAAGAAGGTCGCAAACCGGATTTCGTCCAGGCCAAGGCACGGACACCGCCCTACTGGCAGTCGTTGAGAAAGCAAGGAGCATTTTGGATTCAGGAGGATCAGTGGCAGTGATCCTCCTGGACCTCAGTGCGGCCTTTGACACTGTCAACCATCAAGTGTTACTTCAGCGACTGTCAGATGTCGGGGTGATGGGGAAGGCACTGAAATGGCTTTGATCTTTTCTCAGCGATCGGACCTATCAGGTATGGGAAGGTAGCGCACGTTCTGCATCTACCCACCTCCATTGTGGGGTCCCGCAGGGCTCCTCCCTGAGCCCCACATTGTTTAATGTGTACATGGCCCCCTTGGAGGATGTGGTTGCTCCCTATAACATCAAGATCGTGAGCTATGCCGACGATACGCAGCTGGTGTTCGCTCTTTCCCAGGCCACTGAAAGCCCCGACCAGCTGTATTCCTGCCTGTCCAAAGTTCACACATGGATGGGTGAGTCAGCTTTAAAGCTTAACGGTTCAAAGACCGAAATTATGCTGTTGGGGCATAAAGGATCCCCACTGCCCGCGGCGGCCTGGCCCAGTTGTCTGGGCTTACCCCCGAATCCTAAGGAGGAGATCAAGAGTCTTGGGATCTGGTTGGAGCAAGATCTCTCCTTCAGGACCCAGGCTTCTAAATTGGCTGGTGTCTGCTTTGGCCTTCTCCGGTCGGTGCGTAAAGTGCTGCCTCTGCTTCCCTCGCTATCTCGGAAACTTTTAATTCAGGGGCTGATTATATCAAGGCTCGACTACAGTAATGCCATCTACCTGGGAGCCCCAGAGGCAACTTTGAATAAATTACAACAAATTCAAAATGCTGCAGCACGAGTACTTAAAAACGTCCCCATGTCACGGTCGGCCAAACCGGCTATGAGGGCTTTGCACTGGCTACCGGTGCGCGAAAGGGTGAAATTCAAATCCCTTTGTCTGGCGCATAAAATTCTGCAAGGTACAGGTCCCCCTGTTCTGCATAGTTTGGTTACACCTTACAAGGCTAGCAGGACTCTTCGCTCGGACAAAAAACATCTGCTTAAGACCTCGAAAGTCAAAAGGGCCCGCACGGGGGAAAGAAGATTTTCTGTGAATATTGCCGTACCTTGGAAATCACTCCCCTTAAGTTTGCGTGCTGAACCTTGCCTCCTTCGTTTTCGCAAGCAGTTGAAGACACACCTTTTTGCTAACTGCTGTCCCTGATAGCCCGCAACTACCACCCCTGTTCTGAAAGCGCTGGGATGCTCCAGGGTAACTACGCGCTATACAAAACTGTACTAATAATAATAATAATAATCTGAGGTGTTTATTTTTTCCAAAATGCGCCATTTGAATTCATCTGGGCCATGGCTGTGCTCAAGAAAATGCTTCACCATAGGTGAGAGCAACTTCTTTGTTCTGATCGCGGAGCGATGCTCCGTCAATCGAACTTGTATGGACCGTGACGTTTCACCCACGTATCCAAGGGAGCATGGACATTGGATAAAATATACAACATTCGAAGTTTTGCAGTTCCACATATTTGTGGCTGCTGCGGTGAAGCCATTTTATGTAAAGGACTCACCCTCCAGGATATTTGAACAGGAAGTGCAACTAGAGCACTTATATGTGCCTTTTATCACCTGATTGATATGTATTGATTTTTGCATCAGAGTCCTCTGGTTAGGTTGTTCCTGAAATCTAGAATGCACAATCTGATCTTTTATATTTCTGTTACGTTTATGAGCGAATAGAGGTTTGTCTAATTTCTGTTCGCTTGTGCCATTACTATTTAAAATGTGCCAAGATGAGTTAATAACCTGTTTTACTTTTGCGTCAAGAGTAGAATGTCTCGTAATGCACACCAGTTGTTGGGTCTCTTTATTAGATTTGGATCTAAGAAGGTAGTCTCTATCATAATATCTAGCTCTCTTATACGAATCCCTCACCAGCCGGTGAGGGTATCCTCTTTTCAAGAACTTCTTTCTCATATCCACAGCTTGTCTGTCGTAATCACGAAGATCAGTGCAATTCCGCCTTGCCCTCAGAAATTGAGAAAAGGGGATGCTCTGCTTCTGGCTGCGGGGGTGGAAACTTTGGAAGTGTTACAAAGTGTTTCTTGCTGTCGGTTTTACAAACAAGTCCACTTTTAGTTTACCATCATCATGAAAAATCATGATGTCCAGAAATTCAATCCTGTCGGCACTTATCTGATGTGTGAACTTGAGATTCAAATCCACAGCATTGAGTCATGATAAAAATTCCATTAAGGTCTCTCTCCCATCGGTCCAGACAAAGAAAATATCATGTATGTACCTAGACCAATGGGAGACAGACTCAAAAAAAGGAGCAATTTCGTTGTAGATGAACTTTTCTTCAAATGAAGCCATATAAATATTGGCCACCGACGGGGCTACCGATGCTCCCATACTTACACCCCTTATCTGACGGTATAGGCGTGATCCAAATTCAAAGACATTCTGGGTTAAAACAATCTTTAAGCAGGGCAGTACAAATTTCATAGGACATGGTATCTTATGTCTATCAATAAACCACTCTGTAGTTTCCATTGCCTCAACTAGCGGGATATTGCTATATAGAGATTCTACATCTACAGTAACTAATACATCCGGCATAGGGTTAAATGTAATATTCTCCACCTTTCCAATCATTGCTGCAGTATCCTTAATATATGAAGCAAATATTGGGAATAAAGGGACGTAGGTGAGAATCTACATACTTAGATAGAGGCTCTGTGGCAGTACCTATAGTTGAGACGATGGGTCTGTATGAGGATTAGACAGATCTTTGTGCATTTTTGGAAGTCCATAAATGCACGCAGTCTTTCGAACATTGAAGTTCAAATATTCGGGTTCCTTTATCGTAATATCACCTCTATCCATCGCTTGAGTGGTAAGGACATAGACAATGCCTCCATCAGCTCTGGTCCTTGTTAAGCATGGAAAAGTTGTGGAAGGCAGCTAGCTCTGACCCGGTAACATACTCGAAAATATTGTCCCCTTTCATCACTATTTTGTCCAAAGATTTCAGGGAATTGAGCTGGCCAGCGTACTTGTGTATCCTTAGACTTTTGCCTCACAAACAGGGGGAGGTCGGGCCTCATAAACTTAGTGTCCCTAAATCACAGCAGTCCAAGTCAAACAATTTACAAACTTAGGGCCTGATTATGATGGCGGTTTTCCCGCATCCTGGGAGGATGCGGGAAAACCGCAGCGGACTGAAAAAGACCCCCCGCCAGATTAGGATGGCTGGGGGATCGTTTTTCAGTCTGCAGCTTTTCCTTCGCGGTCGCCTCCCTTCCGCGGCAGGAAAGCACTAACATGGCTGGCGGTGTCTATCAGACACCGCCAGCCATATTAGGATATCTGGAGGAACATGCCTTTACATGGCGGCATTTCTGCCGTGCAAAGGCATACGGATGTTTGTTTGTGGGGCCCGTTGCGGGCCCCCAGAGGTTAAAAGGGGGGTTTCTGAATTGTCTTTTATCTTTGTTTCCCTGTTTTTCTTAGCATGCAAAGTGTTCAGCCACACTCAGTGTGCTATAGCCATTGCTACACACAGCTGAATATGACAACTTCAACATTTCTTATTGAGCCTCAATGGCCTCTATCTCTTGTTCCCATACGCTGCCGGCCCATTCTGGGTTGTAGGCGACATGCTTTGTATTACTAAGCCCACTTTGTGATTGCTAACTTGATGTGCTTGTCTCTGACCATTGGTAGGCATCTGAACTTCGCTGCCCGACCATTCTGGGTTGTAGGCGACATGCTGTGTATTACTATGCCCACTTTGCGATTGCTAACTTGATGTGCTTGTCTCTGCCCATTGGTAGGCATCTGAACTCCGCGGCCCGCCCATAAAGGGTTGTGCTTGGCTTGCTGTGTATGTGACTTGCCTTATGGTTTGCCAATAAAAACATTTGATCCATAAAATGAGCAACTGGCTCTTATAGGCTATGCTTTGGACGCAAAACAACCTGGTCTGCTTGACTGGGCACAAATATAAGTTTCAACTTGTGTGTCATGTTCCCACGCCTTATGATTTTGCCTCAACTATTAGGTGCTCATAGAATGAGCCCAAAACCTGAGAATGGGATTTGGCAGCAAGATCTTATTCTTAATGCAATTACATGTTCCACCAAACCATGTTTCTGCCATTTGTCTATTTTTAGAGTAATCCTGCCACAGCTCTCTATCTCTTTTCAACATTATAAAGTCACATAGTCCTTCAGAGATCATGCTCACACCTGTACTACTGTAATGGTTTACGCAGACTCCTCAAGAATCTCTCTCTGAACTACAAAGAGCACAAAACCATACAGCTCGGCTAATGTTTGGCCAATAAAGGAGAGATCCAGATTCACAACCTTCAGCATGTTAAAAAAGTAATACCTTGTGTTTGTCCAGGTTATTTTGCCAAGCTACTTATTGCATATTGACCAATGTAAAGCCTCTGCCAACTGCAGTGTGCTCAGGACCTGGCAGATCAGACAAAAGATTTGGCAAAGGGTCTGTTCACAGATCCTCTCTATAGAATACTATACTCTTTCATCTGAGAGTCAAGAATGACTTTCTGTTAATCAGTAAAACCCTGATAACTCACCTCTTCATACAGGCCTATAATCTACTTCCTCACTTTTACACCATGACTGGTTATGTGGCAGTGTACTTATTAACCTCAGTACTGTACAATTCCTCCCATTTACAGCAGACATCTCTTTGTCTAAGAGCAATTACTTGTCCTTGTGGTTTGCACATCCCAAGACTTTGACATTGCACATATGTTTAATAGGAATAAGGGGCCCGATTCACAAAATAATCTGAGACAAAATCCTAACTTTAAGACTTTCGATATTAACAAAAGGCATTTAGTAGCGGTAAAGAAAGGATTCCTACCTTTACTACTACTAAATGCCTTTTGTGAATACCGAAAGTCTTAAAGTTAGGATTTTGTCTCAATTTAGTAGTAGTAAAGTTATGATGGAGCAAGGACTCAGAAAAGAGACTTGCTCGGAAGCAATCCGCTCCTTTAACCCACTAACAAGTTATTAAAACTGTCTTGTGTAAAACGAATGCACACCACACCAACACGCGGGTTAGTGAAGCTAGCTTATGTATTTACTAACAATAATAGCATGAACGAAGGATTACACCTGCTTTAAACGGGGAAATCTTTATTGCACATGCGCCAACTGCATCTACGCAGTATGACGAGCTTTCGCTTGGAGGGAAATTCTTGCGCATGAGCAGAAGGTACTAAAATGGAGTCTGCCTGTCCGAAACTAAATTGGGTGACTTTACTAGTGCCAACGCGGGGGTAAGTCTTAATAATAAACTTGTATGGAGTAGAGGTCGGTAGTATACAGTGAAACCACTTATTTTTTTAAGTATCATCTGTCTTTCTGACTTTATTACTAGTGCCTATTTTGGCCTCTCATGTATGGCTGAAGTGGTCTGAGTCATGTGACGACTGCGCATGACTACTGAAAGTTAACCCGGAATGATGACACAGAGATTGAATGAAAGCCAAGGTCGCAAAGTGTCCTAGCCTGAGAACAGACGGTGAAAAGTTCAACGAATGTGGACTTGTATTTAGACTGTATACAATTTTGTTGCCAATAAGACATGAATACGGGTGCAAAATAAAATTGTGAATAAAAATTAAGGGGATGGGTTTGCGAACAATGGGATTAATGAATTAAATGACATGTAAACATGGTGTGATGATCTTCCCCTATGCCTGATCAATTAGAATTCGTATTTTTACGATATTGAAACTTTAGTGGGTGGTACATGAAGAACGAAAGGTATAATTGAGGTAGCCTTAGTTAGTTAGTTAGAGCGATTTGGGATGCTGATGCTGCGGGATGTGCTGATGCTGGAAGAGAAGCTGTGAGATACTGATGAAGAATCGAATGCAGAACCTTCTATCCTAATTTAATTTGGTTAGACGGAAGATCGCGGGAGAATCTCAAGGAGGAAGAGAGTGTCAGAGAGGGATGCTATGCAATTGTCTGTATTCTAGAGAGGTCATCTATCCTGTACTGATTTCTGTCCTAAAGTCTTTGTTGCCTGATTTATCCCAGGGGATCTTTACCAGCCCTTTGCCCAGGGGTTGGTCTTCACACCATTCTTGGTAAATATATTTTCCCGCTATTTGCAGATTTTCTTTTCTCTCTGTCCTCTCTTTTTCTGAGCATTGATAATTGCATGAGTCCAAAGTATTTGTTTGATGAATTAATTGAATTTTCTCTCCTAAGGATGATGGTGACTGCACTGTGTATTTAAGATGTTTCATACGCATTTGAACATTTAGATAAAGATTTAAAACGTTCCCGAGTCTGTGGTTATTTACATTGAATAAAAGAACAAGTTAGCTTATGTCATTTTCACCATTAGCTAGTTCAAATAATGGTCCATCGACCAGAGGAAAGAACTTTTTGATCAGTGAGAGGTTAGTTATGAGTACTTGAATTAACTAATCTTGAAAACTGTAGAAAATTATAAACTTTGACTCCAGCGGTTTACTCAATTGTGTGTGTTTATGTGCCCAGGTGAGTATATGGTAGTGGAGTATCTGTTGATGGTACGCCGCTGGATGGGTTACGAGTCCTAACTTTCCTACTACTAAATGCCTTTTGTGAATACCGAAAGTCGTAAAGTTAGGATTTTGTCTCAGATTACTTTTGTGAATCGGGCCCGAGTCTCTTATCAAGATTTTCAACCAATTTATTTCTTGATTTATTTTTCTGGAGTGTTAATCTCTTCTCTCCCTTCCTTTTATCTCCTCCCTGAATGCCTTGACATTACCTAAGGTGGTAAGCAATGCTTTCTGAAAACAAATGTAGAAATATTATCCAACATCACTCTGGCCTTCTTCTGATGTTCTATTTCAGTTTCTAAAATCCCTGACATTACAATATGGCACCTCATCAAGGAACTAAGAAATTACAACATAATTACTCTCGCATTTTAGGAACTGCACCAGCTCCCTCAGTCTCTACGTGTCACTAATGATGTGCTTCATCACCTTCGAGCCTGTGAACTCCAATAGGCCCCTACACCAGTCAAGCAAGCTCAAGATCCTGAGTGGTCAATGGAACACCTAAAGCAGTGTCATTGCCTGGTTCATGAGAAGTACCTGTATCCTCCAATTAAAAGTATTATGTCTCTCTTGGAAAGTGCTGGTACTCTAACTTTCAAAATAAATAAGTGTCGGTACTCGGTACCGGGTAGGACAGGCCCATTTAAATCACTGGTCATCATGCCTTCTCCTGCTGTTCACCTGGCATGTGTAACCCCACCAAAACTCTGATTCAGAAACCTCCTCCTCTCCTCGAGTTGCAGGAGTAACTGAGGGTTCACCTCTACAAGAAATGTTTTGGCCTCAGGCACATTAGTCCTGAATGCTCTTTGAAGACTGACCTTCCAACTGAAGTGCCACTCGCATCACCATCTTTGTATACCTCCTTGGAGCCCATCACCCACCTCGGCTGCTTTTCGCTGGGTTCATGCTACATATGGGCAATTCCAATGATTGCAAATGGCAGGTAACAGCACTCATTTGTGAGGGGCTGAGACTTATTTTTCATCATCAGACTTTGACCCATAGCAAGATGGAGCAAGGCAGATAAGTTTGTAGAAAGAAGGAAGAGAAAGATGAGGAACGGTGACAAAGCGAGAATGCAAGGACGAAAAAGAACCAGTAAACGTGAGACAAAGATACATTAAGCATATGGTGGTGAAGAATGAACTATAATCAGGATTAGGCAGTGTTTCTATTTGGCGCCTCAAACAATCCATGTGTCTATTTAATTATTCTTTTTAAGCACTGTTTCCATAAACATGATTGCAACAAATAATTTAAAAGGAAGGGTAGATGTTAAATGATACATAATTGATAATTAGTGTGCTTCTATGTTGATATATTTGTAAGCACACAGTATTTGTGCACTTCACATATTATATGCCAGGCAAACACCTTGGCCTGCTTCGAACAATACAAATAAGTGCATAAAATACAATAGCATGCAAATATTCCTGTTCACAGGGCATTTAATCCCAGCAGCTACTTAAGTCTTGGCTCCCCTCACTGCTTTCTTGCTCCGCAGCCCGCTTTTCTCCATGAAAGCTAGAACAGACGGACAGTTTACAACAATTGTGCAGCCACCCCTTCCCTTCGATTCTGCGGTTCAATAGCGTGATTGTAGTGCGTTTATGAGGCATGACACAACTGTCAATCTTGCGTTATAGCTCAGTGCGCATGTGCAGAGTGCTAATCACAGACACACAAAAAAAAATCCGGAAACCATGCAGGCTTAGATTGCACCTCAGCTCTCCACTGGCTCCTCAACGGACTCAAATAATTTCCATAAACTCTTTGAAGTGAAGGATTAATGCAAAATTATGCAAATGCGTGTGTCTCTGTAATGTTGATGGAAAGACAATTAAGTGTTGTTGTTTATTTTCAAATGACTGTTTTTTCATGTCTCCTGAAGTTCATTGGGCCAAAAAGAGGCAGCACAGACCACACACTGATTTATTGTGTGGAAAAAGGCCGCTTTATTGAAGACAAGTGCACATCACATAAACCCAAAACCTAGGCCTTCCTCTCACAAAACTGCACCTCACAATACAATACTTCATACACTTCCCCCTGTCTCCAACCCGTAAGACTCCCGCCTCTTTTAACATCTTTCTCTGGCAACTGTAACACCTACTCTGGCATTGAACTGTTAACCTTTATATCAATTATCACTTTAACCTACATCTTTGAACATTTTCCAGGTTTCATTTTATACCCACCTCCATTGTCCTGATTTCACTATGTTTACAACCATCATCTTACTGTATAAGCATGGCAATGGAAACTGCCCCACTGTTTTGCACCTGCTAAAAACGACAAGAAATTACAAAGATCCCCAGCGGTCCTGTGCTCAACTTACCAACACTCCAGGAATCCCAATTAACTGCCAACCCATAACAAAAAGGAAAGAACCACAGGGAAAGGGCCCGGGTGGGAGGGAAAATACTCTTGATGTTTGAACAGCCACTGTGACACCAACAAAATGGGGCCTGCAATTATAAAATGGTAGCATATATCTGGAGCATATAGCCCAACTTGATAGAACCCAGGACTAGCCCAATGAAGCCAAATGAAGCCTGGGCTGACCCATTATCCTAAAGTCCATGGGGGCACATCTAGCTTTGGTCGTCTGCCCCCTAAAGCCCATTCGGGAGAGAGGTGACCGTCTTGATACCGTATATTCTGGTGATATTTTTCTATGTGTATCAAAAGAAAAGAGCTGCACAGGTGAAGGCAATATAAATTGTCTTCCGCCGCACAAAATATTTATGGAGCATTAGCAGTAGTAGAAGGTTACTGCCCTAACATGGACTGATCTGTTACAGCCTGGGCAGCAGCAGTGAAAGCTGCCCTCACGAGTAACGAACTGGAGCAGCGTCAACAGCAGTAGAACTAACTGCAAGCTTCACCCACTAGCCCTGAAAGATGCAACATGGGCAGGAGCAAAGCAAGCTTCCTTAATTAGCAAACTTGTACAGCATGGGCAAATACAGAACAGCACACTTTCTATACTAACACTCAGTGGCAGCTCATGACATTTAAAAGAGGTGTGGCATAACAGTGCAAATTGTACAGCACAACAACTTCAGGCCTTGTAAAGTATGTGCTTACCGAGTGTCTTTGCACTGCATAAGGCACCAACCTTTGAAGAAAATGCTGTAACCAGACTTTGGGAAGCACCCACAGCTGCTGGCTGCAATCAGTCATAGAAAAATATGTGCAGACAGGTCTTCAAAATGGGGTAACAAAAGTGGGGACTGTTTAAAGGGGAACATGTAAAAGAAATGTCTGTGATTCGATAGTTTGCCACCCAACCAGTATTTTGGTTTCTCTCTGAGATGTTATTGCATCTTGATATACAACACAACTTACATACACCTAAAACCTGTCAGTACGATTGACTTTGTCAATGATTGTTATCTGTTTAAGAGAAATGTGCAACAGCAATGATTTGGTATTAATAATTTACAATGGAAATGTTCTAAAATCGTAGGGCTGTGAAATAAATATTATTTAGGCTTGTGGCCTTCAGTTGTTTGTGCTTAATGTTAGATATATATGCCCTTTTTCTCTGCACATCTCATCCATCTGCACATTTTCATCCCTCTCTTTTTCCTCTTGAGCACCATCTTTTCACTCCCCTCCAAATGTACTTCATCTCATCTTCCTCATTTTGCTACCCCCAATATATACTGTACTCACTCACATTTAAGCACTTTATTTCCTTTCACTTTGTAAATATTATGACATCTGTGTACCCCACAGATTCAACGTTTTCCTGTGAAAGTTTATGACACAAAATGTAACTCATATCAAACACTGCAGGCTTCCATGAGGGCAGTAGAAATGGCTACAGCCCCCTAGAATGTTTTAGGACACCACTCAGGAGTAACACTGATTAATAGATTCTCTTCCCTGTCCAGTTTGGACACTAACGATTGACAACTACCTACTGACACGGCTGACATTGAGCAGAATAGGCAGGCCACATTTCATTCCACCTACAAGATAATCAGTTGGAATGTGGCGGGGTTGAGAAAGAAAGCAAACGATGATAGATGGTTACATGTTGTGTCAGAATATGATTTAATCGCTTTACAGGAGACATGGGACACAAGGGAAAGTTATTGTCTAGATGGGTACTGCTGTTTTTCTGTAAAGGCCATCCCTGGTCTTGGAGGGAGACCTAAAGGTGGCTTGTGTATCCTTACCTCACTTAAACTGCCAGGATCATTTAGTAAGCTGGAGATAACCTCAGCTAACTTTCAGGGTATAGAATGGTCTCGTCCCAAGCATCCAACAATTTTAATAGTGAACTTTTACAATGCCCCGGAGAAGGATACTCGGAACATACATTTGTGTTCCTTGGCTTCTTTTTGTTGTATCCTTAGTGAAAGAATACCAGGAGCCAGGATGTAATCAAGACTAGTTTATTCAGTCTTCAGTCAGGGTAATAACATCTCTGTACTCCAGCCAGCCTAGTGTGGTACCAGCCCCACCAGGAGCAGCCTCCCTAGCTGCTCAGCCCATCTCCAACTGCCACATTCACCCACTCAGTCACCCAGGCATTCCACGCATCACAGGCACACCAACATTCTAACACCAAGACACACTCTGGCTGAGCAGCTAGAGACAGCAGGGCTAGAATACATGTTAAATAAACATGTAGGATATAACATTACCTCCTTTTCTTTAAACAAAAGAAAACAACTACATTACAATACAATCACATTATTAATCTCAAAGATGCAATAAATGAAAATAGCATCAAAGAAGATGGAATCATTAAAACAAGTGAAAATCAACAATAGAAGAAATTCCGAATCTCTGGAACGCAGCAATGAAAAATCAATACTAGAACATGTATCTAAACTCTAGGATGCAGCGATGACAATACTACATCAGAAAGGAAAAATACACTGTAAAGGAAAGACAGTTAAAATAGATACAACTTAAATGCAAAATCCCCCATCCCCCTTCAAAAGAGAATTTTTAAATCAAGTCAGAACATAGCATTACGTCACATATCCTCTGTACAATAAAGCACTATAACCTAAAGGTAAGATTACCTAGAACTAAGTCCCAAAAGTAGGGAAAACCAAACAAATGGGTCGTCACCCATATTTCCAACCATAAAGGTACTGTGCACAACTATGAAAGGGATCCCACACCCAACCCCACGTAGGAGTACACACTTTCCCATTAAAAACATACAAAATGGGAACTGACTAAAGATGCACCATGGGAGATGACCCATGTACCAAACCCCTTAAAGAGGTTACAAGGTTATGAACCATCCCCGGCGGAAATGTGGCGCATTGCTGGAGTTGCGTAGCAAACGCGACGCACCTCAAGCAAGGCTCAGGGGTGCCCTATCTCTAACATGCTGTGTCAATCCTTACGCCTGCTTCAGGCAGGAGCAGGGTTTTGACGCAGCATGTCCCTAAAAGTGACTGAGTGAAATCTTGTAGATTTCACTCAGCTACTTTTAGGAGGCGTTCCTGCACCGGAACACCCCGCCCCTGCGCAGGAACGCCTTCTTGTTGCGCAGGCCTTTACAACGTGACGCATCTCCCAGATGCATCACGTTGTAAGTACCCCACACCATGGCACTGGATTTGTGCTGCCGCGCTATCACAAAAGTGACGCAACAGCGGCATAAAAGAGGCGCAGGGGGCTTGTAAATCTGCCCCCGAGTCCATTTGTGTTTCTTTTTTTTTCTTTTTTCTTTTCCGGTCAGAGATTAGGCTTACATAGACTCATTATAATACATATTTTGTGTTTCAACTATACAGTTGAGCCAATTGTCATGTCCAATCATGCCTATCTCACCTTGGATATCAACCTCTCTAAACAAGGCTCAAAAGCAACTTGTGGAGAATTAACAGTTTTGTTATCAATGCCCCAGATTCTAAAAATCTCTCAATCTTTTATCCATTTCTTTCAAGTCAATACGACTCCACATATGTCAGTGGGAGTGATCTGGGGTACAAATAAAGCAACAATTAGAGCGGAAATATTGAATAATAATGCAACTAAAAATGAAAATATGAATATGAGAGTACATTCTTTAGAAGCCCAAATTAGACAACTGGAAACTGAAAAAACTTTATAGCAAATCCAAAAAATTACTACCTGAATAAAAACACTTAAATATAAATGTACTACATTTTAAGTGATTTTAAGTGAATGAGCACAGCTCTGGTCCCATAAAATCTAGGCTAGAAACCTTCTAGAATGCAAAAAGGTAGGTAAACTCTTAGCTCTAACACTTAAATAATCTAGGAGTATGATCCAAATCTCAGCCATCAGAGACAAAACAGGGCATCTTAAGGTTTACCATGGAAATATCCTAGAGTATTTCAAGTCCTTTTATGCTGACTTGTACAACCATAGTCATAATAACGCTATAGAAAGCTCTGATGTCTGTCGTAAATATTTGAATGGGATGATTTTACCTTAGGTATGCGACAAAAAAGCTGCAGATCTTATAAAAAAATTGATGCTGAAGAGAATGTAGGAATGATCACATCACTTAGAATCAAGTAAGTGCCGGGCCCAGATGGTTTCCCGGCCTCGTTTTATAAATGCTATCAGAACATTTTATTACCACATCTTATGGACCTCTATGACAAGTTTGAAACTTCCCACAAACTTACTGGTACAGTCTCAGAAGCACGCATTGTTGTAAGAAGGAAAAGATCCCATAGAAATGAAAGATTTTACACACATATCTTTACTTAACACAAACTATATATTGTATGCAACAATGTTGGTTTTAAGATTGGAAAAATCCTTGCATCTCTAATACATCCTTCTGAGACTGGTTTTGCAAAAGGTAGACTTGCTGCAAATACTATTCAAACTTTCTGTCATGTATAGGAAAAAGCAAAGCTGATCCCTTCTCCCTCCATGGCCATGACCCTGCATGCAGACAAGGCATCCAATAAGGTATAATGGCCTTTTCTCAACATTGTGCCTCAAAAATGTAACTTAGAACTGTTTTGCCATGTCCCTTTTTCATAAACCCTCAGCCTGCATTAAGGTCAATCTATAAATGTCAAAAGAATTCCATCTTAGGCAATGTACCAGATAAGGTTGCCCATGTCCCTTTATTGTTTCTTCTCTCAATCAAATCGCTTCTCAATGCCATAGGAATCAACACCATTATGAAAGTTATAACCTCCTCCAGAGGATTCTAAAAATTGGCTGCGTATGCAGATGATGTTCTGATGTCTACTGAGGTGGAAGTAGGAATAGCCTAGTCTATGTCAATGTTCATTATATGGTGGATCTCTGTCTCGTACAACGCTTTCATGTTTTCAAACTTATTGTCCAAAGTCTTAGGGCATATCGAATTTGCAAAAAGAGAGCACAAGGGCGGTATGCATTGTATCCCCAGGCAACACCCACACAATACAAAAACTGGCACCAATATTATTATTAACAATTTCCAGCCCCAGTCTTTCAAAGTGGTCCAAAACCAGCCCCCGAGTGTCCAGCCGTCTTGTTCCTGGTGGATTTCCGAAGACAGTTTGTGAAGGTGTTCTATTGCTTTGAAGACAGAAGGTGAATAGTCCGGGACAAAGGTGCAACAGCTGGCACCGATGATACGGCATGCTCCTCCGCGATCCGCTTGTACCACGTCGAGCACAAGGCGGTTCTGCAAAGCCACGAGGCGGACCGCCTGCAGCTCAGCTGTGTTGTTAGCAAGGATGCCGGCCGTGATGTTCAATGCTGTTTCGACTGCTTGGGTTAGATGACGGATGGCCCGACATCGGGCCCCAGAAAGCAATGAGTCCCTTCGCAGCATCGAGGAACTGCGAAGAGGTGGAGTCCGCTTGTTCTGTGTCCATTGAGCGCTTCTGCCTGTGGTATGCTGCTGGTGCCACATAGGTTGGAGGAAGGACAAAGGAGATGTAGCAAGTGCCTCCCCAGCCTTTAGGGAGCCAAGTGTAGACTTTAGTGTGGTTCTGAAAATCTGGATTCGTGTAATCGTTCTGGACTCGAGAATTAAAACTTCGTCGAAACATGACGAATTTGGTATCAAAAGACCGAGAATCACGAGTACATCATGTACATATATTTTCAGCATATTCGAGTGACGATTTCAACTCAAAATCGTCATTTGCGTTCTGAACCCTTGGCTTCCATTTATGTGTTGCCCTTTACATAGGCCTTAATCCAGTTGAATTCAATTCCACAAGGACACATACTCCTTAATCGACTTTTCCATGACCTGTGCAAGTTGGAACCATTGCCCCAGGCCAAACTCGTTAGGTCAGCTCCCCTCCCAGTGGCCGAGCAAGATAGCATCAAGGCTCAACAAGCCATAAAACAATTTCAGCGCGCACACCTGCCGTATCTTGCTCACATCTGTCTCTACTCTTTTGCTTCACTTATTTTCTGATGGGGAGGTGCCTGTTTTATTGGGGGTCCACTGATATCTGATGAAATGTTGGGCCTTGCCAGGTGATTTGTTATGGGCAGCACGACGTGAAATATGTACATATCATCATGACTCTGCTTTTCTTTTGTAAACCAATAACTGTAAATGACATACTACGAATTCGAAGAATGTTTACCTGAAGCTGAATATTCTGTATAAAGAGAGAAGCCTGACTTTGTAAATTCGAGCAGTCTTCTGAAAATATACTTCCCAGTGTTGTACTTCTAGGACACTTGTTACCTTGGTTGCAGCCAATAAACTAATCTTTGACTTCACCTAGAAGACTCTGAGTTTCTGTGGTCTGGATCAGGAAGAACCCGAGGTCTCTGGGTGTACCCTGACACTGCTGGGTTACCGGTGTCTGTGCCGGTTCTGAAAAACCCAGTACCTCAGCTGGCGCCCAACGTTTGCGGCGATTCCAGTGGTACCAGTCAGCCAGAGGATCGTGAGGAGCTTCGTGTGAAAATTCCGGAGGACGGCCAACCACCTCATCGACCCCTGCATGTGGACGTGGTCCAAAGGTCTTTGCTGCGAGGTTCCCCGCTTCCCGACGGCTACAAGGACTGCTGCCCTGGCTATCGCCCTGATTTGGACCCTTGAAGTTTGGTAGAGCGAAACACTAAGACGAGTCTTCTGGTGACATCATCGATATTTCAGTTAAGTATAAGTGGAGCGTCTCCCAGTCCTTAGTTGACCTTAGTTTTGGTATCCTTGGGATAAAAAGTTTTGTGTTGGTACTTGCAAGCACCAAAACCGAAGGATTCGTGTATTCACGAGAAATATCGTAATCGATAAACCTTTGAAGTTTGGAACTAGACTAGAGAGCGAAGATGCCTGGTCTTAGACTTGGAAATTTGTTTTGTCTTGGCAGTAATAATAGGGACTCCCGATTGGAGGACTCATGTCCGGTTCCTCCAGTTGGAACTCCAACTTACGAGCTATATGTGAAACATGGGGTAGGCCCCATCACATACAACGAAGTATGGATTAAATACACCAGGAAAGATGGTGTTCTAAAATGGCCCCAATATGGTAGTTTTGATTCCGAAATCTTAGACAACCTTGAAGTTAAACTCTTTAAAAAGAAAGCCCGGCCGGCGATGTTTGACTCTTTCCGCTTATGGCGTAAAGAAGCCAAACAAAAAGAAATCAAATTAGCTAAGAAAAATAAGAGAGAAGAGGGACTCTCAGTAATGCAAGCTGCTATACAGTTTAAAGACAATGAAGAAGAGCAGATGAGTGAGCAGTTGCACAGGCAACGTAAAATGGCAATAGATAAATGTTATCCAGTTTTGCCGTCTCTTCAGCAAGAGGCAGCAAAAGAGCGTGAAAAAGACCCATTAATGTCGCATTTACTAAATTCGCCACCCCCTATGCGCAAAATGCCACGGCACCCCCGCAACCTTTAGTTGCGCAAACTACGCCTCCTGTTCCTCCACAGCACCCTCCAGCTGTTCCTCAGCTGGCTCCTACTCCTTTGGTGCAGCCTCCTCCAGGCCCACCGACCACCTCTGTTTCACCTGTGTTTTCTACGATTTTGCCTACTGTACTTTTTACGTCTCCTAATGCTCCCTCTACGATTTTGCCTAGTGCTCCTTCTATTTCCCCTGATACCTCTACTGCTATCTCTGCCCCTGCCTTATCTCACCCCGTTTTTCCATCCGTTCTTCCTTCAGTTTCACCTTCCATTCGGCAGAAAATGGCCAGCACTGTTACTAACCTTCTTTTACCTCTTTTCGGGTCGCCTACTACGACCCCTGACATGGGAAGAAGACAGTTGCGAAGTCGACTGCCTGACTATCAAGAGAGAGACTCACTGAATAGTTTAGCACGGAAATGGGTCATGGACACTGTAAAATATGATGTACAGTCTGTCATGGAAGTCTTCCATCAATGGGAAGCAGCGACACAGAGATATGTTTTCGAACAGATGTGTGTTTTTCTTTGCGAGGATTTAGAAGACAATGATCTGGAATGCATCCCGCAAGAGATGTGTCATGTACGGTTTAAGTTTGGAGAGGGTATGATTGTAGGTCCAGATGTGGAAAAAGCAGTTGAAATGTTGTTATCATATCGAAGTAAGGGGAGCAGTTCTGGGTCACCATCTGAATCTAGTACATCTAGTAGGAAAAAGGCGCGACAATACCCTATGAGAGAAGTTCCCCCACAGTGGAGAGAGGGTGACACGACTGCTGTCCCACCTATTCTGCCACACTTTCAGCGTGTATGGGTACATGTCCCATGGAAGCGAGCTGAAGTTTTAGCACTTAAACAAACGTTACCTGATCCGCGTAAAAATCCTGCAGGGTATTACAAAGAGTTGTCGCAGACTGCTGGGTCATGTATAATGAATTTAGCCGATATCGATATGCTATTTGGGAATGTTGTTCCACAGCCTTTATGGGGTAAAATTCGTCACATAGATCATGATCAGGAATTAGGTGACTCATGGGCTAATATTGCCGCTGCAGATGCCCGACAAGTTGGTGGTGCCAAGCCTGAGCCTTTGATAGCAGAACTCCCTGGTAAAATAGTAGATTACATGAAAACGATAATGCCTGCAATACGTGTAAATTGGGATAAGTTGTCTGCATGCAAACAGAAGAAAGAAGAAACAGTCTCAGATTTCTTCACCAGATTTGAAGAAACATTCGTTGACCACAGCGGTCAAGATATGACCACAGAAGGTGGTCAGAGATTGTTTGTCGATAAATTCGTGCACAATCTGCTTCCAGAATTGTGTAAAAAATGAAAGGATTCAGAAAGTTCTTGGGCAGTCTCATCTTCAGCCCAGATATTGGCTACTGCACAATATTACGAAAATAGAGACAAGGATGAGAAAGATAGAGTAGAAAAAAAAACAAAAGAACTAAAAACGAAGGTTTTGCTACAGCAAGCATATCCGCCACGTGGTGGTGGTAATCAAAATAATAATGGTCAGAATCACTACCAAAACAATTTCCAGCAGCCTCAACAATATCAGAGAAACTGGCAAAGAGTCGAGTATACTCAACCACGTGTACCTGTAGGCCGCAACCAGTGTTCATATTGCAGACAAGAGGGTCATTTCAAGTATAATTGTCCTATTCTATTACAACGTGCAAATGGAGTTTCTGGTGTTAGAGGTCGTGGCAGTCAGCAAGCACCTAGAGGTAGAGGGCGTGGAAACGCCCCTCAGAACGCACGTCCCCTTCCACCACAAAACTCTATGAACAGGTTTGATCAGCAAAATAACACATCTGATAGGACAGATCAATACTACGTTGATGATTACTATACAGAAGATGAGTATTTGGAGAATAATGATTGCTAGGACAGCCAAAGACAAAGAGAGGGAGTTGTTTCAGTTCCAGTAGATCAGAGTGGACCATACGTTGAGGTGATTACATCAGGTGTGTCAGAGCCTTTTCTGTTGGATACTGGTGCTACAAAGAGTTCTATTATGCACTCCAAACTTCCTGGCGCACCTTTGTCTGGCGAAATGAACGTTTCTGTAGGTTTTTCTGGCGCCCCAGTTAGAAATCCGATTTCTGATCCTTTGTCTCTTTCTGTTGGTCCTTGTGAATTCGAAGCACCCCTCATTCTGACAACAGGTTGTGGTGAAAACCTGCTAGGATTGGATTTGTTAAAAAGATTGTATGCGACTTTGTACTGTTCTCCTTCAGGAGTACAACTTACTTTAGGTAAGAAAGTAGTTTCTCCCATGTATTTGTCGAGAGATGCACTTCCAGCAGAATTGTCGTTTCTCCCAGATATTCTTTCGGCCACTGGTCCTAATGATGTAGGTCTTTTAGAAATTCCACCATATGTTGTAACATTGAAAGCCAACGTTAAAATGCCACGAATTCCCCAATACAAAATTTGTAGTGAGGGTGAAAAAGCTTTGCTAGCGATCGTTTACGAATTAATTGAAAAGGATGTCATTGAAGAAACACGAGGCAATGTTTGCAATAGTCCTGTTCTGCCTGTTTTAAAACGAACTGACCCTTCTAAGCCACCTGTGTACAGATTCGTGATTGACCTTAGAGAAGTGAATAAAATTGTTGTGCCACAATTTCCAGTTGTACCCGACATTACCACATTATTGACTATGATTCCAGCCTCTGCCTCTTGGTTTTCGGTGATTGACCTGAAGAATGCTTTCTTCAGTATCCCAATTGCTGAGGAGAGCAGGAATATTTTTTCCTTCAGTTTAGGAGGTCGAAGTTTCCGCTTTGAACGCGCTCCTCAGGGCTACTGTGAAAGTCCATCAATGTACAGTCAAGCGCTAAAAACACAGCTTGATACGGTTATTTTACCTAAAGGTGCTACTCTTGTACAATATGTGGATGATTTGCTCATTGCTGCAGATACTAAGAAAATTTGTAAAAAGGCCACGTTGACATTATTGCGTCATCTGTGTGATCTGCATCACAAGGTGTCACTTTCCAAACTGCAATATTGCCGACAAGAAGTGATCTACCTAGGTCACCTCTTATCGAAGGAGGGAAGGAAACTGACCCCAGAAAGAATTTAGGCAATAGCAAAATTGAATGTGCCAAGAACACAGAGAGAAGTACGTGCTTTCTTGGGCATTACATCGTACTGTAGACAGTGGATTCCTAATTTTAAAAACGTGTAAAGATACACCCAATCCCATTCCTTGGTCTGAAGAGTGTCAGAAAAGTTTTCTTGAATTACGCACAGCATTATGTTCGGCTCCTGTGTTAGGTACCCCCAACTACAGTAAGCCTTTCACATTGTATATCCACGAGAAGGAGGGCTGTGCATTGTCTGTGTTGACTCAGTTATTTGGAGGTAGGCAGCGCCCATGCGCCTATTTTTCGTCAACTTTGGATCTGGTAGCAAAAGCATTGCCAAGTTGTTTAAGAGCCACAGCAGCAGCAGCTGTTTCTATTCGACAGTCTGCTGGTCTAGTAATGAATAATACACTAATCGTGATGGTCCCGCATGCAGTAGACACATTGTTAAATAGAACCAAGACACAGCACTTAACTAGTGCTCGACTGTCCAGTTACGAATTGACACTGCTAGCGAGTCATGTGCACATAAAAAGGTGCAGTACCTTGAATCTAGCTACGTTGTTACCAATTGCAGAGGAATCAGATGCTTTAGAACAGCACGATTGTTTTCTCGCAACAGAGGAAGAGACAAAAGGGAGAGTAGATTTATCTGACACTCCTCTTGCTGAATGTGATGGTACATTATGGGTGGATGGTTCATGCTTCAAGCTCCCAAATGGTAACGTGACTGCAGCATATGCTGTCACGACTTTGCACACAGTTGTTGAAACTGCACGAGTACCACATGGTTCAGCTCAAGCTGCAGAATTAGTTGCACTCACGAGAGCATGTGTATTGTCTAAAGGAATGAGAGTGACTGTCTACACTGATAGTCAGTATGCGTTTGGAGTGGCTCACAGTTTTGGACGATTGTGGAGAGAACGTGGGTTCCTGACTTCGCATGGAGCTAAGATTCAGCATGGTCAGTTGGTGAATGAGATTCTTGAATCACTGACCTTGCCTCTGCAAATGGCGATTGTGAAATGTAGTGCTCACAAGAAGGTGACTGATGATGTTGGTCGTGGGAATGCATTTGCTGATGAGATCGCTAAAGAAACGGCAAAGAATGTGATGAGCCGAATGTATGTTGCAGGCCCTGAAAGATGGACTGGTGAAGTTGGAATATGTGAGGACACGATAGAAAGCGTGAAGTCCATCCAAGCTGAGGCCACAGAGAAAGAGTTGAGCACGTGGAGAGAGAGTACAGGTAGAATGGATACAAATGGTTGTTGGATTGAATTGACAGAGCATCAGAGATGGTTGTTACCCTATGCATATGTGCTTGCAGTGGTTACAATGGCTCATGGAATGGCTCATATCAGCGTGAAAGGGATTTGCGAGTTGTTGGCCCCAGTGTGGAAGAATTCAGGGATTCCCAAGTGTGCAGAGAATGTTGTCAAGAATTGCATGGTATGTCTGAAGCACAATCTTGGTAGGGGAACCCCAACTCCAGCTGGTCATTTTGCACCTCCTACGTATCCGTTCGAGGTTTTGCAGCTAGATTTCATACACATGGAGAGGTGCAACAACTTAAAATACGTGCTCGTTGTTGTTTGTGCTTTCTCAAAATGGGTAGAAGCATATCCCTGAAAGACAACACTGCCTTGTCCACAGCGAAAGCCCTTGTGAAAGAGTACTTCCCTAGGTTTGGAATGCCTAGAATGTTCTGGTCTGATAACGGGAGTGAATTTGTGGGCCGTGTGATGAAAAGAGTGTGTGAAGGGCTAGGCATTACGCAGAAGTTCCACGCTGCAAATCACCCCCAATCAACTGGATTAGTAAAATGTTACAATGGCACGCTTAAACTTAAATTGGCCAAAATCCAAGCGAGCACAGGTCTTAAATGGCCTGTAGCTCTACCCTTAGCACTCCTATCCACCAGAATGACTGTGCATTCGCGAGTGAAACTCAGCCCTTATGAAATTGTCTTTGGCCGGCCAGCCAACATATGGGGAGTGCCTAGGCCCACGAGGTTCAGCCCCTTAGAACAGCCTATTTTGCTTGATTTCCTGTATTAATTGACGGCTAAATTGCGTGTTTTGCATCAACAGGTACATGACTCCCTGCCTCCGGCCTCTGATACTCCAGGACACCCCATAAACCCTTGATCCTGGGTGTTGATAAAGAATTTCCAAAGGACTAAAAACGACCAGCCCAGGTGGACGGGACCACACCTCGTCCTTCTCTCTACCAGATCGGCAGTTCGAGTGGAAGGGAAGAAGGCCTGGATCCACGGGGTCCACTGTAAAAGGGTACCCTTACCTCTGCCCTATGACCAGAGTAAAGAACTTGATGCCGTGCCAAATACCGTCCCTTTTAATGATTCACATGTCAAAGGAACTGACTCTGAACAAGAAAACGAAAACATTTTGCATAAGGCTGTGCCACCTTCCAAGCGAGTGAACATTACAGAGCCTGACCTTTTGTTCCCAGATCACGCAATACCTGGGAAGCAACGGTATAATTTGAGACCTTGAAAAACGAACTAATAAAGTCATTTCTTTTGCAATTTGAGACTAAGATCCATGGACAAATAAAAAAAGATACTTCTTTTTCCCCCAAGTACTATTTTTGAAAGTGCAGATCTCCCATCTAGGTAACTTGCTTATTTTTGTTTTTCGAACCGCCATCCGGGTTCCGCTGCTAGGGCCGCGGTTGATTAAAGTCTTTCGGGTGCAGCTGACGACGTTAGGTTGGTAGTTCTGGTTGGTCCAAGGGAGTTGCCCTAGACTGACGGAAGCATCCCTTAGCAGAGGCAACCTCCCACCGCGGGCAGCACTTTAGAGAGGATGGAGTTTCCCGATGTGGAGAGACCTGCCAAACAAATGAACTTTAAGCAGAGACTGTGTAAAACGATGCCAAAGAAAAGTTTTATAATATTGTGTATTTTTATGCTATTCAGCATAATGATCTTTTTGATAAGTTATGTTTTATTCTCTTTTCGTGTAACATTTGCGCCCATTGCATCACCCATACCTCCTCCTACTGTTTCCGCTCATTCTTTCCACCCTCTGCCTGACCACGAATCAAATAGGAAATTGGAGTTCGTTAATAACTCCTTTTTTCAGTTGTTACACCAACACCAACTTGTAATGAACACAACTAACTGTTGGGTGTGCGGTCTTATGCCTCACACAACGGATAAAGGTATCCCCTATTTGGTCCTGCCATTTAGTCATAATGGTTCTGTATGGGCATATAGGACAATGTTCATATATGCACACAAAATCTACCCCCTGCGTTCTATAACAGACAATCCTAGAAAAAGTGTTCTAGTCAAAGGTATAGTTGACATGATTAAGGAAGGTATTTGAGACACTATTATACATAGGATGGAACATGACTGGATATGGAGCTACCCTGAGTGAGAAACAGCAGGCTAAGAGATCGTCCCCGATTTGGATTATACCCCATCAGGATCATCTGTGTCTGCAAGGTAATGGCACGAATCCCAGGGCTCAGTTAGGGAAGAGTGTCTGTACTGAAACGTATATGTTTGAATCTCAGACTTCCCCTGCGTTTTTAGCAGCTAAGGGTACTTATTTCATCTGCCACGATAGAGCCTATACATGGTTGCCCCCTGACTTTTCGGGCTCATGTTTTGTTTCCTTCCTGTTGCCTCCCACCTACACAGCAGCGGCAGACTACCACCGGACAAGGATAGTTAGAGGTGTTTTGAGTGAAGAAGACACTGCAGGTCAAGAATTTGGGGACTTTGCAAAGGGTTTTCTGCTGTTCTGGGGATCCATGGCTAACAACAGAAACATAAGGCAATTGACAAGGGTAGTTGAGTCCACCGTGATAGAAACTACTGGTGCCCTTAGTAAACTCACTGCTGAGCTCCAGTCGGATCGGCTTATGACCCTTCAGAACAGGGTCGTTTTAGATGTCATCCTTGCAGACCGAGGTGGAGTATGCAGATTGATCCAATCTAGTTGCTGTTTCTTCATCCCTGATAACGCTCCAACAGTGTACCAGGCCATCTCCAAACTACATAAGATTTCCGAATCTATTCATGTGGATAAAGGAGATTGGTCATTGATGGGATGGGTCTGGGAACTAATATCCGCCTGGGGATGGAAAATTCTAATGGTCATTGGGATGGTCTTAGCCATTCTTTTCCTGTTCTGTCTATACATACAGTGTGCTCCTGCAATATGTGGCCTCTGTGTTACATCATGTGTAAGGAAACCTGTGTCAACAGATGAACTAAGTACTAGAATGATGTTAGAGCAACATCTCAATGACTTTAGGAATATAGATGTGGACTCAGACTAACATGAGGATAGATTAATTGTAAGGGCAAAAGGAGGGATTGTGGTTCTGAAAATCTGGCTTCGTGTAATCGTTCTGGACTCGAGAATTAAAACTTCGTCGAAACATGACGAATTTGGTATCAAAAGACAGAGAATGACGAGTACATCATGTACATATATTTTCAGCATATTCGAGTGACGATTTCACCTCGAAATCGTCTTTTGCGTTCTGAACCCTTGGCTTCCATTTATTTGTTGCCCTTTACATAGGCCTTAATCCAGTTGAATTCAATTCCACAAGGACACATACTCCTTAATCGACTTTTCCATGACCTGTGCAAGTTGGAACCATTGCCCCAGGCCGAACTCGTTAGGTCAGCTCCCCTCCCAGTGGCCGAGCAAGATAGCATCAAGGCTCAACAAGCCATAAAACCATTTCAGCGCGCACACCTGCCGTATCTTGCTCACATCTGTCTCTACTCTTTTGCTTCACTTACTTTATGATGGGGAGGTGCCTGTTTTATTGGGGGTCCACTGATATCTGATGAAATGTTGGGCCTTGCCAGGTGATTTGTTATGGGCAGCACGACGTGAAATATGTACATGTCATCATGACTCTGCTTTTTTTTTGTAAACCAATAACTGTAAATGACATACTACGAATTCGAAGAATGTTTAACTGAAGCTGAATATTCTGTATAAAGAGAGAAGCCTGACTTTGTAAATTCGAGCAGTCTCCTGAGAATATACTTCCCCGTGTTGTACTTCTAGGACACTTGTTACCTTGGTTGCAGCCAATAAACTAATCTTTGACTTCACCTAGAAGACTCTGAGTTTCTGTGGTCTGGATCAGGAAGAACCCGAGGTCTCTGGGTGTACCCTGACACCGCTGGGTTACCGGTGTCTGTGCCGGTTACAAATCAGAACAGGTAAGACCAAAGTAGACACCCAGACATGAGAAAAAGATCGATTCAGGATAAGCAACCCACCTCTCGTAGAAGAAAAAGGAAGCAAAAGGCCATAGAAGGGTTAACTGGGACAAGATGGCGCCGGTAATGTTCATATCGCAATCTAATATTTAACAGTCCTTCTTTTGAACATACCACAAAATCTTGCTAGTCTATGTCAATGTTCATTATATGGTGGATCTCTGTCTCGTACAACGCTTTCATGTTTTCAAACTTATTGTCCAAAGTCTTAGGGCATATCGAATTCGCAAAAAGAGAGCACAAGGGCGGTATGCATTGTGTCCCCAGGCAACACACACACAATACAAAAACTGGCACCAATATTATTATTAACAATTTCCAGCCCCAGTCTTTCAAAGTGGTCCAAAACCAGCCTCCGAGTGTCCAGCCGTCTTGTTCCTGGTGGATTTCCGAAGACAGTTTGTGAAGGTGATCTATTGCTTTGAAGACAGAAGGTGAATAGTCAGGGACAAAGGTGCAACAGCTGGCACCGATGATACGGCATGCTCCTCCGCGATCCGCTAGTACCACGTCGAGCACAAGGCGGTTCTGCAAAGCCACGAGGCGGACCGCCTGCAGCTCAGCTGTGTTGTTAGCAAGGATGCCGGCCGTGATGTTCAATGCTGTTTCGACTGCTTGGGTTAGATGACGGATGTCCCGACATCGGGCCCCAGAAAGGAATGAGTCCCTTCGCAGCATCGAGGAACTGCGAAGAGGTGGAGTCCGCTTGTTCTGTGTCCATTGAGCGCTTCTGCCTGTGGTATGCTGCTGGTGCCACATAGGTTGGAGGAAGGACAAAGGAGAGGTAGCAAGTGCCTCCCCAGCCTTTAGGGAGCCAAGTGTAGACTTTAGTGCCGCAGACGAAATACATGTTGGGAGATTCTACAAATGAAGGAGGGTCGGCAGTATTCAAGGTCCTTTTTATGGAGCAGGAACTGTGGCCCACAATTTTTGTCGCATGGCCCTCGATGCAAACAAGGCCTGAGACATTTACCACAGACAGGGCCACAGTCAAAGTTGCAGCAGTCCGTTTGCGTAGGTATGAAAAAGTGGGCCTGGCTGGATTGTTGAACACCTGCATCTCGAGCCGTTCCTTCTCCAGGATGTTCAGTTGAAGTGTTGTGTTTGAGGTCTGAGGGCAAAAAGGAACTGATGTTTTCCTACTTTTGTCTAGCCACACCTCATCGTAGAACTGCGAGATCGTTTCACCAGATGTAGTATTGTCCTTATAGCTCTCCTGCAGGAGTATCAGCCAGGCAAGGCAGGATCCATGGACAGAGAAAAGGGAAGGGATGAAGGGAATAGAATGTTCGGTTGCATGTGGTAGCAGCCCGCAGATCCAACAGTTCGTGGCATTGGCAACAAGATTATGTTGGTGCAGCAATTGTACGAAGGAATTGTTCCAAAATTCTTTACGTCGCTCTCGGAGATGAGGGGAGAGTGAGACCAGATGATGCTCTTTCTTGGTGGTGGGCTGCATAGTCAGTAACATTGCCTGATGAGCGGGAGCAGTTTTCTCTATGGCCCAAACTGTGGCCATGAGCAGGAAGGCAGAGGAGGGATGAAATGAAGAGTAGGATTGTCTTTGTGCTATGCAGCCTGGCAGTTTCGGGGTCTTTGCATTGGGTCTTCGGTTGTCCGGGATCTTCCATCATCTTCATGAGGGCCCGGTAGGGGGCAGAACCACACGCTTTGTCTGGCGTCTCTCCTGGTAGCCTTTGTAGTGTTAGCTACCGCTCTGAGACTGTTGACTCAGTTAGTGGCCTGCTTTGCCGGAGCCCTCTCCTTTCGTCGTAAGTTGTACCCTTCCCTGGATGGCACAGTGGGATCGGGAAACTTTGCCAATTCGAGGGCCTCTGATTCCGGGTAACAACTCACGGCTGGTCTATCTTTGCTCAGGAGTTCTTCTTGGGCGTCCACGTCTTCATTCGTTGTCAGTGTTGGGGGTACTCTTTTGCAGTGATGTGCATGCAGCCAATTTTTCTTCCCTTCCACTCGGAGTGCAGTTCGGGTGGTGATCAAGACTTGCCAGGGGCCCGTCCATCTGGGTTCCAAACTCTTCGTCCTCTGGAAGTTCCGGATTAAGACGCACTCTCCAGGCTTATTGTCATGTCCGGGGCCCCTGGATGCGTCTGGGATGGCTTGCTGCACCTGTTGGTGGATAACAGTTAGTTCTTTGGTAAGATTATGCAAATAATCAGACATTAGGATGCCGGGGACATCGTGGATGGAAGCTGGCTTCGGCACGGCCCATATGTTCATTGGCCGGCCAAAGACAACTTGGTATGGAGTCAAGTGGAGTCTGGTTGGGGTGGAGCGCATGGATAGCAATGCTAGTGGGAGGGCGTCAGGCCACTTCAGTCCTGTGGTGGCGACTATCTTGGCTAGGTTTAGTTTCAAGGTGGCGTTGTGTCTTTCTACTAGGCCTGCATATTGGGGGTGGAAAACTGCGTGGAACTTTTGCTTTACACCCAGTCCCTTCAGTATGAGCTGGATAACTTCGGCTATGAAGTGGGGGCCATTGTCGCTCCACAAAATTCGACAGAGGCCGTAGCGTGGGAAAAACTCTTTTAACAGTACTTTTGCAGTAGTGGTGGCGGTGTTGTCGCGGGTGGGGTATGCTTCTACCCATTTGCTGAACGCACATACTATGACTAGTGCGTATTTCAGGCCATGGCACATGTCTAGCTGTATGTAATCCATTTGGAGGACTTCAAACGGATGGTCGGGGACTCCAAATCCTCCCCGTGGTACAACTGTCCATTTCCCTGGATTGTGTTGTAGGCATACCATGCATTGCTGAACTAAGCGTCTCGCTGAATCTGCTATCCTGTCGTAATGCCATACCCTAGTGACTAATTCGATCATGGGGGTGGAGCCTATGTGTGCTGGTAAATGTGCCATGGTCAACATGGGGATCACATATGCATTGGGTAACAGCCATTTGTCTCTGTCTTTTGTCCTCCAGCAGCCTTCATCATCTTTTAGCCCCACCCGAGCCCATTCAGTCAGTTCGCGTGGTGTACTCATCTGTTGGATATCTCTGATAGTGGTCCTAGTGTCTGTCCATTTCTCTGCTTGTGACCTGGTCACATATATTCGTGTCGTTGTCCTGTTTTCGGCTGTGGCTCGGGCAGTGGTGTCAGCTAGTGCGTTTCTTTGTCCTACAATGTCCATCACTTTCTTGTGTGCCTGGCACTTGATTACTGCTAGCTACTTTGGGGAGGTGGACCGCTTCGTTCGGGGCGGAGACTAGATCTCCATGCAGGATCGGTGTGCCGTGTGAGGTCAGGAATCCTCTTTCCCTCCAAAGGAGCCCGAAATGATGAACTACCCCGAAGGCATACTGGCTGTCTGTGTAAATGTTTACTGTTGTTCCTGCTACTAAAATACATGCTTGTGTGAGGGCAATCAGTTCTGCCGCCTGTGCGGATCGCTGGGAAATGTGGGCAGCTTCAACAATGGTTCGGGCTGTGGTAACGGCATATGCAGCTGAGGTGGTGCCATCGGGGAGTTTGATGCATGAGCCATCTACCCATAGTTCTCCGTCAGGTTCTGGGAAGGCAGTGTCTCGGAGGTCCTTTCTACTCTTTGTCTGATCATCAGTGAGGGTCACACACTCATGTAGGGGAGTTACATTAGGGTCGTTTTCAGGCAGTGGTAACAACGTGGCCGGGTTCAGAGTGGTGCATCGTTTCAGAGTAATGTGTGGTGCCAAAAGGGTCAACTCGTATCCGGTCAGTCGTGCACTAGTCAGGTACTGTGTCTTGGTCTGGTTCAGGAGGGTGTCAACAGCATGGGGTACTAACACTGTAAGGGGGTTGGAAAGCACAATTCCTTCACATTGTCTTATCGAGACTGCTGCAGCTGCAACAGCTCGTAGGCAGGCTGGCAATGCTCTTGCTACGGGGTCAAGGGTGGCTGAGAAGTAGGCGCAAGGGCGTTGTTTGGGATCAATCAATTGTGTCAGTACAGATAAAGCACATCCCTCTCTTTCGTGCATGAAAAGGGAGAATGGTTTGGAATAGTCTGGGGTTCCTAGAACGGGCGCCGAACAAAGGGCGTCTCGTAGTTCTTTGAAAGAGGTTTGGCATTCAGGGGTCCAAGGGAGGGGAAAGGGGACATCTTTGGCCAAGAGGGAAAGTAGGGGTTTAACAATGAGGCTAAAGTTCGGCAACCACTGTCGGCAGAATGAGGTGAGGCCTACCAGAGAGCAGACTTGCTTTTGGGTCTTAGACGGGAGTGTCAAGGATAGTCTGGATTCTGTCAGGTGTGAGTTTCCTTCCTTCCTTTGATAAGAGGTGTCCTAGGTGGATCACTGACATAATATAGAATGACAAAATATAGACTTACCAAAATATAGTCACCAAAATATAGAATGCCAAAATATCGAATTCCTATCTACAAACAGGTAAGTACAAAAATATCGAATCCAAAATATAGTCTGTAAAAAATATAGTCAGTCAAAATATCGATTTTTTTTAAATGTCTTAAAAGTAATTTAAAATTAATGAAATAATAAATATAATAACTAAAACATACTTAAAAATACTCAAATAACCTTAAAATTAAGATATAATTAATTTAAGTTATTAATAAAAAATGTACAATATTTTACCGTAGGATAGCAGGCGGGTAACATTTAATATTACCACTCCAGTGAGTGCAACAGTAGGAAAAGCGTTGGATAGCGTAGGGGTAAAAAATACTATTCCCACTCCAGTGAGTGCAACAGTAGAGAAAGCGTTGGATAGCGTAGGGGTAAAAAATACTATTCCCACTCCAGAGAGTGCAACAGTAGGGAAAGCGTTGGATAGCGTAAGGGTAAAAATTACTATTCCCACTCCAGAGAGTGCAACAGTAGGGAAAGCGTTGGATAGCGGGAGGGTAAAAAATACTATTCCCACTCCAGTGAGTGCAACAGTAGGGAAAGCGCTGGATAGCGTAGGGGTAAAAAATACTATTCCCACTCCAGAGAGTGCAACAGTAGGGAAAGCGTTGGATAGCGTAGGGGTAAAAATTACTATTCCCACTCCAGAGAGTGCAACAGTAGGGAAAGTGTTGGATATTGGAAGGGTAAAAACTACTATTTCCACTCAAGAGAGTACAACAGTAGGGAAAGCATTGGATAGCGTAGGGGTAAAAATTACTATTCCCACTCCAGAGAGTGCAACAGTAGCGAAAGCGTTGGATAGCGTAGGGGTAAAAAATACTATTCCCACTCCAGAGAGTGCAACAGTAGGGAAAGCGTTGGATAGCGGGAGTGTGAAAATTACTATTCCCACTCCAGATAGTGCAACAGTAGGGAAATCTTTGGATAGCGTAGGGGTAAAAATTACTATTACCACTCCAGAGAGTGCAACAGTAGGGAAAGCGTTGGATAGCGTAGGGGGAAAAAATACTATTCCCACTCCAGAGAGTGCAACAGTAGGGAAAGTAATGAATTATATTATTAAAAATAAATTAAATATCAATACCAATAAAACATTAATTGAAATTAATAACCAATTTAATATTATGTAATAATTAATTAGAAATACAACTACATATTAGTTATTAAAAATTAATAACCTATTCATAATTATTTAACAACTAATTAATTTTCAATAACAAAAACTAATTCATAATAAAAATTAATACCAATAAAAAATTAACAGTAAATTAATTATCAATACACAAAAAGTATTTTTAATATGTAATTAATTACAATTACATTACTTCCCACACTATTCCCCTATAAAACCACATCCCACTACAGAAAATACATTAATACAATTATCATCATTATCAAATATTTAATTAATACAAAATATTTACCGATTAATAAAAATTAATTGCCAATTAATAGGAATTAATTACCAATTAAAAATTAATTAACAATAAATTTAAAATCAATACCAATAAATGAAAATAATTATTTACTTAATTACAATTAAATTACTTCCCACCCTATTCCCCTATAAACCCACAACCCGCTACAGAAAATAAATTTAGAAAATTAACATAATTGACAATTAATCAATTAATATAAATTAATTGGCAATTCATAAAAATTAATTACCAATTAAAAAATAACAATAAATTCAAAATGAATACCAATAAATAAATACAAATATTTAATTAATTACAATTAAATTACTTCCCACCCTATTCCCCTATAAACCTACAACCCGCTACAGAACTAGAAAGCAAAATTTAATAAAAAATTAATAATAATTGCTACAGAATTAAATTACGCAAAAATTAAATAACATAAAATTCATTACTTAAAATACATTAAACATACATTACAAAAATTAATATACACTTTTCACACATATACTAACATACAAAACACTTAAAAAAAACTTGATATTATTAAAAAATCGATATATTTAATGCCTATATTGTATACTTCGATATTTTGAGTTCTATATTTTGAAAATCGATATTACTTACCTTAAATTCGATATTTTTAACCACTATATTGTGTCCATTCGATATTTTGTCCATTCTATATTTTTACTTCGATATTATGTCCATTCTATATTTTGGAATCGATATTATGGCGGTTTACCATCCTAGGTAGGTTACTTGGGGTGTACAGAACTGCAACTTCTTTCGGGAGAATTTTGTGACCATTCTCTGCAAGGAAGTGTAGGAGCTGGATGGTGGCTGTGACTGCAAGTGGAGTGGTGTTGGCTGCCAAAAGGATATCATCGACATACTGTATTAATACCACTCCGTCTGGTAACTGAACTGCGTCTAACTGCCTTTTGAGTGCCTGGCTATAGATACTCGGGCTTTCGGTGTACCCCTGGGGTGCTCGACAAAATCTACACGAGTGGGATCTTAGGGTAAATCCGAAGAGGTAGCGGCTGTCTGGGTGGCTGGGTATGGAGAAGAAGGCGTTTTTGAGGTCGATGACAGTGAAGGTGGTGGCAGTCAATGGGATCAGGGTCAGGATGGTGGTGATGTCGGAGACTACAGGGTACTGCGGCACAACTATCTTGTTGACTTCTCGTAAGTCAATAATGAAGCGGTACGCTTTCTCGTCTCCCTCTCCTTGTCTCTTGATGATTGGTAAAATTGGGCTATTGCAGGTGTTGCTAACCACTTCTTCTACTACGCCTGCGTCTACTAGTGACATTATTATTTTAACTAGCGCTTTCTCGCCTTCTGGAGATATCCTGTAATGCGGTATTTTTGGCAGCGTCGCATCTTGTCGTACTGTCACATGCACTGGGTCTATCATCATTCATCCCACATCTGAGTCAGCTTTCGCCCATAAGTGCGATGGCAGAGTGTCGGGTAGGGATGCGTCTGCGTCAGCAATGGAGTACATGTGTCGTGGGGGGCAAGGTCTGAGTGGGCCAGGGTTGTCATATAGGAGGACTCGGACTCCGTCAGGCGAGCATCTTATAGTTGCTCAAAAATATTTCAGTAAGTTGAGACCCATAATAGCATCCGGGGTATTGGAGGAAAGGAGAAATGTTGTGTCAGTGATATTGTCTTCAAGATCAAAAGGGATCGGTTTGGACAAGGGGTTGGTGGAGGGCGTTCCATCAAATCCTATTGATGTCACGTGTGAGCCAGACAAGGGTGCCCTTGGAATCAGTCGTTTAGATAATGCACTACGTGTTGCACCTGTGTCTACCAAAAATGGAGACTTCGTGTCTAGGACCGTTGCGGTAACATAAGGGCCTTGCTGGTAAACATAGAGCTCGAATGGATCCCTCCCTTGCCCTTGGCAGTCCAATGCGTAGTCGTATGCGTTATCGTGGTCAGACTGTTGGTACTGATTTTGTCGGGGACGGTCAAAGGTATTCGTTCTCCCTGGCCTTTTGTCACTAGTGTTGTTTGCGTGCCCTCGTCCGCGTCCTCTATTCCTCGGTCCATTCGCTTGTTCTATCGCTTCTTTGTTCCTGATTATTTCTAACAGGACCGGACATTGAGACTTCCAATGCCCGTACTCCTTACAAAAAGCACATTAGTTTTCGCCTATATCTTTGCGTCCAGTGTAGGGTGCGGATGCATTGTTTTGGGGCGGTGGAAATCTAGGGGTATTCTGTTGGTGACCTCCCTGATACTGTTCTTTCCCTAGACTCACGCCTTGTAATTGGGCTATCATAACCCGTTCTTTCAAATCCTTCTTTTTCCTTTCGGAAGCTTGATCACTTTCATTCTTTTGGTGTTCGTAGTATTGAGCCATTTAGAGGATGGCTGCGGGCTTCGACGCAGCCCAACTGCTCTCACTGGTTTGCAATTTTTGTGAAACCTCCGGCAACAACCCTTTGAAATAATTTTGTACGAACAAGTGATGTCCGGTCGCAGTGGTCATGTCCTGTCCACTGTAGTCGGAAAACACAGTTTCGAACCGGGAGAAGTATAAGGAGACATCTTCTTGGGGTTTCTGGCGGCAGGCGGTCACTATAGACCAGTCTACCTTTTTCTCAGGGACCAGAGTCTTTACCTTTTGTACAATTGTATCTGGAAGATCTAATATTTCTTTTAGAGGTTTCTGTCCGGGGTTTCGTTGCTTATCTAGTTTGTCGAATTGTTCCCAGGTATGTCCGAACAGATCGGTGTGGTCGACCTTCCGGATTTGCTTCCGCACGTCAGCTGGCAGACATAGCCCAAAGAACAAGTCAATATCGGCAATGGTCATGATTGTTGATCCCAAAGCGATACCTAGTTCTGTATAGAATGCGGTGGGATTCTTTCGCAAGTCCGGCAAGGATTTGCGGAACGTCAGGATGTCCTG
This sequence comes from Lissotriton helveticus, assembly GCF_964261635.1. Taxonomy (NCBI): domain Eukaryota; kingdom Metazoa; phylum Chordata; class Amphibia; order Caudata; family Salamandridae; genus Lissotriton; species Lissotriton helveticus. The sequence goes on from NC_136061.1 coordinate 1,297,725,182, forward strand.
CCTGTCCCAAGGCTGATACACCCAGTTGTATACCACTCTTCCTTTCGCATCCTGGTGATTTATATCGTCGTTAGTTCCCGACCCTCTCGGGGGAACCCAGTAGGGGGCAGCTTCCTTTATGGGCATCATATTATCAATTCTTTCAATCGGGGGTTCAGTAATCTCAGGCGTGACACTCTTAACTATTCGTCCCTGTTCTATGAGGTGGCGGAAAACTTCTAAAGTATAAGAGAAGAGTTCGGTCACATTACATTCACTTTCATCCCCTGTATCCACTTTCCTATGTAGAGTCATGAGACTGTCAGGTCCCGTTTCTTTATATTTTTCTTCGTAAGCCGTGAGGGTGTGGTAGCAAAAATGCACGACAAAATGTCGTTTGTAATTGCCAGCATACGAGTTACACGTGTCTGTGATATGCTCTTTGGTTTCCTTCCTATCGACTAAGGTCTTTACTACTCTGTCAATACCGGCCCGCTCAGTAGTGCTCAAACGGGGTATTCTTGCCAGTTCACTCTCTGGGGTTTCAATCTTACCTATCGAACTGTTTGGCGAAGTGCTTAGTACGAGGGGCTCGGTCGGCGCGGAGGCCGTGGGTACTCAGGCCCTAGCACTACCTTCAGTCGAGTTCTGGGGTTCTAGGTGTTGTACTAAGGGATGGGTAGGTGCATAAGGAGGAGGCATATAGATGATCGGGGGACCCAAGAGTAAATCATCATCCGTCCTTTGCTTTGATGGTAGCTCAGGGTAAAGCGCTAAGGGTGTTCTAACAGGGCATTGGCCTGAGGTTCCTGATTCTCGTTCTTTCTTCGCATTTTCTCTCTCCTTCACTTCCTCTTCTAACTTTTTACTAGCTAAGTGGGCTGCCTTTCGTAGTTCTTTCTCGCTTTTTGCTTCGTCTCTCTTTTTAGGTTGCGTTGCTTCTTTGCGCCACATGCCGAGACTATCAAGCATGGTCGGCGTGGTTCTATTTTTGTGAAGGGCCATTTCTAGCGCTTCAATTTTGGTGAGGTCAAAAGATCCTATCAGTGGCCACTGACTTTCTCAATCTTTCTTGGTATTTTTATGCCATAGTTTACTGTAAGCTACGGCGAATAGTCCATATCTAACATACATGTCCTTATTAGGGGTGCCATCCAGTGGAGCTGGATGATCTACCTCTAATAAACGGTCCGGGTTGAACCAATTTCCAATCAGTGGGGAGAAGATAGGCATGACGTATATCGGACAAGTGAAGAGCTCAAATAATGTTGGACAAAGGTCCGCAATACATATCCTTCAGTACCTGCAAAGACTAGACAGAATATTTCTATTCTTCGTTGTTTGCAAGCAGAGAATATCTCGAAGAGAACCAATACATCGAATAGCAATAAAGGGTAGACGAATCAATAAATAATCAAATGCTCCGGGTAGCAACGAAGGCTAAACGGACTAATAAATAAGCGAATACTAGTATTTTTTCAAACAAACAATCGATCAATCAATCAAAACAGTCGTGCTGCACGACCTTACCCAGACCGTATGGACTGTTTCTCGTCTTCCACTTCCAGCGCCCGATCGTCCTCTATTCTCCGTTGTTGCCGCGGCACTCCTGTGGGATCCCAGTCAGGACCGTAGATCACTCGAGAGAGGTCCGTTCAGAACCGGTGAAGGTCAGATGATCGGCTGCCAGACGAGGGTCTATCAGGCAGGAGCTCCCCCAATCGTTGCGGTCGTTCACTCCGTCGTTAGGACCTCTCTCACTGGACCCACGTGTCGCTGATGGGCCCCGCTTTGGGACGCCAATTGTTGAATCAAAGCAGATTATCCCCAGATATCCTCAAGCACTGCTTTGCCGTTAGTCGCCTTTAATTCAATCGAAATTATCAAATATAGAGGCGGGCGCTGGGATCTGGAAAGCAGGAAACTGATTTATTCTTCGAAGGAAAACACATCAAATCGGACAAGCAGTGTGTCGTCTCGAGGTACTCTAACTGCATCTCTGTGGCCTGGCCTTTTATACACAGGTTTATCTCTTTATTGCAGTGTAACACATTCCTTATTTTACTTTGATGCATTGTGAACCATCTTTGGAATCCCCGCTTCAGGCCCGTTCCCCCACATACCAACAGTACTGTACCCCCACCCCGGTTTCAGTAGGTGATTGCTATCGCACAGCTGGGCATTCCGGCAGGAGCTGAGATACGCGCAATCGGTCGGATCTCATGGGGTTGTGGCAGTGATTAATTCCGGCTCCTTTGATGAGAGGCGTAACCCTACTGTATGGGGCAATAAACTGTATCCGCACGGGTTGGTTATGGCCTGGGATCGGATCGAGCAGCCAGGTGCGAGGGGGGGAGATTATCGGAGGGCCGGTTCATGCGCCAAGGATGAAAGGGTATGTGGGCTCGGCACGGGAAGTGGCTCGGGGGCAGGGTCACGCTGAGGATGCTTTATGACTCTAGCATGTGCTTGGGGGTTGCCAGCGCGCGGGGGATGATCGCAAGGTCGGGGAGACTTGCAGGCGTTCGGCAATGTTACGAGAGTGGCCACAGTCTTAAAATGGCTGCCGTTTACGTGCTCGCAAAAAGGGCCTAAGAGGGACAAGATGACACCCGTAATGTTCATATCGCAATCTAATATTTAACAAAACGACCCCAGAATGTAGTCAAAACATTGAAAAATAGCAATTCCAAGCCAAGCAAACCGGGGAAGTTTTATAAAAACCGCCCGACTCCCGCATCATTACAGACTGCAAGTCCCGCATCCAATGAAGCCTTTATATCAAACACAGACAATCAAACTCATCCCTGGACCTTCCGATCTTTTGTGCGAGCTCTCACCACTAGAACCGCCATGTTGACAGGGGGAGTAAAGCGTTCAAGAAAGTCAAAATCTGGATGGTAAGATCGAGTCCAAAGTTCCAATGCACCAAGTCCGCAAATAAAACTAAAATACCCTTCCACCGACAGTAAGTCTCGTGAACGTAGTAGAACCAGCTGGGAGGAGAAAAATGGGAAGTCAATCCGGTATGCACTGAGAGCGTTCTTCAGGAATAGAAGATTAGTTGTGTCAGTCAGTCAGTCAAAATACACTTTATTCGATTTTTTTTTTAAAGCAAATACAGTACGAACAAAATTAAAATGCACAATATATATATAAAATGGAGAGTATCCTGGTTTGAAAACTTATCACAGCCACACGGTGGGGCATCTTCAGGTTTAGTCCACGAATGAAAACAACCAAGTGAATAGTGAATTAGATTCATTCTAAATTTTGTTAGCAGGGATCTGTGGAGTGGGTTAGTAACAATTTTTAACTAAGGTTCCAGAGAAAGAGTGGTAGTTAAAATCGAATAGGCTCTTACAAGAGGTTTTCTTAATTCCAACTCCTCTCTCTGCAAACAGGCCCTCACCAGAAATTCCTGCTTAATCTATTTGACATCCTCCTTCCTAATGTTTAGTGGAGTTGAAAAAAGCTCCGGTCTCCCTAGTGACGTGAAAGAGAATTTAATATATTTCAACCAGGGAATTCTCATAGCCCGGTCCCGTGAGATCACATCCTCCAATATGCTATGGTTGAGTGTCAGTTCAGGGTTCATCCATGTTTTAGCTCAAAAGATTAATGGAGCCAACTTAAGCCTATCCGCTATATAGGGCAGATCAACTTCCTCGTGCATGGGGAGGGTCGGAGTGGACTTAGGGACAGATAAAAATTGTCTAATAAGCCCATTTTCCACCCTCTGAATTTTATCCTGGTTGACATACCCCCACAGGGCAGACCCATACAAAGCAATAGGAATGCACTTGCTATTATAAACCTTTAACACTGCCTCCATAGGCTTGGCCCCCAATCTTTTTGTAAAAGCCAGGAGGGCTGATGTAGAGCGGGCAAGAGATATACTCTTCCCCTTTATCTGGGGGCCCCATGAACCTCTCTCGTCAAATAGGACCCCCAGGTATGGGAAGACAGGGACCCTAGAGAGTGCCTCTCCCCTACAAGTGAAGGATTTTGCATGCAGCTTATGTCTCTGACTGCCTACAATCATAGTATGGGATTTTGTTATGTTAACTTTTAGGTCTAGGTTCTCCATAAAGGAACCAAAAAGATCCAGGAGGGTCTGTAGGCCATTGCCCGTACGCGCTATTAAAACAGCGTTGTCCGCGTATAGGAGTGCCGGGATCTGCTTTCCTCCTATACGTGGTACATCAGCATTCCCTGCTTGAAGGTATTTCCCCAATCCATTAATGTAGATCGTAAAGAGAAGGGGGGCCAAGATACAACCCTGGCGCACCCCCTTCTCAGAAAGAAAACTATTGGTACACCTACCCTCCTTGGAGACCCGCACTTTGGCTGAGAGACCCTGGTGCAAGTTTGGGTATACAACGTTTACAACGAAACTTTTACAACGCACTACCATTACAACGCAGGCATTACCACGCATACCATTACAAAGCATTGCGCTGGGGGGCGCTCTAGGATAGGGAATACGTTTAATTTTCTATCCAACACCTTCCCTAGTGTCCACGGGGACTGGAGTTGGAATAGAAAATTATACTAACCACTATCCAGCACCTCTAAGCGCTATGCGTTGCAATGGTATGCGTGGTAAAAACCGCGTTGTAAAGGTATGCGTGGTAAAAGTATGCGTTGTAACGTCATACATCCGCAAGTTTGCAATGAGAGCTACTAAAGGGGCCTCTATTCCGAGCTCATATAGTAAGGACCATAGCTTGGACCTATTCACCAAATCGAAGGCCGAGGAGAGGTCCATGAAAGCCAAATATACAGACCCCTCCCCGGCCACCGTGTATTTGGAGACTAAAAGGTGCAAGTTTGAGCATTGGTCCAGGGTGCCCCGGTTCTCTCTAAAACCGTACTGTATGTTAGAAAGTCCTCCACAACTCTCCAGGCCATCCCTCAGTTTGGCTAGTAATACTCTGCCCAAGATCTTAAAGGCAGAGTCAATGAGGGAGATGGGTCTATAGCACCCGGGGTCCTCACGGCTTCCCTTTTTGTAGATGGATACTATGATGGATGTTGCCCATGTTGCCGGAATTATAATATTGTTGGCTGCCCTGAAAACTCCCGTGAGCACCTGAGACCAAGCTATTGGGGAGTATCTAAAGAAGTCCACCGGTACGCCGTCTGGTCCCGGCGCCCGATTAGTTGTGTCCATCTTGGGCGATAGTGGCATTGAAAATGATGAAATGTCGGTAGTTCCGCGCTAGCAAGGTGTTGTTCGTGAGCTGACAATATACACCAGTCCAGGTTTCTGCATGGGGCCCTCTGTTTCAAGCAAGACCCGCTGCATGAGTAACACAACGCGTTTCGAGTCTGGCAAAGGGTCGGAGTCCGGTATCAAACAAATAGCCTCAGCTGTTACGACCATTTTGTGGATGATGGCGGTGATCCGCAAATGAAGCGCCCCAATGGCGGCCATTACGGTTTTCAGCAACGGCGTACACTCCGCCCGTTCCATCTCCTCTCACGAAGTGACAGATCAGATCATTAACCCCGGAGGTCGACTACTCCGGGGCAACAGGAACAGGCTGAGCGCACTGTAACGGTGGGCGACCAGTCGATCTTGTGATCCCCACCCCGTCGCCGCCAGTGAGGATCCGGACCCTTCGACCCTGGGGGCCCAGCAGGGCCGTCGGGCAACGGACTCCCGTCCACAGCCACAGATGCGTCTTGCCGCCGGACACTTAGCGCCAACCGAAACACAGGACCACCATCCAACCCGGTCAGGATATTCTCCACTTCGAAGACCGGACTCCGCCCAAGTCTCGCAGCCGATGTTGTTCAACTCCAAACCCGGATGGGTCAGGAGGGTGGGTTAGGCCGAAAATGAAATACGGACGAAAATGAAATACGGCATAACTTCATCAATAGAGGCGATAAAATGTTCGGGATTGCACCTTTAGAATCAGCAGCGGTTCAGCCAAATGGGAGTCTGGTGCGAATTCAGGATTAGTATCAGGATTTATCAGCTACCGGCGGAGGTCAGCGGAGGTCGGCGGAGCCGGGAGCTTACGCGGCCATCTTGGTTGCAAGCGTAGCTCCTCCCCCCATGATTGGGTTATTTGATTTACTTGTCAGACCCTAGTAAAGTGCACCATGTGTGCATAGGGCTTGTAAATCAAATGCTGCTGGTGGGCTTGCAGCACTGCTTGTGCCACCCACAGAAACAGCTTGTAAAGTGTGTCTCAGGCCTGCCATTGCAAGGCCTGTGTGCAGTCTGTGACTGCCATGTCGACTTGGCAAGTGCACCCACATGCAAGTACCTAAACCTTCTCTTTGCTTCATATCAGACACCCCTATGGTAGGCCCTACGTCAGGGTGCATTGCAAGTATAGGGGGAGGACATGCCCTGGTGTGTGTAGCATGTCCTAATAGTGAATTACAGCCATTTTCGTTTTTTTACTATTGCAAGGCTACCTGTTCAACATAGGCTAGAATGGGCAGTTAGATTATTACATCTTATAATCCTAACTGGCTCAGGGAACATGGTAGAAATTCGAATTTAGTATGCCTGAACTCAGAATGATAAAATGCATATTTTAGTAAAGTTGGTTTTAATATTCTATGTTTGAAAATACCACTTTTAGAAAGTAGGTATTTTGTTGCCTAACTGTCCAGGCCTGCCTTTGCTAGGTTGTGTATTCCTTGTCTGGGTTTGTGAGTGACAGGGCTGGGGGATTCCAGGAGACATGCTGGGGCAGCCCAGTGGTGAATAGAGAGATCTGCATCTAGATGGGAGGGAGGAGTTGCACCTGGGACCTGAATAGGGCTGGGCCTTCCCTCTACAATGCTGGCTCCACCTCCTGTGGTGTGTCTGATATCTCTGCCCTGCACAGCGAAACGAAGGAAGGAGTCATGTAAACAAAGTGCTCAGGAACTGATTTGGACCAGGCAGAGGCCTCTCTGCCTTCAGAGGACAAAGGATTTGGGGGTATAATTGGGACCCAGTCCCAAGAACTTTAGATCACTTCTGGAACAATAAACCTTTTGCCTAGGAGAAGAATCAAAGGAAGCTGCAGGAGTTTGGACTGCCCCTCTGCCAGAGTGCTGGTTGCCGGCCAGCGGTGGTTGCTTCATTGCCAAGGGAAAGGAGAAGGAACTTTTTAACACCTTCAATGCTACAGGATATTTTCCTTCTGTGCTGCAGATCGATATTTACCATTGTTCATGACATGGTCAGCTCGTCATAAGCACACGACCAGTGTACTGCATGACGAGCTGAGCTTGTCATGAGCAGCGAAGGGGTTAAGAATGTTCATCATCTACAGAATATTCTACAAGGGCTTGAACTGTGCTTGCCTCCTGCTGAAGTCTCAGGGACAAAAGACTTCACCACTAGCTCCCCCTGTGAATTTCCTTGCTGGGAATTCTATCTACAGACATTTGCATGTCGCTGGGAGCTGGAAGAGCGACGCATCGAGAGGAAGCATGTCGCCGCCGCAGCAGAAATCATCGCATCGCCGGAGAAGCATGCCACTGCCGCATCTCCCAGGAAGCGTGTGTTTATCGAAGCTGCCTGCAGTCGCATTACCGGAGAAGCGTGATGGAGGCATTCCACCCCGAAGTGAATCAAGAGGCAGACTAAGATCTGGGAAGGTGCCGGTGTGCTTTGCCCTGAGTAGCTTTTTATTGGAAGCCCGTCTCTGCATTTTAATCCGGACCAAGAAGGACTGAAATAATCATTTTAACTGAGTAAGGAATTCTTGCGGTGAATTGATGGTTCTTCGTAAAAACTTGAAGGCTCCCTATCTGTATGAGGAAGGGTCCTAAATAGCCTGATGGTAAAGCCCGTAGTAGCGGACTTTGCTGTCACTTCAACCAAGGTACTGATTGCATCCAATACCGTGTGGTAACGCTGATCCGGAGGCATTCACTGGCCCTGGGAATGCAGACTATTAATATTTTGATTGGGACATATTTGATTTTCCTGATGAAGGTGATGGCCGTGCATTTATAGGCCCACCGAAATGCGTCTATGCTCAGTGAAGAGGAAACTATCTAAAATCTGCTGGGGCAATTGTATTGTATGAATTGCATTAGATATGTCACCCTCTAGAACTGGGAACTATTGTTCTCTCTTTTTCTCTTTGTTCCCCATTTGTAACGAATGTTACTGCATGACACATTTTCTATTATGGTTTTAACCTTATGTCATTCTGACATTTTTTATCAGTTATGTACTGTTTTTTAGCTTCATTCAATTGAATCTAATTTGATGTATGTTTTTTAACAAAATTGCATATACTTTTAGTGTGGGTACTTGGTGATCACATCCTTTATGTCCACTCTCATGTTACTGGTGTGAGGCAGTGTGTAAGATCTGTATGGCAAGTGTACTAGTAGCCGTAGGGGCACTTTCTTTTTGACTAACGCCATCGAGAGAGTCACCATCACATCACCGGAGAAGCGTGTCGCAGGGCCTGTCGCGGCTCCAAAGTACAGAGTCGTCGCAAGGCTGCCAGGGCGTCTACGCATCATCATCGCATCATCGCTTAAAGAGCGCAATCTTCTCACATCGCAACCAGATCATCGCATTGCATCAAGGCGCCATCTTGCACATCGCAACGGGCCCGCAGGCCGAGAATCAACGCATCACCTCCACACCGGTAAGGATCGCAACGCATCCCCTACTCTGCGCAAGCATTGAGGCACGACACATCCTTTCCCCTGGATCACGGAACCGACGCATCTCCCCTTTTGCGAGCCTTTTGTTCACTTTGCGTTACGCATCCAGGTACTTTGTTGAGAACTTTTCATCAACTTGAGCTAAGCAACATTAATCATCTTTAAGTGAACTTTAAGTATAGTATTGTGGATTTTTGTTGTTTGTGGTCTTGTGTTAAGTCTATATAAAGAATACTTATTTTTATAAACCTTGTGTTGTGTCCATCTGTAGTGTTTTCACTATATTACTGTGTATATTCACAAATGCTTAACACACTGCCTCTGAGATAAGCCTGTCTGCTCGTGCCAAGCTACCAAGGGGGTGAGCAGGGGTTATTAAGGAGTGTAATCCCCTTATCCTGATTTAGAAGTAAGGGTCCCTAATTTGGACAAAGGTGAATACCATTGCCAACTAGAGACCCCCAGATCTAACAAAAAGCATACCAAATAATAAAAATGTTTAAAATAAATGAACAGATTACTGCTCTTGAAATGTTATTACCCCCCTATTACCTTCTACTTGGGAGTATGAAATTCAGGAATCTCTCATACAATACAAAACTTTCCGCTTTCTATACCAGTGTTAATACTGGATCATACATAAACCATTCTGGTTCCCTACACAACTATACAAACTAGGATAAACAGAAAGCAAAGCCCAGTCCTTTTAGGTCTATGCTTGCATTGCAGAGTTGATTCTAAAGACTTATATCACATACTCTTTTATTGCAACTGTATCACACCTTTCTGGATACACAAAGAAGAGGATCTGAACAAAATATTTGACCCCAGACTCAAATTAAAACAAGTTGTTGTCTCCTTAGGACCAATAGCCAGCACAATCAAATTGTGGCATCTGAGACTATTATCTCATGGACCTATTACTCGCTAACAGTGTTAAAATGATTGTAGTCAATTGTAAACATCGCAATCACATATCATATCACAGTTGGTAGGTTTGGGTATGCTTTATTCTGAGTACAGACAAGATTGTACATAAACAAACATCAAAAACAAATTGTCTGGTCTTTTATGGTCTAAATTAGACCTTTGGTAAGAAACAAAAACAAACCACCATAAGCAACATCCTACATGCAAAGTTTATTGTCCACTGTTAGAAATGGGGCTTCTAGGTGGCAGTGATTTTCACCCTCTCCAAGTAGGGACCATCACTCTAATCAGGGTAAAGGAGTCACACATCTAAGATAACCCTGCTCACCCGCTTGGTATCTTGACATGAGCATTCAGGCTTATCTCAGAGACAATGTGTAAAGCATTTCTACATACGTACACACTTGCAGTATTACAGCAAAAACACTACAAAAGAAGCTCACACCAGTTTAGACATATAGTCAATATTTATCTGAATAAAACCAGATCAAAACAAAAAAAATCCATCATACACAAACCAAGATATCACTATTCAAAGCTTAAATAAGTTTAGTTCATAGCAATCAATGAATGTGTTCTTTTTAGCACAAAGTACCTTAGATGCGTCCAAAGTTAAAGGTGAGAACAGGTATAAGGCAGGTGAGGCGCTGGAAAACAAAGTGATGGATTGGTTCTTTACTCCACAGGGGAGTTGATATGTTGGTTCCATACTGCTAAGCAGAGGAAGTGATGCGTTGGTCACTTACTGGAAGGGGAGGTGATGCGTCGAATTACAGACACTCGGCCTTGATTTCTTACTGTGACGTGGCATCGATGAAGAGTTGATGCGTCGAATTACAGACACTCGGCCTTGATTTCTTACTGTGACATGGCATCGATGAAGAGTCAGCGTTGAGGGACATGCTGCGTTGATTTGATGATGGTGAAGCAGGTGCAGCATCGATATAACAGCCGCGAAGAAGGCGCTGCTTCGATTCTCTAGCCACGATGTGGGAGCCGAAGCGGATGCCACAGTTGTCAGTGACACAGTGCTTGGGACTCATCCTGCGGTGGATTCTTAGCCACAAAGCAGGTACAGTGTCCATTCTTCAGCCGTATATCAGGCGCTGCGTCAATCTTTCAGCTCTACAGCAGGTGCAGCGTTGAGAAAATGAGTGCTGAGAGTTGATAATCCGGGTGAGGAATGGCTGTTAAGGCAATGGTGTGCAACAACTTGAATCAGTTCTAATGATAAATGCACTTGCAATGCAAAAGTCCTGCATTTTCGAAACTTTGACCTATTGGTATTGTAAATACCAATGCTTTTTATTATTGCAGGTTTTTTTAGACACATAAATAAAAGGCATTGTTATTTACAATGCCAAAAGCTCAAAATCTCGCAAATGCGAGACCTATTGCTTTGCAAATGCTTTTTTCCCTTGCTGTTATGATCATGACCTATTTGCCATTTTTGTATAATGTACCATCATGTACAGGAATGTATCACCATGTAAAATTCATATTTATTTACCAGATTCCCCCACTAACAATGTTTAAAAAACAAATAAATTAGCAGATGTCTGCCATTTTCTAGTGTTTGCCCATTTTCCTTCACTGCTTGTTAACTTGCCAGAAAATGTGCAGTGTTCCATTAAAATGGTTAAAGGCAATGTGTTTTTGGTGTCGTGTTTGGTCCTGTTGCTAATTGGCATCTGGGAGCGTTGATTTTGTAATCTCATGCTAGTCCGAATATTCCACGTGTTGTGGCCTTGGGTTTATAAGATGTCAAATGGACTACGTAGAGTGAACTTGGGGACTCAGTATACAACTAAGTGGGGATGTGCAAAGTTGCAAAGATTTCATCTTGCAAACTTGAGATGATTTTCACAAAAAGCGCAATTACTTTGATTAGAACACAAAGTTTTCTCAAGTATACACACATGTGCACACAGCCCACATGCGTGTGTACACACACTCACAATCACACACACGCGTTTGTACACACACTCACACACACACACACACACATACACACGCATGCACAGTCTCCATCCATCCAAAAGCTAGCTTCTAATGCCTAAGCACTTGGCACTTTAATGTTATGCCAAGCCACGGTGTCAAGACAAGATAAGAGAACTTCTCTGCATCACATTTATTTATTTATTTATTTATTGATACCATTTGTAGAGCGCATTATTACCAACCGGTGTCCTGGCGCTGAAGTGGTAGCTCCCTGAGTTTTCAGCCTCTGATCTAGGTCGAAAATAGCCAAGTTTTCAGTTTTTTTCGGAATGCCAAGAGGTTGGTACTTTGCTTTAGGGCCAAAGGAAGGGCATTCCAGGCCATCGCTGACCCTCTAGCGAAGCATCGGCCCCCCCAGCGCACCTTCCTAATACGGGTAGTCTTGATCAGCCCCAAGTTAGCCGACCTTAGTTGTCTTTCCGGCGTGTACCATTGGAAGAGCTGCTGGAGGAACATTGGACCTATTCCATGGAGCGCTTTGTAAACAATGCATAGGGACTTGAACCTGATCCGTTTCCCCACCGGGAGCCAATTCAGCTTATCCAACTCCCTGGAAACGGAAGCAAATTTCGGCAGACCGACAATAAGACGGGCCGCCGCATTTTGTAAAACCTGCAGCTTATTAAGCAGCCCCTGTTGAGCCTCTGGGAGTAGGCTGTTACAGTAATCAAGGCGGGAGAGCACAAGGGCTGACACCACCGTCTTTCTACTCCCTACTGGTAGAAAAGGGAGGATCTTCCTGATAATTTTCAAGGTCCAATGAATGGATGAGGAGAGCGCCTTTACTTGGGGTTTATAGGAGAGTTGGTCGTCAATAATCACTCCTAAGTTCTTCACCTTCGTAGCAGGGGAGGGAGGGGATCCCATGTCTTCCGGCCACCACTCAGGGCTCCAAAGGTTGGTGTTAGTCCCAAAAAGTAGCACCTCCGTTTTAGAGGAGTTCAACTTTAAGCAACTTTTTTCCATCCAGATGTTGACTGCCTTCATGCAATCCTGAAACCTGGCGGCAACGCCTAGATTTTTCCCCGGAAGCAATGATACCACGATCTGTGTATCATCGGCATACGATGTTAACTCGAACCCGTAGGATTGGATCACCGGGGCAAGAGAGGAAACATAAAGGTTAAATAGTTTGGGGCTTAGGGAGGATCCCTGAGGGACCCCCCCTGGGAGTTCGAAAGGTTTGGACTCAAAGTCTCCCATTGCCACCACCTGAACCCTGTTCCTCAGGAAAGCTTTCAGGATACTCAGTGCCCTCCCCTGAATCCCACTGTCCTCTAAACGGTCCACCAACACAATATGGTGGACCGTATCGAAGGCTGCAGATAAATCGAGAAGGACCAGCACCGCTTGGACTCCTGCATCCAGAGCCTTCCTGACCTCCTCTGTGGATTTAATCAGGCGGTCTCAGTACTGTGGCCCTCCCTGAACCCATGTTGGGCTGAGTCCAGGCCCTGTGATGAGCGCAGAAAGGCACACAGTTGGAAATTCATGGCCTTCTCAATTAGTTTAGCAGGAAGCGGCAGCCTAGCAATGGGCCTGTAACTGTTTGGATCAGTGATATCCAATGAGGGTTTCTTAAGCAGGGGAAAAATAGAGGCCCGTTTCCAGCATGTGGGAAAATCACCCACATCAAACATCTGGTTGAACAGCACGGCAAGGGTGTCTGCGATTGGGAGGGCTGCCAGCCTAACTACTGACGCTGGGCATGGGTCAAGGGGGGAACCTGATTTAGTTGCGTGCAGCAGACTAAGAATGTCTGCAGTGCATACTGGCTCAAACGCCAACATTTCTCTTCCTGAGGGATACTCGCTGGAGTCCTATGTGAGCCATCAAGTAAACTTAAGGCTACCTGTGGCTCAAGAGTGGTAAAGATAGCTTGCACCTTGTTAAGAAAGAACTCAGCTAAAGACTCACAAAGTTCCAGGCTTGGAGGAACGATCACTGGCTTGGGAGTAGCCAAGCCAGCAACGGTATCAAAGAGTTTCCTAGATGAATTATTTGCCCTCTCGATCCGATCAGTGAAATAAACACTCTTAGCCTGCCTTATGAGATCTTTGTACACCCTTTGGGAAGCTTTCAATCTGACCTTGTCTGTATCGTTGTAGTTGGAGCGCCAGATGCGTTCCCGCTTCTTACAGACAATGTTAGCATCTCGAAGCTCATCCGTAAACCATGGGGCTGACGGGGCCGATCTCATCGGGAGGCACACTTTCGGTGGGGCCAGGGTACAACAGGCCTGATCGATCCATTCCGTGTACCTGGCAGCTGCTCTGTTCACATCAGTTGGCAGCACTGTCCTAGAAGACATCAGAAGCTCCTCAAGAGCATTGCCATCAAGTTTTTTCCAGGGCCTACAAGTCATTGCGGTATTCCTACCATGCGTTAACTTAGGCACCGGAGGGCTGGAGATGTTAAACAGCACCGCCGCATGGTCTGACCAGGCCATGGGTTCGGTCTTTACAAATTTTAGATCAGGGTTATTCGTAAAGATCCCATCGAGCGTGTGTCCAGCCAAGTGCCTCGCTCCTTTGACCCGCTGAATGAGTCCTGCCCCGTGCATTGCGTCAGATAATGTGAGCGTGTCCGGGTCAGTCCTGCCCTCTAGATGAAAATTAAAGTCACCCAAAGCTTCCTCTAGGATATTCCTCATCTCTTCAAAGAACCGGGCCTTTACCCCCGGGGGTCTATAAAGAAGACAGCCTTTGAGGGACTGATGGTTAGATAGCAAGAGCTTAAACCCCAGGGCTTCGCATGTTTTAAAAGCCCTTGGCTGAAAGGACCCTTGGATGGAGGCTTGATAGATAATGGCCAGGCCCCCTCCCCTTTTCCCTGGCCTATCCAAGACAAAGTTCAGATAGTTAGGTGGGGTTGCTTTTACAAAATCTGGCCCAGAAGCTGCATCAGTCCAAGTCTCTGTAATAAAGGCGATTTTTATATTTCTATCCTGTATCAACTCAGCACACTCCACACTATGCTTTACCAGAGATCTTGAGTTGATCAGGAGGCAGCTCGTATTGTGCTCCCCCTGCACCTCTTTAAAGGAGAAGATCCTGGAGGGTGACCGGACCCGATCCCAGATGAACACAGGGAGATGAAGCAAACATGATGAGCACCGACGCGGGTTCGTCTGGCCGTCCATGTCTGGCCTAAGAGTAGTGCAGCCCACTTTGCCACAGCCCGGATTTAGCTTCAGCAGCTGATCTCGACTGAAGACCCGTCTTGACGGAGCTCCAGAAGGTTGTGAACCAGGGGTCATGGCGCTGGGCGCGGATCCGGCGCGGACGGGCGCAGACGGGCTTGCCCTTTTGTGCGCCTTTGGCACGCCACCGGCGCGCCCGCTGCGCCCTCCCGCTGCATGGACGAACCCCTGCCGCCATTTGAAGGAGCGAGAGGAGGGCAGGAGGCAGCGAGAGCTAGACCGCCGACCTGGCCTACCCCCAAGATGGCGGTTCCCTGTGCCCCCTACCGCAGCAGCGCCTATTCGGCTGCGCGGGGGGTCAGGAAGTGTTGACGAGCAGGTATGTGTCACCAGGAAATGAGGAATAAGAACGGTGTGGAAATAATATAAAAATTAGCAGCGACGCGCAATTTATCAAAATTCATCTGCAGGGCTCATAAAAACAGTTCTAACAGAATTCTTGGTCCTAAATCCTAATCCCCCGGCTTTCCGCCTCAGGGGAGTACCAACAATGCGCTGCGCTTACCAGTGCGTTTTTATGTCTCTGGGCGGGCGTGAGGCAGCGAGAGCTAGACCGCCGACCAGGCCTACCCCCAAGATGGCGGTTCCCTGTGCCCCCTACCGCAGCAGCGCCTATTCGGCTGCGCGTGGGGTCAGGAAGTGTTGACGAGCAGGTATGTGTCACCAGGAAATGAGGAATAAGAACGGTGAGGAAATAATCTAAAAATTAGCAGCGACGCGCAATTTATTAAAATTCGTCTGCAGGGCTCATAAAAACAGTTCTAACAGAATTCTTGGTCCTAAATCCTAATCCCCCGGCTTTCCGCCTCAGGGGAGTACCAACCCCACACAGAGAACATTGAAACTTTACCCATGTAAATTACATACTCTTCCATCTACTAGATTTCCATAGATGGAGTAGTATGCTACTGGTCCATAAATTGCTTTCATTGTCTCACCGCTATTATGAAGTGTTACATGAATGGA
This sequence comes from Lissotriton helveticus, assembly GCF_964261635.1. Classification (NCBI taxonomy): domain Eukaryota; kingdom Metazoa; phylum Chordata; class Amphibia; order Caudata; family Salamandridae; genus Lissotriton; species Lissotriton helveticus. The sequence goes on from NC_136061.1 coordinate 1,297,740,906, forward strand.
GGCAACTAATCTGATTTCAACTGGGTTTACAGTGATTCTTTAATAAGTATAAAATAACGAACTTTGTCCCGTAAATTGTTAAATATACTTTTAAACATCACTTTATTCCGCACTTCTTAAAGGTGTACATGACAGATATGGTTGCCACCCAAATTATGATACTCAATTTACTAACCTCATAGGAATGATTCTGCCTCACCACATTCAAACTTGTGACTTTCAGAAGACCACATTTTTCATAAGCAGGCGTTCACAGGAGTGTTGGTAGTGCGCGTGCTCTGGCCCCCTGTCTGTTGGTTGAATTATAAAATACAGCACATTCAGGACTTGGAGGGCCCCTCAGGCCTCTGTGCCCTGGTGCCACTACACCTGCTGAACCAGTGGAAACTATGCCCCTGAATTTTCCGTTCAGTGAGGCGAGCATTCTTCAGCTTCCAGTTTACCTCTATACCCTCTATCAATACTGCATTGAAATATTGTGAACAGGTGACGCAATGTTTCTATCCTAGTCTCTGACAGGAGACTCCCACATTAAGTTCGGTCAAAAACATTAATTCTGATTGCATTAACTTCCAGAATGTTCACCCACCCTGGTTTGAATCAGACAGTACAGATAAGGATGGTCGGGTGTCCCTAGTCAAGAGTCAGTGTTGTGTGTTTTGGGAATAGCAAGTAAAATGCAAAGATCAGGGGAGACCGTGTTATGGTTCACTCACTGCCCAGAGCAAACTTTCCACAGGAAATAAGAACTACATATGTGCTTTCATAAATCCATCCGATTTTCTGAATCTTCCGATTCTGCACAGAAGAGCTGGAGATTCTGGACTCTCGTTTAAAAAAGCACAGGAACAAGTAACTGTTACAGAGAGTGGCTGCTGGGGAATCGGAGAGGCAGGGGTAAGGATTGTTAACATGTTCCCTTTTTTACCTCATCTTGTGCCCCACACACACACACCACTGACCCCTCACAATGGGCTTACCCGCAGCTGCTCAGGAAAACAATTGGATAACTGAGCCCCAAAAAAAAGTAATTCTCACGACCCAGTAACTAAGTTTGTTTATAAGCACAGAGCTCAGGGAGGATACGTTGTGCGGGTGGCATAATGTCTGCACCTGGTTACCATTGACGCGCACGTGAACCTTGCTGGCCACGTGACCCTGTCAGAGCCATTATGACAGCTATATGAGCTGTAGCAAGTGCATTATGACAACACCTATATGAGCTGTAGCAAGTGGCATCTCTGGGCATTTCTTGGCCTTGAGCTAAAGAATCGCCCGCTGAGTCCAGGTTGGGGTCTACCTATTCCGATACTCTGTTTCACAACTTGTGCAAGATACTTTTTGTTACAGTCCGTGTTTAACTAACACCGACGGAAGAAATGATTGCGAAATTCTTGATTCCCGTGATTGCTGCTGTGATAGCAGCTCACATAACATATCGGATGTTGAGCCGCGAGAGTAAGAGACGTAAGGTAGGAGAACCCCTTTAACATGTTATAAAAGCATAATAGCTAAACAACCATTTAGGTTTCAGGGCACTGGCAAACCTGTTGCCAACCCTGTTTCCACGCTTTATCTTTTAAATCACATTTTAATAAGGTATCAGAGAATACTTTTTTTTAAATAATTGGCAGTTTATTAATTATATAAAAATGTGTGTGTGATTCTTCACTCCTTAGTCTTGCCACCTGCCAGCTTATTCACTCACCAGGAAGTTGGAATTCTGAGGAGTGATAGGTTTAGATACCCTTTACTGAAAAGAGGCAAATTGCTCACCTAACGGGGCCCTGAGGTTGACCGAAGGCAAAGTATGAAGTTGTTCTACAAATATTTTGGGAAGAAAAATCGCCATGTGTTTGTCCAATGTTGTCGCCGATTTCGGTCCCAGATTTAACCCCCTTTGCTTTAGTGTGTATTCTTCCTTACTGTATTCTTGCGGACTAGATTGTACAATCCACACCACAAGACACCTCGTATATCCCTGTCGTCCAACAAACACATATCACTTCGAGATATAACTCAGCTCATTACATCGACTCATGCACAACATAAAATTCCAAATACATACACAGCAATGCCACTATTTCTCACAACCGACGAAACACTTACTATACGTAATACAGCAAGTGATCTTCTCGAACTACTCTGGGAATCCTGGGGCAGATTTAAATTCCCCAGCCCCACCAGTACATCACTTTTCGTAACATACAGGTGGCACAGGGGGCTCCTCCATATTTACAAGGACAGGAAATGCCACCCTGCGTGACTTTTCCTGTCCTTGTAAATACGGCCCCTTCACACGCAGCACTTTTTGCGTTGAAGGATCGTTCCATGGGTGTTACTGTGGGAGTTCCAATGCAACACCCATGGAACAAGACATATCTCCAGATTTTCGAGAAATCGTAATCTGGAGATGCTTCTGAATGCTACGCCACCCTAGAGGTGGCGTAGCGAGGCGCAAAGAGGAGAAATGTTTTCATTTCTCCAAGTTTTTTCCTCTTTCAATGGGTGCTGCTTTCTACAGCACACATTGAAAGAGGACCATGCTGGTAGTGATTGTTTTTGTGCCGGAAGGTGCCCCTTCCTGCACAAAAACAATCTCCCCATGACGCAGAAATCCTAGCACCATGGTGCAAGGGTGCCTGCACCAGCGCATGGCTGCAGTTTGTGCACCAGCGCAGGGGGCAGCACAGAGATGCAAAATATTCTTGTAAATATGTAGCATCCCTGTGCTTCGGAAGTGCCGCAGCGTTGCGCAGCCAAAGGGCTTGTGGTGCCACGCTGCAGCGCTCCCTTGTAGATCTGCCCCACTGTGCTTAATTTATCAAAATAAAATAAACACATCTTTTCTTAGGAGTGTGCTGGGGCTGCTGAACTTCAAGGCTGCGTATTCTTGATTCCACCTCTTGCCTCTGTCTTCCACCCTTACTCTTCCTGTTTCTTTTCTTCAACCGTTAAACTTTCATTTTCTTTATTTCATTCCTGCTATTACTTTTTCCAACCCTGCTTTCCCCACCTGTTACACTTTCCTATATTTCTCTTCCTCCTTCTTTCACTTTTTCTGACTTTATTTCTCTCACTTTTTTAACAAAACCAGTGTCAAAACACAAAATGAGTGCTAATGTCCTACTACGTGCAACCACTGTGGCAAATTAATCACTGAGGGATTTACTCCATGAGCAACTCTTTGTTCTTAGAAGAGCAACATTATTACCAATCTCGACTTGTCTGTACACTTCATCTGTCTTTCATGTCAGCTTCAATTCCTCTCCTACCATCACCACGTTTTTAATCATAAACTAGTTGCCATCGTCACATTCCTTTACATTCCCACCACATTCCTCACTTGACTTTCCAGGTTTTTAATATTTCATATTAGCTCCTTGGTATGTCTATGTATACATCTAGATTCTTAGTGAGAAGTGGAATGTGATGCAGTGTTATCGAATGTAGGGAGCGATTGCTGGGAGGAAGGTTGGGTGGACTGAGAGGGGATATTATTGATGCAGTTGTTGCTGTACCTGGTTGCTCCTTTAAACAAGCATTTGCATTGCAATAGGTCTCGCATTCACACAAGTTTGAGCTTTTGGCATTGGAAATTACAATGCCTTTTATTTATGTTTTGGGTTTTAAAACATAAATAAAAGGCATTGTCATTTACAATACTAATAGCTTAAACTCTGGTAAATGCGAGACCTATTGCATTGCAATAAAGGGCCTTCTTGACCGCTTGATAGATTGTAAATATCAAAGGAAGAGACTGGCCTGCGACATATTCAGCGTAGTGATAAATAGTGCAGTGAAGGTTGTGTAAGTGTTGTACTGTACACAGACACAAAGTGTGTAGTGAGAGTTACATATGATTCAGTGGCGGCTGGTGAGGTTTGTGAGTGGTGCGGCTGAGTTTGGTGTGAGGGGGAAGGGCACAGTATTTTTTCAAGAAGTTAGTCGCTGTTTCCTGTGCAAATCTTATTTAACAAAAATGGGATTAAAAGCTTAATTTTTCAGCTACATTTTTTTAAAATAAAAAGAACAGAAAGGAATAGCTTTCCTAGAAATGTTTACTGCTTTATCAAACCACTTTAGAGTACAAAATATATTTCTCGTCCTGCTGCTGAAATAGTAGTAATATGGTTTTCAACACAAAGCCATGAGAGAGGAACTCTGTACACTTAATTTTATAGTGAATAACAAACAAATCAGGGAATAACAAATCATTTGCAAATGATATCGAGTAGCCTTTGTAAGTTTGTGCAGAACACCAGCAAGGGTTGAACAACAGACTTTACATGCCCCTAGCAGTTGTCACCTAAACGATGCTATACTACACTCTACATTTTTGTCTGAATCTAAAGTACGAACACAATGTATCCAGGTGGCTGGCATAGATGCCACCCCAATCTATTTATTTGTCCTCCAGAAATCTCCAAGAACAAAACTACATATCCCAGAATTCAACTTTGCTGTTGGCTAAAAATGCAAAAATAGCTGAAATTAAAGTAGCTAGGATTCCTCTAAAACTCTACGTAACTAACTGTACCCTAAGAGCCAATCCTGAAAAGCGGGTTGCACCACTGACAGTTGAATTCTTCATCTTAAGCACAGGAAGATCACTCATTGGAGGCACTGGAGCCCTCCCTATCCAATAATGGTCAGACCGCCCCCTCATTCTGAATCCCATGCAACACCTGCTTGCTATTGTTTAAGCATGAAGCCACTGCATTACAAGTTCTAGAAACATCCTCATGTGCACGAGACACAACCTATGCAGCCATGTTTTCAATGCAAAGCATCGCTTAATAACACATTGGAAAGTCTGATCTTCCCTTCCGTTTCAACAAGTTTTCTTGTCAGGATTACCCTAGGGCCTAGTGGAAAAAAAGCATATATATATATATGGACCCTTTTAAGTATTCATGTCTTCGTTTCCTCGGTAGTCAAAAGGTCCTCGGTGCCAATTTATATTATTACCACCGGAAGTTGCAACTCGTTTAAACATGACAAAAGAGGTTTTAAAATAGTGTCGGATGTCAACAGAAAATGCGCTGTGCTACTGAAGCACGATCTTTTCCATGACATGCCCTTGCTTATGGGGTCCCCATCATTTTACGTGCCTCGGCCCTCTACTTGTATGCATAGTAATTGATGATGCCAGATGCCAAAGGTTATGCACGGAGCATGCCGGTGAGAGGGGCCAACAGTGCAGACACAGTATAAAATATGTTACGCGCCCCTCCCATAATATTTTCATATCGCAAAACACCACAACCACCCTTCAAGGCCTGCTGCTGCTTTAGTACACTACACCCCCACATACAATAAAGGGGCCCAATTACAATTAACAAGATGGGCCTGGGTCCGGCAGCTGCCAGTTTATTTTTATGGTCCTTAATTGGTAAACTGCCAAGTGCCAGTCCGCCTCCTTCACGTTTCCACACGTCACAACGACAGGAACTTGCAGTGCTTGTATAGCAGCTCGAAAGCCGCTGCCATTCCATTACATAATTTTTCTGTCTGACATACACGGAATGCACAGTTGCTAAAATGGCGTCTCGCTGTACAGTGTGGGAGCACGCAAGTTGAGTCTGCGCAGACTCGATTTCTTGCACTCCTTCCTGCCACACCCTTTCCCAACTTGTCACAGGGTGGGGTCCCACCGGGTGGGGTCCCACCCACACCCTGTAACGAGTTGGGAAAGGGTGTGGTGACACGCTCTCCACTCCCTGATTGACGTGAAGGCTTAGCGATCCCGGGCTTGTATTTCAAACGCCCGGGGCTAACTTTACCTCCACGCCATCAGGGGGTGGAGACTGGGCCTGGATGCTAAGTCTTTGCCGAGCTGATGACCTCACAGCACTCGGGGCTGAAAGGTTATCTGCCCGGCAAATACTTAGACTTTGGGCCCGCCGAGGGGAGCAGTTAAAAGGCTATCTTAGTCATGTGTTCCCATTGCTATCACAAAGCACAGAAACTACACTGACAATGTCGGTGAGTGGAGGAGACAGTCCTCTTTGCCAGTTCTATAAACTTACAAGGGTTTTATTTTTTTATTAAATACGCATGTGATTTAACATTAAAATCAATGTTGTTTGCTTTGTTTTTACTGTGGAAGTAAAGGGGGCGGAGCCCCAACGCCCATGCACAAAAACTGCCACTGATATCATTCAAGCTATAAATATTAACAAAGGGCTCCAATACCTTTAGCTCTGTGATTATACTGTTGCGGCTCAGAAGGAATAGTGTGGGGGGGGCTATTTCCTGCCATCTCTGGGATTTGAGTGTGCAGTGTGGCATTGCATATTGTCATTACTATCTTTGGCCTAATAAAAAACACTCCAGCTGTAGTACGGACCTGGCTTCACCTCCTGGTGCAGGGCGGGCTGTGCTTTATGGCAGACATGGAGGGAGTAATGGTCTCAGCTGCAGCTCCAGCCTCGTACAGTGTGCCTGCTATAACTTGTGGGTGAGAGGCACTGAGATGGTGTTATTGGTGGTATTGGTGGTGGTGGTATTAGTGGTGATGGTGGTAGTATTGGTATTGGTGATGATATGATACTGATATTGGTGCTGGTGAAATTGGCGGTGGTGGTATTGGTGGTAGTCTCATTGGTGGTGGTACTGGTATTGGTGGTGGTGATATTGGTGGTAGTGGTGGTATTGGTGGTGGTATTGTTGGTAATAGTGGTGGTGGTGGAGGTGGTATTGGTGGTGGTGGTTTTGGTGGTGGTGGTATTGGTGGTGGTGGTATTGGTACTGGTGTTGGTGGTTTTGGTACTGGTAGTGGTGGTATTGGTGGTAGTGGTATTGGTGGTGGTGGTATTGGCATTGGTTATATTGGGGGTTATATTGGGGGTGATGGTGGTGGTACTAGCGGTGGTGCTATTGGTGGTGGTGGTGTTTGTAGTGGTGGTATTATGTGAACAGCATTTTCCCTACCGCAGTTTGCGTAGTTACGCATAGCTTGCATTGTGCGAAGTGCACTTTGCGTAGCTACGCGCCGCTCTACTACGCAAACTACACACAGGGTTAGTATTGATGGTGGTGGAATTGCTGGTGAGGGTATTTGTGGTGGTAGTATTGGTGGTGGTGCTATTGGTGGTGGTAGTGGTGGTGGTGGTGTTATTCATGGTAGTGGTGGTATTATTGGTGGTATTCTTGGCGGTATTGGTGGGGGTGGTGGTATTGGTTGTGAAGGTGGTATTGGTGGTGATATTGGTGGTGGTGATGGTATTGGTGGTGGTGGTGATATTGGTGGTGGTATTGGTCATGGTAGTGGCATTAGTGGTGGTACTGGTGGTGGTATTGTAGTGGTGGTGGTGGTGATGGTGGTATTGGTGGTGGTGGTATTGTAGTGGTGGTGGTGGTGGTGGTATTGGTGGTGATGGTATTGGTATTGGTGTCGGTGGTGGCAATGGGGGTATTTTTGGTGGTGGTATTGGTGGTGTTGGTGGGGTGGTGGTGATATTGGTGGTGGGTGTATTGGTGGCGGTATTGGTGGTGGTATTGGTGGTGGTATTGATGGTGGTGTTATTGATGGTAGCGGTGGTATTGGTGGTGGTACTTGTGGTATTGGTGGTCGTGGTGGTGGAATTGATTGTGGTAGCATTACTGCTGGTATTGGCGGCGGTGGTGGTGGTATTGGTGGTAGTATTGGTGATGGTATAGGGGTTTTTGGTGGTGGTGGTGGTATTGTTGTTCTTGGTGGTGGTATTGGCCGTGGTTTTGGTATCTGTGGTGGTACTGGTGGTGGTATTTGTGGTGGTGGTGGTGGTGGCATTGGTGGATGTGGGGGTATTGATGGTGGTGGTATTGTTTGTTGTGGTGGTGGTGGTGGTGTTGTTAAAAAAACAGGTGTTTGAAAACAACCTGTCAGGTGACTTAGTACAGATGACATGTAACACAGATGTGCTATTGTCAGATTCAGCCCATTAGCAAAGGAGTATGTGCTACCTGGAAATCACATGACTTAATTTGCTAATCATTTCTAAATCCATTTTACTTGGTGGGGTTGAAACAGGGGTGGTGGTATTGGTATTGGTGGTGGTGGTGATGGTGGTCATATTGCTATTGGTGGTATTGATGGTATTGGTGGTGGAGGTAGTATTGGTGGTGTTGGTATTAGTAGTGGTGGTATTGGTGGTGCTAGTATTGGTGGTGGTGGTGCTAGTATTGGTGGTGGTGGTGGTACTGGTATTGGTGGTGGTGGTGGTATTGGTTGTGGAGGTGGTGGTATTGGTGGTGGGGTATTGGTGTTGGTGGTAGTATTGGTGTTGGGGGTATTGGAGCTGCTAATGGTTCTGGTATTGGTGGTGGCATTGGCACTGGTTGGGATGATATTGGTACTTGTAGTGGTTGTGGTATTGATGGTGGTGGTAGTATTGGTGGTGGTATTGGTGGTGGTGGATTGGTGATAGTGGTGGTATTGGTGGTAGTTGTGGTGGTATTGGTGGTGGTGGTGGTGATGGTATTACTGGTGGTATTGGTGGTGGTGGTATTGGTGGTGGTACTTGTGGTATTGGTGGTGGAATTGATTGTGGTGGCATTACTGCTGGTATTGGCGGCGGTGGTGGTATTGGTGGTAGTATTGGTGATGGTATAGGGGTTTTTGGTGGGGTGGTGGTATTGTTGTTCTTGGTGGTGGTATTGGCCGTGGTTTTGGTATCTGTGGCGGTATTGGTGGTGGTATTTGTGGTGGTGGTGGTAGCATTGGTGGATGTGGGGGTATTGATGGTGGTGGTATTGTTTATTGTGGTGGTGGTATTGGTGGTGGTGGTGTTGTTAAAAAAACAGGTGTTTGAAAACAACCTGTCAGGTGACTTAGTACAGATGACATGTAACACCAATGTGCTATTGTCAGCTTCAGCCCATTAGCAAAGGAGTATGTTCTACCTGGAAATCACATGACTTAATTTGCTAATCATTTCTAAATCCATTTTACTTGGTGGGGTTGAAACAGGGGTTGTGGTATTGGTATTGGTGGTGGTGGTGATGGTGGTCATATTGCTATTGGTGGTATTGATGGTATTGGTGGTGGAGGTAGTATTGGTGGTGTTGGTATTAGTAGTAGTGGTATTGTTGGCGCTAGTATTGGTGGTGGTGGTGGTACTGGTATTGGTGGTGGTGGTGGTATTGGTTGTGGAGGTGGTGGTATTTTTGGTGGGGTAGTGGTGGTAGTATTGGTGTTAGGGGTTTTGGAGCTGCTAATGGGTCTGGTATTGGTACTGGTGGTGGCATTGGCACTGGTTGGGATGGTATTGGTACTTGTAGTGGTGGTGGTGGTATTGATGGTGGTGGTAGTATTGGTGGTGGTATTGGTGGTGGTGGATTGGTGATAGTGGTGGTATTGGTGGTAGTTGTGGTGGTATTGGTGGTGGTGATGGTATTACTGGTGGTATTGGTGGTGGTACTTGTGGTATTGGTGGTTGTGGTGGTGGAATTGATTGTGGTGGCATTACTGCTGGTATTGGCGGCAGTGGTGGTATTGGTGGTAGTATTGATGATGGTATAGGGGTTTTTGGTGGTGGTGGTGGTATTGTTGTTCTTGGTGGTGGTATTGGCCGTGGTTTTGGTATCTGTGGTGGTATTGGTGGTGGTATTTGTGGTGGTGGTGGTGGCATTGGTGGATGTGGGGGTATTGATGGTAGTGGTATTGTTTGTTGTGGTGGTGGTATTGGTGGTGGTGGTGTTGTTAAAAAAACAGGTGTTTGAAAACAACCTGTCAGTTGACTTAGTACAGATGACATGTAACACAGATGTGCTATTGTCAGCTTCAGCCCATTAGCAAAGGAGTATGTGCTACCTGGAAATCACATGACTTCATTTGCTAATCATTTCTAAATCCATTTTACTTGGTGGGGTTGAAACAGAGGTGGTGGTATTGGTGTTGGTGGTGGTGGTGATGGTGGTCATATTGCTATTGGTGGTATTGATGGTATTGGTGGTGGAGGTAGTATTGGTGGTGTTGGTATTAGTAGTGGTGGTATTGGTGGTGCTAGTATTGGTGGTGGTGGTGGTGGTACTGGTATTGGTGGTGGTGGTGGTATTGGTTGTGGAGGTGGTGGTATTGGTGGTGCGGTATTGGTGTTGGTGGCAGTATTGGTGTTGGGGGTATTGGAGCTGCTAATGGGTCTGGTATTGGTGGTGGCATTGGCACTGGTTGGGATGATATTGGTACTTGTAGTGGTCGTGGTATTGATGGTGGTGGTAGTATTGGTGGTGGTATTGGTGGTGGTGGATTGGTGATAGTGGTGGTATTGGTGGTAGTTGTGGTGGTATTGGTGGTGGTGGTGGTGATGGTATTACTGGTGGTATTGGTGGTGGTGGTATTGGTGGTGGTACTTGTGGTATTGGTGGTGGAATTGATTGTGGTGGCATTACTGCTGGTATTGGCGGCGGTGGTGGTATTGGTGGTAGTATTGGTGATGGTATAGGGATTTTTGGTGGGGTGGTGGTATTGTTGTTCTTGGTGGTGGTATTGGCCGTGGTTTTGGTATCTGTGGCGGTATTGGTGGTGGTATTTGTGGTGGTGGTGGTGGCATTGGTGGATGTGGGGGTATTGATGGTGGTGGTATTGTTTATTGTGGTGGTGGTATTGGTGGTGGTGGTGTTGTTAAAAAAACAGGTGTTTGAAAACAACCTGTCAGGTGACTTAGTACAGATGACATGTAACACCAATGTGCTATTGTCAGCTTCAGCCCATTAGCAAAGGAGTATGTGCTACCTGGAAATCACATGACTTAATTTGCTAATCATTTCTAAATCCATTTTACTTGGTGGGGTTGAAACAGGGGTTGTGGTATTGGTATTGGTGGTGGTGGTGATGGTGGTCATATTGCTATTGGTGGTATTGATGGTATTGGTGGTGGAGGTAGTATTGGTGGTGTTGGTATTAGTAGTGGTGGTATTGTTGGCGCTAGTATTGGTGGTGGTGGTGGTACTGGTATTGGTGGTGGTGGTGGTATTGGTTGTGGAGGTGGTGGTATTTTTGGTGGGGTATTGGTGTTGGTGGTAGTATTGGTGTTAGGGGTTTTGGAGCTGCTAATGGGTCTGGTATTGGTACTGGTGGTGGCATTGGCACTGGTTGGGATGGTATTGGTACTTGTAGTGGTGGTGGTATTGATGGTGGTGGTAGTATTGGTGGTGGTATTGTTGGTGGTGGATTGGTGATAGTGGTGGTATTGGTGGTAGTTGTGGTGGTATTGGTGGTGGTGGTGGTGATGGTATTACTGGTGGTATTGGTGGTGGTGGTATTGGTGGTGGTACTTGTGGTATTGGTGGTTGTGGTGGTGGAATTGATTGTGGTGGCATTACTGCTGGTATTGGCGGCAGTGGTGGTATTGGTGGTAGTATTGATGATGGTATAGGGGTTTTTGGTGGTGGTGGTGGTATTGTTGTTCTTGGTGGTGGTATTGCCCGTGGTTTTGGTATCTGTGGCGGTATTGGTGGTGGTATTTGTGGTGGTGGTGGTGGCATTGGTGGATGTGGGGGTATTGATGGTGGTGGTATTGTTTGTTGTGGTGGTGGTATTGGTGGTGGTGGTGTTGTTAAAAAAACAGGTGTTTGAAAACAACCTGTCAGTTGACTTAGTACAGATGACATGTAACACAGATGTGCTATTGTCAGCTTCAGCCCATTAGCAAAGGAGTATGTGCTACCTGGAAATCACATGACTTAATTTGCTAATCATTTCTAAATCCATTTTACTTGGTGGGGTTGAAACAGAGGTGGTGGTATTGGTATTGGTGGTGGTGGTGATGGTGGTCATATTGCTATTGGTGGTATTGATGGTATTGGTGGTGGAGGTAGTATTGGTGGTGTTGGCATTAGTAGTGGTTGTATTGGTGGTGCTAGTATTGGTGGTGGTGACGGTACTGGTATTGGTGGTGGTGGTGGTGGTATTGGTTGTGGAGGTGGTGGTATTGGTGGTGGGGTATTGGTGTTGGTGGTAGTATTGGTGGTGGGGGTATTGGAGCTGCTAATGGGTCTGGTATTGGTACTGGTGGTGGCATTGGCACTGGTTGGGATGGTATTGGTACTTGTAGTGGTGGTGGTATTGATGGTGGTGGTAGTATTGGTGGTGGTATTGGTGGTGGTGGATTGGTGATAGTGGTGGTATTGGTGGTAGTTGTGGTGGTATTGGTGGTGGTGGTGATGGTATTACTGGTGGTATTGGTGGTGGTGGTATTGATGGTGTTGGTATTGTGTAGTGTAGTTCCTATATTCCCAATAGGCTCTGCGCATTGGAATATTATATCCTATAGATCTGACGTAGGATTCTTGTCTACTAGGTCTCTATCAAATATTTTAAACTTAATTGTGAGTGCCAACTAGCACAGAGGTCACTAGAAACTTTCTTGAATAAACAAGAAGGGATTAGTTTCTGACAACTGCATAAACATGACAACTTTGTTTCCCCAAGATAAAACTGATCTTCAGAGTCATGGAAACAATAGATAGATATTTAACTCAGTCACTTGTGCATGCTTTGTTTCACCAGAGGTGCAGAGAAATAGAGAGACGGGCATTTTCTATAAAAGTATTTATTGAACAATCTTCTTTCTCGTGCAGAAGAAATGAACTGCTACAATCGTAATACTGGCTGTAAAGTACAATGTGTACAGCAAGAAGAGTATTATGAAATAATACTGTAAAAGCATGGTATGATTTCTAAGCCATAAAATACATACATAAATAAATAATAAAAAGACTAAAAAGTACTCAACTGGGGCTTCTAAAATACGTCTACCCCGATGTACCTAACCTAAGTCTAGTACGAGGGAAGAAGTAAGTGAGGTGTAGCATAAATCTAGTATTCTTTTGCCAATAATCTATCCAAGATTTCTCTTAGGGTCTAATCAGCTCCGTACCTTGGTTTAGAATGAAGGAGGTATGGTATTTCTTTGTCTCGGTACTCGATTTCCCAACACCCCGCAAGGGGAGCTTGGAAACACTGGAGCTGGATTTCTTGGCAAGAGAAAAGACAGCGTCTCTCTCAGTGCGTCTGCTGGAGGGTCGGCTTCCTTCGGCACTTGCTGCAGCAGGATGCGTCGGGCAAGTAGAAAGTCAAACTGCTCCAAACCACCGTGTTTTTGCTATGGCAAGTGTGGGCATATTTATAATTTGAAGGTGCCGAGTTTGACGTACAGTTAGACATAATAACATCATCAAAGAGTCTCAGTTCGTTGAAAACTCCATGAGTTCTTGGACAAATCAATATTCAAGCAAGGGGAAGTCCCTAACTGCTGAAGCCGAGTTTTCCAAGAAATTGTTGTGGATTTTCAGAACTAGTGGAAGTAGCCAAGCCGTATTTGGACTGCATGAGCTATGTCCAAATATGGTTGATTTCTATGCCCTAATAAGAATATGGTGATTTATACCTATATAAGGACATGAATCAGGAAAGTTACACTAGGGCCCTAAAATGCTATACAACACCCACTCCACTTTTATTTTGTTCAACATTACTATATTTGTAAGCAATAAAACATATCTGAAGCATGTGTTTGCAATCCCAACCAAAAATACATAAAATGCATTTGAAAAATGGTTGTACACAGAAAATGAGTATTTGCATAGTACGCATTAAAAGGACATGATAACATTTTAAGCATATATTATGACATTGGCAATGCTAACCGAATGAATCACGAAATTACATTTATGAAATGGCTCTTAGTTACAGAAAAAAAAAGTCGAGATCATCCCATAGCAGAATATATATATATACTGTTTTTGTTTGTAGATAAGGTCAATATTGTTTCTAGGAAGTATTCAAAGAATTCTTGTTCCCTAAGAATAGTTCTAATTTAAGCAGATTACTTTGTGCCCCCCAAAAAAAAATCAGTTTTGGAAAAAGTCAAATTGAATCATTGCGAAATAAAGTTCCAAAGTAAGAAGATTTGTTTTGAAAAAGCGAAGGTCGAATTCAGAGTTCATAGAACGCTGTGGGCTAATTTCAAAAGTTATTCTCAGTGTCAGGAGAAAACATTAAGTCGTCTAGGCTGGCAAAGAAATTGTCTACCACAGTAGAAGAAAGTTGAACCACTTCATGAAGTAGATCAATCGTACACAGATGAGAAGCATCGCCGTCAGCGTCAGTCGCATTAGCAATGTTCGCAGTAGATGGTACCAGTGTGCCTGTTGGTCCACGTATCTCACCCTCAGCTGGAATTGCCGGTGAGACCTCAATGAATGCCGTCCTCAGGATGGGTAGCTGTTGGGGACAACACAATGCATGAGCCGTTACCAAACCAAGCAAAGCGTCAACATCCGTTGGCAGTGCTGATGGAAGTGTTAGACAGATATCCAACACGCATTCCTCACCACAAAGCAGGCATCGTAGAACAGGTAAGATGCAATCTTGCCAGATTGGTTTGAACGATAGGAACCATGTGGTATTCAGATCTCTCAAACGAGCCAAGCCAAGAATCTGTTTTATGTGTTCACAATACTGCATTGCCAGAAGAGCATTCTCCATGGTAATCTGGGTATCGCTGGTGACTGGACTTGCCATAACGGAGCAGAAGGAACAAAAATAGAATCCCTGCTACGAGTCCCAAGACGAGAGGCAGGCCGCCGAACACAGAGTGCACGAAGTTTGGAAAAAAGCCTAGGACTGCTTCAAACGGTGCTAACAGTCCAGAAAAAAATCATCTTAAATTCACGTACTATACCACTGGTATCAGACGTGTTTAAGGTACGACCTAACATTTCTGTGAAATATACTGGGCAGTTTGTCGATAATAGGGCATGTATCACTGCAGAGAACCTAGCAACTTGCAGAACATACGTCTCTCTGGGCGAGGTCAGTGGAACCGTTTTTTGTAAAAGATTGGCTTTCATTCTGCTTAAAGTATCAATTTGTATAGAAGAGATGTTCAGTGAAGGCCATAGCGGCGACTCCCCATCTGTCTAAGTTTTAGGAAACAATGCTTGCATACAACAAGTGACCCTGGCTGACACACTAACGAGATAGGCTATTCCTGGCATCATTCCACAACAGCTGTGATCATTCAACATTATGTAGCTCCCATTGGAAAGCTGCCTAAAAATTGGATCTATCACTGCTACCGGGGAACCCTGCAGGTGGCATGATAAGTTGTTTGAAGAACCATCACAGGCTCCATGTAAATTAATACCCTGACATAAAAGAGTTCCGCTTAGTGCGTTGTTGCAATTTTTTCCATTAAGAAACACCTCCTTTCTCCCACTCCCAACATTTGTGTGTGTATGATAAATCCCAGGTCGACTTCATGTATTCTTTACCCAACCTTTCATACAGGCCTGCTCGTATGTGTTTTAAGCAATACTGAAACTGGAAAATCGTCACTGGTATCGTGATGGTGCCATGTATTATCCATTCAACGGCTGGTTTCTCAGAAACGGTTAATGGTAATCTCTCCAGTTTTTCTATGCTCAGCACCATATTGTCTGCTCTCCTTTGTGCCAAAGAGATTTATTTATCTGTAAGGTTAAATCCAGTAAACAATGACGTGGTGTTGATTAGACGCCATGGCACATAGCCTGAACAAAGGTTTAGTAACGTCCAGCCTAGCAGCACTATAGAACGCAATTGAGACTGGCTATGTTGTAACATAAGCAAGTCCTGTTCCATTATATCTATGGCAGAGGATACAATGCTGTCACAGAATACATTCTGGATGACAGAGTTGTTAACCTGTTGTCAACTACAGAGAGTCCTTTCTCTAAATTTATACGATCAATTTCTTGTATTTCTTCTGCAGTTTCCATTTGCGTGACTTTTCATGCTTCATTATAAGCAGCGTATATACCGGCGTATATGAAACGTTTATGATGTGGTTTACGAGGCCCTTGTAAGAAGTCTCTCAAATCAACGCCATCTTTAAGTAAAGTTAAGTGCTGTTTTATTTCCGGGAGTGTGGACTTTTGTAGCCACTCAAGGCACAGTTTTCCTACACTGTAAGTTTTATTATCCCTGGATGTTGTCTCTGGACATATCTTGGATCTGGCCTAGTTACTGTAAACCCTTGTGTCTTGTTCAGGAATCTATCTTGACAGTTATTCATGTCTGTGGGCCAGATTAACCATTTTTCCAATCAGGATTAGTTCTGTTCTGTTTTAAAATGTAGTTTATGTCTACCTCCTCATCTGTAGTTTCATTACTATCAGGTGTGGGCTTAGGTATGGACGGTTTGTTTAAATCTTTTATCTTAGCCAGGCCAAGACAAGATGTCTGTTGAACAGATTCATTTAAAAACATTATTTGTTCTGAGATGATGCAGGCTCTAAATAAGGCTTCTAAACTTTGCACCCGCCAGTCCTTTGTGCCCAAGACAGTTTTTGGCCCAATTTTGTCTTTCCAAAAATCCAACCCTAATGTGGAAAATTGAGCATAAAACGCCGCAGAATAAATTACTTTAGTATTAGTCATCATACTTTTCATTCCTGTCTTATTAATATTCTTAAACAATTTTTTTTCTGGATTTGTGGTATTGAAACCTGTAAAGTATGGACATTTTTCATAAAATGTTTTTGAGCTACCTTTTGGTGGCATTGGACAATGTTCCCATTGATTATAAGAAAAAAACATTTCTAGGACTTGCAGATTTTTGCAAATAATGGTGACCAAAATGATTAAAACAATACATTAGTTCATAATCTGATGAACCTTTCTGCCATCATGTTATTAACAGTTTCAAAGTCCCAATCATCACAAAATGTGCTGGGTGAAACAAAATCACTCAAGGAAACCTTAAATTGGTGTGGAATTTTCAGCAGCTCTACAGGGCCATAAATGTCATAATCAGTTCTATAATGAGATTAATGGATCTCCGTGCACACTGTGTTTAATGTGAGTTTAAGTTTATCTCGGCGCGTGTCCTTGTCACACCGTGCCAGCGGTGTCTTGAATTATATGGACAATGTGTGATTACTCTATCACTGTAAGGCGCGCTGGTTCTACATGAAACCTATTGGTTTCTATACCATGTATCAAGTTTTCACAAGAAAGATTCAATTCAGTCTTATATCAGTCTTTCAGTTGTTTTATTCCATTAGGAAGATTTTTTCATAATCAGATCATTCATTTCATTCATGAATATTATTCTCTGTTTATCCCAATGCATTTCGGCATTAACCTTCGTCGGGGGCCCAGGAAAATAATGCGCGGCGTTCTCGCAGTTCAGGAACCCGGAAGTTACCGATAGTGCCTTACAGTGATAGAGTAATCACACATTGTCCATATAATCAGTTCTATCCCATGCTATACCACCAGGTAGAGGAACGGCTATGATGTTAACTGATGACAGGTCTCTTTGTTCACGATTAGATGATTTATGTGGCTTCAGGAGCAGGTTGATGTTCTTACTTACTGTGTCCATTTTACTATATTTTCCATCTATCAGCTTTCCCAAACTTAAAACAAGAATGAGCCATAGTAGGGGAAAAAGTATACCTAACACAATCCAAAATTCAGCCCATGGTGAAACCAGATATGTATTTGCAAGCTGGTGACAAAGGTCAATTACTTGTTCTTTGAAAGTTTTATTTGCTGGCGTTGTTTCGGGCTCACTGGGAACCTCAGAAAAGTTATCAAAGTTGATGAAATAATCAGAGGCAGTTCTGTCGATTGTTGGTATTGCATCCAGATTATTTGAAATCGCTGGAGCTGCTTGGTCCCTTGACATGTTAGTATAGTCAGATGCTACATCATTGTAGACGGGAGTTTCTTGACGAACTGTTATTTGGGTTGCAAGTGACAAAAGTTCCATGGCTTTGTTGCATAGTCCTTCTTTTCTCACTGTAGATTCTTCAAAGGTGATGAGTCTTTCAGTTTGAACCTCTTGTACAGCAGCAAGATTTGGGCGTCTGCTACATCTTTGGAGTCCACTGGGCCTACTACTTATTATCGGCCACATGATGTGGTTTGACCGGTCGATGGACACAAACCGGTCCTCTTTTCTTCCAGCAAGGGGTGGCAGTAACACTGTTCATGATCCGTGGATTGCTGGCACAGGTACTGATTTTCGGTAAGGAGGCCCAAATTCCTTCTTATGCACTATTTTTTCTCTGACCAGATCCTCAGTCTTAGAAATCTAGACAGGTCTTGCTGGGACAGGTGGGTTTTCTTCAGTGGTCGTTGGCTTCTGTAATGTGTTGCTTAGACTTCTTTGTGTTTCATTTAAGTCCAGCAAAACAGCCTTTGATATCAAAGGGTTTTTGTTCTACCACTGAAGTATGACGATCGAGGTCTTCGACAATCATTCTAGTACCAAAAAGGATTTCATATGGAGTGAGTCCACCCAGAGAATTTCTTGTCAGATTATTAAGGCTACGTTGGACACTTATTAGATAGATGTTTGACCCACCCGTCTCCCGAACCTAATACCCTAGCTGTTATAGTTTGCTTTATGTCCCGTTTTTTTCTCTCCACAACCGAATTTCCCTAAGGATGGAATGGACTCGAAAATCGCAATGCAACGCCCAAATTGGCCATGGCCTCCTTGTAAGCTTTGGAGCTAAACGCAGGACCCTGGTCAGAATGTAGCGTGCTGACTGCGTATGTGCCAATAAAGACTCGCAAATCTTTTATAACAGTTTTTGTGACCATGGGTCAGAATTTACCATCGCGCCCAGCGACCTTGAACAATTGCACATGCAGCACTATAAGCTTATTTACACCCAATTGCGGGCTGTGCTGATCCATCTGTATAGATTATACATCCATACTGTTCCAGAGGCAGAATCTCAGTGGACAGAGGACATTCTTGTTCGTATTGGAGAAATTCTTGAGTTTTCAAGTATGGATCAAAACAAATTCAATGTCTGTTGCAGCAAGAGAATTAACTCATTGTATCCATCTCGGATGTAAAGCTTTTGCATTCGGAATGCTTGATTTTGTCACTGCCTCCAAGGCCGGTACAGGCGTAACAACCAATATGCGTTTTCCCTGTGGTAGGGCTCTCTTTTGCTACTGCAGTTTGAACCTAATGTCAGAATTTTTTCTGTTGAAGTGAATTTAATTTCAGCTTGTGTGTACAAGTGTGATTTATACGCAATGTGTACCTTTTCACCTTCATTAAAGGTTAGGTATATGAATCCGCATCTCCCTGGATGGTTCGGATTACAAGGTTGCGTACGTTGTCGCATGCTTGTAAATGATTTGTTGCTAACATGTCTGTTTGCACTGAATGCAACATTTCTGTGTGTTTTTATGTCCAATTAGTTTGTTTGAAATCAGATTTGATTAATTTGTAGAGAGGTTTTACCCTTTCTGCGTAATTTAGAATGTAAGTTCTTCCGCAACTCAGGAAACCTAGAATTGACCGTAAGTTTTTCAACGTTTTTAGAGGTTGGAGCAGCGCACACTTTTCCTAAACAGTTGGCTTCCAGGTTTTTGCCTTCACTTGAAAGTTCATATCCTAAAAATAGGACGTTGAGGTGGGCAATTCTTGATTTTTTAAAGTTGACTTTGTGCCCTTCAGATGCGAAACCAAGTATTATGGTGTTCACTCTGTTCAAGTGCCTGTCCAAGTCATCGTCTGTAAGATAGATGTCATCGACATACGATAATGCCTCATCATCATACATTTGTAGTAACTCTGTTACTCTGGCTGAAAATAACCCTGGACTATTCCTAAATCCCAGGGGAGACTACAGAACTGTTGTTGTATCCCCGTTATTGAGAAAGCAGTCAAATACCTGCTTTCAGGTGCGATAAATCTGGCAGAAGAAACCGTTTGAAATAGCTAATGTAGTTTTATATTTTTTGCGCACGATGTTATTCATCAGTGCTGCACTGTGTGCATTTTGTACTGCAAAAGTTTTGCAACAAGAGTTTAAATGTCTGTAATACAAAACTGGATGATATGCAGCATCTGGTTTGGAGACAGGAAACAAAGGATTGTTCATCGACGAGGTGCATGTTTCAATCTTCCCCTGGTATTCAAGTTGATCTAAGATCTCCCTGACCTGTTTTCTAGCTTCCTGCTTAACTGGATACTGCCTCTGAGCAGCTGGTTGATTTTTTGCCTGAATCTTATGGTTAGGAGAGTCCTCATCCCATCCCACATGATTTGTATATAATGCTGGAGCCTGGGCCACAGCCTATTTTCTGGCATAGGTGTATTTTTTTTACAAATAGGAATATGATTGTAGAAGGCTGGCATAATGATTTCTTCTCCATGTGGGCACTCCCTGACAAATTATGGTGCCCAGTCTTTTTCAGCTAGAAGAATGTCATAACCCTTGGATAGTTTTTCCCAAAAGACTGCTCTTATTTTTCTAGTTATGTCCCCCTCTATCTGGAGTGTTACTTTGTATAACTTATGGGGTACGCTAACCCTGGTGTCTACAGTTTCAACTTGAATGCATTCATTCAAGTCCACTGTCTTCAAATGATCCTTCTATGGTGACTTCTGCTGTGCTGTCCAGCATTGTCTGGGCCCACTCCCCGTTCTTGAGTTGTGTCCTCAAGATCCTCGGCATGTCTGATTATTATACTTGCTACCTTCTTTTTGGAGAATTGAGTTTACCTATTTTTTGGAACGTGTTGATCGTCTTTAGACTTCACACGTTCTTCCTTGTGTTCTGATCATCCTCTTCTTTCGGATTTCTGCAAGGAAGTCTGAAAGGTACGAGAGGAACGTGTATCAGTATCTTGATATCTATCAGGTTTTCTCAAATTATCCCTATTTCTTAGGTTATATCTCTTTTCAGAGTGCTCCTTTTGAGGAGACCTACCTTTGGATTGAGAATGCTTCTCTTTAGAAAGTGTCTGTTTAGTATTTTCCCACTTCTTCTTAGGAGTAGTGAGTGTGTTTTTTATAAAAGCTTTTTCAGGATTTTCTGTTAGTTCAGGTTTTACAGGTTTCCCTCCCAAACTTTCTCTTCCTAGTTCTTCATAGGATTTTTCTATTATTCTGGCCAGTTCATATGGCTGCTCAGTTACATCAAGCTCTTTTAGTTTTTGGCCGATTGCCACTGATGCTGCTTCACCTTTAATATTAGCTAATATTATAGCTGAGACCTGTTTGAAATCCTTCAGTAACTTTTATACCGAGATTTAAAGCAGGTGCTGCCCCTTATTCATTTTGAATCTGTTTCAGGACGTCTGGTATTACCGCCATGGATGGAACACCATGTGTTTTTGTGTAAATTGCAGCAAGACTGTACCCCAAGTGTCACAGTCATCCAGGTGTGGTGCGATTCCCATTGGTAAACAGATTGTTAGAATCCTGTGTTTCTCATGAGGTGTACTATCCGGAAATACTGCCTTGATCTGAGTAATTTTTTTAGCTAACCAGAATGGAATTTGTTCCCTTTTTGTGGGTAATTTACCAATGACTGATTGTATAGTCTGTGGTGTAATTTTGTTTGTGTTCCCCTGATGAGGGGTGTGCTGTCGAATTCTTATAGCAGGTTGGACTGATAGAGTCCGCATGACATATTGTACCAATCGTCTATGTATTTTAATTAATTGTTTTAGCTGATCTAACAGTTCTGGACCTGTCATTTGTTCACTGGCAGGATGTGGTATATAGCTGGCTAGTACCGGCCATGTTGCTTCTGGTCTACCTATTGGACCGAGCCTGGTAATGTGATTTTGATGTTGTAGGGCACCTTTAAACCAGAGCTGGTGCTCTTGGTATGTTAATGGAATTTAAATGTCCTTGAAAGGAACGTATTCCACTGAAGGTTCCTCTATCTTATAGAAGTTGAACACCTGTGTTGTTGGATTTGCTTCAGGGAAGATAATCCACGAATAGAATACCTCTGTCTGCGGATATTCATGTTCCTCTATGACAAATATAACCCTACCACCTCTCGGTGATAGGCCATTTTCTATAAGCTTTATAGCTATGGATTTCCATAATTTTTCTGGGATGATTATAGCATTTGGGTCATTTTGTTGGAGACCTGTAACGTCTAAACCCAGTTGGGTATTAGTGCCTGCAGGTCTACCGTTCTCTTGGTCGGTATCCGGCATTTTGTTGAAAGTCTTGCAGAGCAAGTCTCAAAGAAACAAAGATAAGATGCACAATATTTTGGAAGACTGCGTCCTTCAACGTTGAACAAAACAAAAAACTAATACATAGGATTTTATGTCCTACTTAGTTATGGTGGATATTTTATCCTTTTACCCACTCCAGACTATTGATTATTTTTACGGGAAAAAAGGGGTCTCTGTGAAAAGCACGACTGAGTTACTCTAGTATCTAGCGTTAAATTAGTGCCTTACCAAACGTTGGGCGCCATGTAGTGTAGTTCCTATATTCCCAATAGGCTCTGCGCATTCGAATAATATATTCTATAGATTTGACGTAGGATTGGTGTCTACTAGGTCTCTATCGAATATATTAAACTTAATTGTGAGTGCCAGCTAGCTCAGAGGTCACTAGAAACTTTCTCGAATAAACAAGAAGGGATTAGTTTCTGACAACTGCATAAACATGACAACTTTGTTTCCCCAAGATAAAACTGATCTTTAGAGTTGTGGAAACAATAGATATTTTACTCAGACACTCGTGCATGCTTCGTTTCCCCAGAGGTGCAGAGAAATAGAGAGACAGGTGTTTTCAATAAAAGTATTTATTGAACAGTCTTCTTTCTCTTGTAGAAGAAATGAACTGCTACAATCGTAATACTGGCTGTAAAGTATAATGCGTACAGCAAGAAGAGTATTATAAAATAATACTGTAAAAGCATGGTATGGTTTCTAAGCCATAAAATACATACATAAATAAATAATAAAAAAACTAAAAAGTACTCAACTGGTGCTTCTAAAATACGTCTACCCCGATGTACCTAACCTAAGTCTAGTACGAGGGAAGAAGTAAGTGAGGTGTAGCATAAATCTAGTATTCTTTTGCCAATAATCTATCCAAGATTTCTCTTAGGGTCTAATCAGCTCTGTACCTCGGTTTAGAATGAAGGAGGTCTGGTAACTCTCTGTCTCAGGACTCGATTTCCCAACACCCCGCAAGGGGAGCTTGGAAACACTGGAGCTGGATTTCTCGGCAAGAGAAAAGACAGCGTCTCTCTCAGTGCGTCTGCTGGAGGGTCGTCTTCCGTCGGCACTTGCTGCAGCAGGATGTGTCGGGCAAGTAGATAGTCGACCTGCTCCAAACCACAGTGTGTTTGCTATGGCAAGTGTGGGCATATTTATACCTTCAAGGTGCCGAGTTCGACGTACAGTTGGACATACTAACGTCATCAAAGAGTCTCAGTTCTTTGAAAACTCCATGAGTTCTTGGACAAATCAATATTCAAGCAAGGGGAAGTCCCTAACTGCTGAAGCCGAATTTTCCAAGAAATCGTTATGGATTTTCGGAACTAGTGAAAGTAGCCAAGCCGGATTTGGACTGCATGAGCTATGTCCAAATATGGTTATGATTTCTATGCCCATATAAGGATATGCTGATTTATACCTATATAAGGGCATGAATCAGGAAAGTTATACTAGGGTCCTTAAATGCTATACAACAATTGGTGGTCGTGGTATTGGTGTGGTGGTGATAATACAACAGGCTCTTGAAAGCAACCAGTCAGGTGTCTTTAGTACAGATGACATGTAACACAGATGTGCTATTGTCAGCTTCAGCCCACTGGCACAGGAAAATTTGCTACCTGGATATCACATGACTTATTTCACTAATCATTTCTAAATCCATTTTATTTGGTGGGTTGAAACAGAGGTGGTGGTATTGGTATCGGTGGTGGTGGTATTGGTGGTGGTGGTATTGCTATTGATGGTGTTGGCGGCGGTGGTATTGATGGTGGTGGTATTGGTAGTGATGGTATTGGTGGTGCTGGTATTGGTGGTGGTGGTATTGGTATTGGTGGTGGTGGTAGTGGTTTTGGTGATGGTCCTGGTATTGGTGGTAGTGGTAGGGGTATTGGTGGTGGTGGTGGTATTGGTGGTGGGGTATTGGTGTTAGTGGTGGTATTGGTGGTGGTGGTGGTATTGGTGTTGGCATTGGTACTAAACGTGATGGTATTGGTTGTGGTGGTTTTGGTATTGGTGGTGGTGGTGGTGGTATTGGTGGTGGTGGTATTGGTATTGGTGGTGGTGGTAGTGGTTTTGGTGATGGTACTGGTATTGGTTGTAGTGGTAGGGGTATTGGTGGTGGTATTGGTGGTGGGGTATTGGTGTTAGTGGTGCTATTGGTGGTGGTATCGGTGTTGGCATTGGTACTAAACGTGATGGTATTGGTTGTGGTGGTTTTGGTATTGGTGGTGGTGGTGGTATTGGTGGTGGTATTAGTGGTGGTATTGGTGGTGGTATTGGTGGTTATTTATGCTTATAGTATTATTGGTGGTGGTATTCATGGTATTGGTGGTATTGGTGATGGTGGAATTGGTGGTGGGGATGATATTGGTGATGGTATTGGTGGTGGTATTTGTGGTGATGGCGGTATTGGTGGTTATGGTGGTATTGGTGATGGTATTGGTGGTGGTATTGGTGGTGGTGGTGGTGGTATTGGCAGTGGTATTGGATTGCTGATGGTGGTGGTATTGTATTGGTGTTGGTGGTGGTAATGTTGGTATTTGTGGTGATGGTATTGGTGGTGGTGGTATTGATTGTGGTGGTGGTATTTGTGATGGTGGTACTCGTGGTGATGGTATTGGTGGTGATGGTGGTATTGATGGTGTTGATGGTAGTGGTATTAGTGGTGGTTGTGTTTGTGATGGTATTGGTGGTGGTATTGATAGTGGTATTCGTATTGGTGGTGATGGTATTGGTTGTGGTATTGTTGGTGATGGTATTGGTGGTGGTGGTATTCGTCAGGGGTGCTCCTCTGTTAGGATGGAGGGGCATTGCTCCACTGCTATCTCGCAGTGCGAGAAGCAGAAACATAAAATGATAAAACTACCATTTTATGTTTCTGCTTCTCGCACTGCGAGAAAGCAGAAATGCCTGGTTGTGGGCAGGCAGGTGGGTGGGTCTGCTGAAAAGCAGAGCAGGCGTGGCTAGCCCACTTTTGTGGGCTATGACTGTTTGGTCAGCCCTCTTGGTCCACCAAAGCAGTCATGTGAACTCTCCTTTTCTCACTTTAGGCTGCATGCTGCCTACATAGAGAAAATGGCGTCCAATTAAGCGCTCACCTGTGTGCTTACCGCATCAATCACAATTCTGCCATTGCAACGTTGAGATTAGCAGATGGGAGGGAGGCTGCCTGTGGGTGGCTGCTTCCTTTTTTGTATAAAGGAAAAAAACCAGTGCAATTGCAGCATTGATTACCTGTACATACATTCCAAGCATATTTTATACATTTTCATTTGATCAACAGAAGACAGTCGAGTAATACCCTATACACAGCAACCAGGAAACACCTTAGATAAAAGTAGTGAGACCAGTATGCCGAAGGCTTGACATTTTGTATTCCTAAGCTAAACATCGCTAGAAAGAAAGGCCTTCTTATAAGAGCACAATGGAGCACTGCTACTTAATGCAGCTTGTGAAAGGAATGAAAAAGCCTTTGTGAAGGCAGCACTGCTTCAAAACCCCATGTGAAAGAAGAAATCAAACATTAAAGAGGAGACAGTCACTTAGTGCAGAAAAGCGTGGAACAACACAGTATCTCACACACATATGTGAAATGGGAGGGCATCACAGAGATTATTTGCATTAATATTAGTGAGCTGCTGTTGTGTTGCAATATTGAAAACACATGTCATCACTAGCCATGAATATTATAGATGTAAACACATTTAGAATTTTGAAGGAATGCTGTGTACTAGCAGGGGCCTGGTCAAAGAGGGCTTGAAACAACTGAAACTGGACTAAATATTCAAAGCTATTCATAACTGAGTTTATTACAGATTATAAAATTGATGTTTTATTTGTGACTGAGACCTGGGGTGATGATTCGTCAAATTTTGAATTTAATACAATGACTCCACCAGGCTATACTAATTTTAGACTAGATAGGCAGTTAAAAAGAGGCGGCCGTCTTGCGGTGATACATAAGGCAGAACTAGGCTCTTTTTGTTCAGAAATAGATACACCAGCCTGTGAAGCACTGCTTTTTAAAATCACCTTTTCTGCCCAAGAATCTTTTAAAAGGCCTTTTAATATGCCGCCCGCAAGGCCCTAGAGCTGATTTCCTAGTAAATATTCACTCCTTGCTAGAGTTCTGTCTCCATTCGAAATCTTTTACAGTTTTGGGAGATATGAACTTCCACTTGGAATCTAGGGAAGATAGAGATACGGAGGAAATGTTAGAGCTAACATCAGAATATGGTCTTAATCAGCTGATTCTGGGTGCCACACATACAGCAGGTCATACTCTTGAATGGCGTTTCACTAATGACCCAGCCTTCTCTAAAGACACCACTCTCCCAGTAATCTGGTCGGATCACCAAGCTATTCTCTTTAATTATAAGCGTTTGGGTTCCAATAATCTAAATAATGAGAACCCAAAGATTATAAGTAGGGCCTGGCAAAAAATCGACCTCAGAACTTTGGTCAATGAGCTTGGTAATAGCGAAGAGGAGGTGGAGAATAATGTTGACATGGCAGCCAAAAAATATACCCTCTGGCTTAAAACTAACTTTGCAACATACACAGATTAATAAAAATAGGACACTACCCTCGGCCCCTTGGTTCTCAGAAGCCCTAAGGATAGACAAGCAGGCATGTAGGAGACTGGAAAAGATTTGGCAAAACAATTATAAACTTATGGAACAAAACAGATATAAATCTATGATCTCAGTTTTCAAGAAAAAGCTGATTGAAGAGAAAACCCGCTATTACACAACAAAGATTGAAAAGGCTGGTGGGTCAAGCTAAGAACTTTTTCGTACTGTGAAAAACTTAACTACAGTAAAAAACATGACTCCACTACCTTTAATCAAGAATTTTGTGACGCCTTGGCTCTTTCTTTTAGATCCAAGGTTGAACATATCTATGAGCAGTTTACTCACTCAACCGTAGTGTATAAAACAATTGTAAAGAATGCTACTGAGCACACTTCAGGGTTTAATTTTTTGCTGACCTCACCTAAGCAAATTACCGAATTAATAACTGTGATTAAATCCGGTTCCCCAGGAGATCCCTGCCCTCCCAAAATCCTACAAACTATTATTAATCTTACTGGCCCCCATCTTTCCAAAATATTCAACCAGATGATAGAACAGGAATCTTTTCCCACTATATGGAAGAAGGCCTATATACTGCCTCTTTTAAAAAAAGCAATTTAGATGCAATGGACACTGCTAACTACCGAACGATTTCGAGAATTCCCCTCCCAGCCAAGATAATGGAGAAGATCATGAATGCCGGACTGGCAACTTTTATTGCGGCTAATCAAGTTTTAGATCATAGCCAATTTGGTTTTAGAGCGAGTCATAGTACTGAGTCTGCTCTGATCAAGACCACAGAGGAAATACGAGTATCATAGGACAGTGGGGGGTCAGCAGCCTTGGTGCTGCTGGACCTTTCCGCTGCTCTGTTGGTTCAGCGTTTAAAAGAGATTGGATTAAGAGGTAAAGCCCTTGCCCTGCTGACATCTTTCTTATCTGAGAGAACTCAATCAGTACACCTGGGGAATTTTAGGTCACCACCTTTCTCTCTCCCATGCGGGGTTCAACAGGGCTCTTCATTAAGCCCTACGCTTTTTAATATTTATGTAGCAGAGATAGCGCCTCTGATAAGAAGTTTTAACCTTACTCCAACGTCATATGCTGATGACACTAAGCTGGTGATTTCCACAGTGGATAAGGACACTAATCATTTGCTTAATCTTCATAATTGCATGCTGTCCCTTCACTGCTTGAAGCTGAATTTGAGTAAAACAGAAGTGATAATGTTTGGGAATCTCTCTCCATCCTGGGCTCCAGCTTGGTGGCCAGACAGTGTTGGACTTCCCTCCTACCTACACCTGTAGACAGAGCTAAATATCTTGGGGTTATCATTGATGGAAAGCTGAATTTTAAGACTCAAGTCTCCAAGGTAGTGTCTTCTTCGTTCTATATGATCAAGACTATTAGGAATGTTTAGCTGTATATTCCTAAATCCTGCAGAAAATCATTAGTAACTTCATTAGTCTTGTCCAAACTTGACTACTCTAATAGTTTGTACACCAAGGCTCAGTCTGCCCTTCTTAGGAAGTTACAGGCAGTACAAAATGCGGCTGCAAGATTAATTTTAGAGCTGAATTGAGAAAACTCCACTGGCTGCCAGTTTGCCAGCGGATAAAATTGAAGACTCTCTGCATTGCTCACAAGGCACTACACAGAGAAGGGCCGAAGTTTTTAGAGGACCTGCTCAGATGGTACTCCCCAAACAGAGTGCTGCGCTCAGCAAATGCTTACCTTATGCAGCCAGTCAGGATCAATGAGATGAATTGGGGTGGGAGGAGTTTCGCTTTCAATACCATCAAAGAATGGAACTCTCTCCTGCTATATCTTAGAAAAATTACCCATCATCTGATATTCAGGAAACAGCTGAAGACCTGTTTATTTCAGCAGTATTATAATTGAGCACGGCACTTTGAGTCCGCTAGCGCCAAGACACCCAAGGGTATTCGTGCGCTGTATAAATTGTATTAACATAACGGGGGCAGGGGACCCCAAATATGTTTGGCCCAGTGTGGTGTGGTACAACATAACACTCATTCTGCAGCTTCTCATATTTGCCCCACGAGTTCATCATTCTCCTTTTTGCTACCAGCAACCTGGATCCACACTGTCTAACTTGCCCATCCACAAGCTCTCCTAGCGTTCAACTCTGTTGTGAATCCTTCATAGAAATATGAAGCACTAAATACTTTACTTTCCACTGATGATACTTTCCTCTCTCTTCTATCCAACTGAATTTACATTTCTAAAAGTGGCAATTCAGTATACACATTTCTTCTATACTCATCTTGTAACCCAACTATTCCTGGAATGAGTTAAACTGCCAATGTATTTGCAAGACCAAAATGATGTTCTTTCAAGTATTTTGCGCTATTCATCATAATTAACAATTTCAGATGTCTCTTACAATTATTTAACACCACTCATCTCACACTGGTCAGCACATGTGTGTTGAAGGCTGTATCAGTGCCAATATTGCCCTCATCTCAAGTAGAAGTTGTAGCTGGTGGCTATGTCTCTATATCTTCACATTCACAGCTTCAACACATGAATGGAAATCTCTGTAGCAATACATTTTTTTATAACACCTTTAGTCTATAGTGGTTTCCATGTGCTGGGTGTTTTCTGTCACAATTTTCTCTGCAGAAGATTTTCTGTAAAGGTACTTACTTGTAAACTTATTTTCTGAATCACATAGGTCTCTTTTCAAGATGTAGAGTAGGCATACATCAAGAAAAGTGTTTCTACTTGTGTATCCTCCGTACGTATCCAGAAGTAAGTCAAAGTGGACTTTTTCCTATTTGCACTAGCTTTGTCTCCTTCTCTCATGACAAATTTCTTGGCTCATTTTGTTTACCCCCATGCCTGTCACTTTCTTTTCCATAAAAATTAGGGTCTGCTTTGCCTTTCCATAATACCCTCAATCTTTCACTTTTTTATTTTTTAACTATGGAAAGCTCCTTTCTATCGTGGCTATATTCACACATTTATATCTTTGAGATTAGGTAGTCAAAATCTCTTGCAAACATGCAGAACTCATCATATGAGGCCTTTAAATAACACATTTTCATCTCTTAAATACTGAGCTCCCTCTCCCAGTGGAATTTTTTTTTTAACACTTGAAAAATTATGAATTTAGACCTTTATAACAGTTTTTCCACAGATGATATCCCCCAAAAATTGACATCTTCTTTTGTCCACTTGTTAGAGCTGGTAAAGACTACCAGGGTTTAGAATTTACAACCTTACAGGGGCCTGTCAAAATAACCACGGTATAGCACCTTATTGCTTTTTTAAACATATAGAAAAATATGCTGTACAATGGGGTGCTTTGTCCTAAAAATGTAATCAACAAAAGATTTCTGAGCTAGGAATATCCTCTTACCTCGTTCAGAAACAGGCAGTGGGCACATTTATTTTCACTGTTTTTGCTCTTTCTTACAGTGTTGGTCACTATTTCCTATTTATGCCCTTGAAACCTATTTGTAATTTGAACGGGAAACAGTAATGAAACCTATAGATGAATCCAAAATGGTATACAAGTCTGAACATTAGACACATTAATGAATTCAACACGGTTCACGTGCAGTTTGCTCAACGTTTCCCCCCCAAAAAACTACTATTGTGGAATTTTACAATTAGTGATGGAAATGCAATAAAGAGAAATTACCAACAACGGTTTTATCTCTATTTGCATTGGAAGCTCATATATGAATATGAAAGTAAATGTTACATTTTATTATCGTATGCCTGACCGTTGCCTTGTGGGAAAGCTTACACTCGGTGCAGGAGGCCTCAGCTGTTTATGATGACAAGGTTCACTAGGAAAAAATATTTATCTTGCCATGGGGCTGATCTGTTTATTATGAAAATTTATGATAAACACATTAGGCTTTAAATAATTATTGGGAAAATAACATGTTAAAATAAAACGGGATTTAAGTGTGGATTGTTATTTCTCTGTATTACACCCTGAAGATAGGAATTTTATTACATGAAATGCTACAGATACCCTTTCTGCTGAATGATTTTGGTGTTGGCTGCTAGAATCTTGCTGTCTGGCAGGATCCTGAAATTAAAAAAACGTTAATAAATATATACATCCAAATCTATAAATATCGATCCATATTCATACATAGAGAGCCTTTGTGTTAGCTCTGTTCTTCCACAGGTCTGTCTGAGTATCATTGAAACTTGCTTCTATCCATGACAGCAAACGGTATAGGCTAATGGTTCAGTCTGCATCAGTTATTGGCCCTATTACCCTGCGAATTATGGCATTTTCTGTTCACATGTGTACATCCACCTGAAAATGAGTATGCTTCAAAGTCAGGGCTAGTTGGCCTCTCCTTTAGTTATAAATGTTCTCCCTTTTAAGTTCCTATTTCATTTCTTGGTTTCTCCGTATTTTACTTGAATGTTTCTTAAGAGGACACTACAGTTCTCCAGGCAGTTATAACAGGTTGGTTGCTTGCCTCCCAATTCATCTGCAGTGCACTGCATTCCACATGGGCCCTGTTACTAAACCAGGAGAGCATTATGGAATGCCATTGTTCATAATGTATCATTCTTTTACCATTCCAAAACAGCCATCATATTGGTTCTAAATGTGCGGGCTATGCATGAACTTTAAAACAATGATCGTGTAAAGGACAAACACCCACTGACATCATCTGTCCTCTGTGTTTAGATGGCAGCATGTTTTTGTTATAATTCATCTTGCATATGCTGCTGAAAGTATGTGTGTTTTATTGTGCCTGTGTTATAAGGTGAATGCAAGAGTAGTTCAGTGGACTGATGAATGGATGCAAAAATGAGTGATAGAGTGCATGTATTATGATGATGTATTGAGTGTCTAAACTCATTAATGGCACAAAATGCACTTTCATTTATAAGCCAGAGCAATTGGCATTTTCAATGGTTGCCCTTTGTGCAGTAAACATTCATTAATTGACCATGAAAAAACGAAATGGCTAGTAACTGGGTATTGCATTTGAAATAGAAAAATGCAGTGTTGATTTACGCTGGTGGCGCCTGGTGCAACAGTCTTTATTGATCAATGACCTCCTTCCCGGATTCCATCACTACCTCCCTCTAGTAATGCCCCATATCTATCCATAACCCCTCTCTCACATGTATTTCGTTTGTTCTATTGCACTACTATGTGTCACCACAGACCAACTGACCACATCACTGAGCCAGAACCCACCTGCCGACACCCCCGACACTAACGACGCAGCGCACAAACTCGCACAGTGGATCACCAACTGCGCCGACGACCTCACTCCTCTGAAAAAAACCCCGGTTAAGACTAGCAACAGAAAAACCGCATGGTTCACAGACGCCCTCAAAATCGCAAAGAAATCATGCCGAACCCTCGAAAAAGCCTGGCGCCACCGGCGGACACAAGAAAACATGACTACCCTCAAATACGCCACCCGCGAATACCACCAGATCATCCACACCACCAAAAGGACATCGTTCAAAGAGCAGCTGGACAACAACGCCCACAACAGCAAGGAACTCTTCGGCATCGCCAAAGAGCTCTCCAATCCCAGCGCCAGCAACAACGACATCTCACTGTCACAAGACCTCTGCAACTCCCTCGCCACATTCTTCCACCGCAAGATCACAGACATACACGACAGCGTCGGACCCCAGACCCCGCCTCCAACCACCAAACCAATGACCCTCAACCCCTGCCTCAACACATGGACCCCCATCAGCACCGAAGACACCACCCGCGTCTTGAACAGCATCCACTCCGGCTCCCCCTCCAACCCATGCCCTCATCATATCTTCAACAAAGCCGACACCATCATCGCACCCCACCTCCAGAAAGTCATTAACAGCTCCTTCACATCAGCCACATTCCTTGAAAGCTGGAAACACGCATAAATCAACACCCTACTGAAGAAACCAACAGCGGACCCCAAAGACCTCAAGAACTTCCGCCCCATCTCTCTCCTCCCCTTCCCGACCAAAGTCATCGAGAAGACCGTCAACAAACAGCTGACTGCATTCCTCGAAGAAAACAACTCGCTCGACCCATCCCAGTCCGGATTCTGAGCCAACCACAGCACCGAGACCGCCCTCATCGCAGCCAACGATGACATCAGGACCCTGATGGACAACGGAGAGACAGCCGCCCTCATCCTCCTTGACCTCTCGGCAGCCTTTGACACCGTCTGCCACCGCACCCTAATAACCCGCCTCTACAACACTGGGATCCAAGGAAAGGCCCTGAACTGGATCACATCGTTCCTCTCCGACAGAACCCAGACAGTCCGCCTCTCACCCTTCCGCTCCGAGACCACCAAGATCATCTGCGGCGTACCCCAGGGCTCCTCACTCAGCTCTATCCTCTTCAACATCTACATGAGCCCCCTCGCCGCCATCGCACGCAAACACAACATCAACATCATCTCTTACGCCAACGACACCCAACTGATACTCTCCCTCACTGCCAAAGCTAACTTCCAGGACGGAATGAAAGATGTCGCAGAATGGATGAAGCTCAGCCGTCTGAAGCTCAACTTGGACAAGACAGAGGTCCTCATCCTCGGACAATCCCCATCCGCCTAGGACGACTCCTGGTGGCCCACGACGCTGGGCGCCACACCGATACCCACGGACCACGCACGCAACCTAGGATTCATCCTGGACTCCTCCCTCACGATGACCAAGCAAGTCAACGCAGTCTCGTCCTCATGCTTCAACACCCTGCGCATGCTCCGAAAGATCTTACGGTGGATCCCCACCGAAACCAGGAAGACAGTCACCCAGGCCCTCATCACCAGCCGACTGGACTACGGAAACGCCCTGTACGCAGGAACCACAGCCAAACTTCAGAAACGTCTGCAACGCATACAGAACACCTCCGCAAGACTCATCCTCAACATCCCTCGCCACAGCCACATATCTACCCACCTGAGAAACCTGCACTGGCTCCCCATCAGCAAGAGGATCACGTTCAGGCTGCTCACCCACGCACACAAAGCGCTCCACAACACGGGCCCCGAATACCTCAACAACCGCCTCTCATTCTACATTCCCACCCATCAGCTCCGCTCCACCAGCCTCGCCCTCGCCACTGTCCCTCGGATTCGCAGAGCCACCACTGGAGGAAGATCGTTCCCCTATCTGGCAGCCAAGACATGGAACTCGCTCCCCGCACACCTACGACTGACCCAGGACCATCTCACCTTCAGGAAACACCTCAAGACCTGGCTATTCGAGCTGTAGCGGCACCTCCCCACCCCCCTCCCTTCAGCACCTTGAGACCCTTACGGGTGAGTAGCGCGCTTTACAAATTGACTGATTGATTGATTGATTGTCAGGGGACTTTACATCCCACACACATAGTACAGAGAAAATGAATCGTATGTGTGTAAATCGCTCTATAGGATGGATATGTTACATAAGACAGTGAGGAATCACATTGCATCTATCATAATGTGCAGTATATTTTAAGAGTGCTTGGTCTGCAGAAGCACAAACTCAGGAATTAAAAGGTAACATAGTGGTTGGGTATGGCTCTGCATATAAGAATGTAATTCCACCCAAATAAACCCTTTTTTTGCGCAACACTAGGATAATAAAAGACTGGGAAACAAATAACCTTCTAACCTATACCATGTATTTTGTGTGCAACTCTTTGATGAGAGTTGATAGGAAACTGTTCTATATTGAGATTATAACATATCAACTGCAAGTAACCAAAGGATCCCTGTGATAAAAGCAATGACTAACTGAGATATCCACATAAAATATAGTTTTGTGGTCTACATGGTACACATTCTTTGCATTAGGCATATTGACTGCATTCCAGAGGTCAGCTTCAGGTGCAGCTGCACTGGTCAAACTGCCCTAGAACAGGCCTGGATAGACGTTAATTTCAATATTTTCCTTGAATGCAATCTGCTGATTGTCAAACCCAGAAAAGATAAACTTCTGCAGCCAATGCTGTTAAATTCAGAAGACCATAGCACATATTCCCGATACAGACCACCTCTCATTTCCACAAACTGTTGGTAATAGTTAAGGTTTCCTATAACCAGGATTTACTTCATTTACGTCTTTGAAAAACGTAAAAATTTTCAATTGGCGAAATGAGTGTGACCCTCTCATGTGTTGCAGGAAAGATCGTTGTTTTTCAAGAGAGAGATTTTATTAGCATATCCTTAGATTTAGTGAAATTTGAGAAAAGTCTCCCTTTCCTTGAAAATCTGTGTCAAGCTGCTAACACCAGAACTAAGATACTACCAAAAAAGGCAGCCAAAAACAAGTAGCAGTAATGACCTTTACATGAGATTGCTATATCTGCCAAACATCCAGGTACAGAAACCAATTACCTTGAGTTCAGAGATGTATTGACTTGAACTTATTACAAACAAAGGAGTCCTCTATTTCTAATGAAAACTCTCTTTGCACTACACAGTTACTGGAAGCCATAGTAGTATTTTAGTTCCATATTAGTTTTGTAAGAGGATTCGAAACACAGTTCCAAAGATTTCAGTTTGATTTTGAACATATACATCATATTGTGTTTTCTAACAATAATCTATGAAAAAAAATATCCAAGTCTGCAGGAAAACAAAATTATGGACATTATTTATAAAAAATGCTAAAATGTGTGTAAGCTTCCTCATTATGGTGAAGGATCAGGATTCTAAGCAACTCTTAAGTGAATTACAACAGAACTGACCTTAATAGAAATGCCAAAACGTTGATGTGTGGCACATACAGATTACTCATCAGGACAAACTCGGGCGCTAATAGTCAGTGTTTGGAAGTCCATGCTAGATAATTGAATGTTGTGTAAATCCTATGCCATTGTTCCTAGATATGGTGGTATAAAATAACAAGACAGTTGTTTTTCTATTCAACACTGCTTTTTGGTATGTGCTGCACAGGAAAGCGACATTGATACACAATGGGTAGGTGCAAGGTTGCGGATCATTCCTACATATCCTACTTCTTGTGATTATAGGTTTGGACAGATACTTGAAGAATGCGGTAGATTATGTGGTGAGATCTTAGGGTTTTAGTCAGTGAACAGTGTATTTCATTAAAATGTGCTGAATTTCATGACCTCCACATTTAGACTGTCGTTGTGTTTAATGCAAGTTTAATATGGTGAACAGGACATCAACTACACTTTTGAAGTAGTACCCTGGCTGCCAAACTCTAGAGACCGCCCTTAATTTTTCTATAGAAATATAT
The DNA here is from genome assembly GCF_964261635.1 of Lissotriton helveticus. Classification (NCBI taxonomy): domain Eukaryota; kingdom Metazoa; phylum Chordata; class Amphibia; order Caudata; family Salamandridae; genus Lissotriton; species Lissotriton helveticus. The sequence continues at coordinate 1,297,776,693 of NC_136061.1, forward strand.
AAAGGGTTTGTGTTATAGATCTATTTCATGTGCAACACCCCTAGTGTCTTATATGTCTGCATTTGCTGCTGCTGCTCCTCCTAACAAATGTGACATACAAAACTAAAATCTTGAAAGGAGAAATATTTTTATAAATGTGTGGTTTGTTTAATTTTTGGGGCTGGTACATTTTTCTAGGTATTAGCCTACCGAAGGCCCAAAAGTGCAGCCGTTCACCATTGTAAGTGGGTCAAAATTGGGAGATAGCCCATATGTAGAACAACACCCAAACAAATCAAATGTTCTCCTGCCTGCCATTAGGTTGGGGTGTTTTAGTCCGCAAGGGAGCAGAAAGACCTTTGAGGGTTTAAGGGTGAGGGTGGGCCTGATGTTAGGATGGGCAAGACTCACTCCATTGTTTCATTAAAAATATATATTGCTGCCATACAGTGGGCTTCTGCCCCCCCAGGAGGTAAATCAGGGATAATCACCTCAATGTTTCCTCTGAGAGGCAGAAAGACTATTGCCTCCTTTAATTGGGGTGGGAGCATAACCATGCCCATGATTTGCAGCCCGTACTACTATATATATATTTTTTTTTTTAAATGTTCCCTGTAGTCTAGTGGGGTTTCTGCCCAGGGCAGATTAGGGGTACATACCCCCATCTGCCCCTCGAAGGGCAGAAAGACTATTGCCCCATTTACTCTGGGTGGGGCCGTAGCCATGTCCATGCTGGGCAGAATTCACCCCAGTATTCTTTAAAAAAAATGAATTTTCTGGTTTCGAGTGGGCTACGGGGGTAATTACCACAATCTGCCCCCCAAGAGGGAGAGATACTGTTTCCCCATTTCTGTGGGGTGGGGGCAGGGCCATGCCCATGCTCGTCATCCACTACTCTTTCATTTCTATATAATTAAATAACCCTGATGCCAAGTTGGCTTTCAACCTCTTTGGGGGATGCAGATCAGGAGTACTTGTATATGTCTCCCCCAAAGTGGGGCAGGAGGACTGGTGTCCCATTTAGTTGAGTGGGGGTATTATCATACTCATGGTGAGTTCTCCCACCACTCTATTTATATTAAATTACCTGCCACCTAATGGGCTTTCTGCCCCCTCCATGGGGGACAGATCAGGGGTAATGACCTCCAGTTGGAGCAGAAAGACAGGTTCCCCATTCATGTAGACTGGGGGCATGGCCCTGCCCATGCTGGGCAGATCCCACGCCTCTATTTCTATATAATTACTTAAATAAACCTGGTGCCCAGTGGGCTTTCTGCTCACTGGGGTAATTGCTCCAAGCTGCCCCAGGACTGAAAGACTGAGATAAAAAAAATTGTTTAAGGGGGTGCACAAGCTCTTGCCTAAGGGGCCGTCACCCCCTATCATTGGTGTCTTCTGGGTAGATCCTTGCTTAGGGATTGGTCTCCTGTGGCAATCCCCAAGCAGTGATCAACGGGGCACAGGTACCATTGGAAAGGAGAGATTCACCCCTTTTCAAAAATACCTCTACCTTTAGAATCAGTGCTCGGGGTCTGAGATAGCTCATCGGGAACTGATTCAGTGAAAGTAAAATGAGCCCATAGGCTTGTTTTACTTTGCCTTTTACTGCAATGACATCAGCGTGCCCTGCACTCCTATCGTCATTGTAGTAAAAAAAAAACACTCATGCTGCTCGAAAAGATCTTCTCGAGCAGACAGATGATAAAAAAGGACTCCTTTGGTGCATTGCACCAGAGGACCTTTTAAGTGCCTTCCCAGTATCACCCAATAGTTGACACCAGAACTGGGGAGGTGGTGAGGACATCGGCCATTGGCCGACAGCCGCACTTAAAAGGTTAAAGGGCTACCTAAGTGGGTGGCACAATCACTGCTGCAGTACCACTAGAAACATTTAATTTACATGCCCTAGGAACATGTGGTTCCACTTTATTTGGTACTTACAAGTAAATTTAATATGCCAATTGGGTATACGCCAATGTTACCATGATTTAAGGAGGGAGCACATGCACATTAGCATTGTTAGTAGTGGTAAGTGCGAAGAGTCCTACAGCCAGCAAAAATGAGTGAGATCAGCAAAAATGGAGGGGCAAGGCAAACTTTTGGGGGAAGACCACCCTAAGGCTTAAAGGTATAACAAACCTACTATGTTTATATTGGACAAAATTATCAGTTTTGGAAACCCCCTTAAGAATCGCTGTGTGAGTAGGTATTTTTTATTTTCAGTAGCTGAAGGAAGAAAGATGTATTTGGAGTCCCTTCAGCTGACTGGCGATGTGGACATTACTTTTAAACTGACCTCCACTGTCCGAGGTCACTCTCTTTGAAAGGGTCAAGCAGGTTTCTCTTATGGAATTTATATATGTTTTTTAATTGGGATTTGAATTGAATTTATCAGATCCTGTTTTTTGTTTGGTGGGGGTGATCTATCATACAGCCTGGAGCTACTGTGCAACAGCCATAGGGACTGGGGTCATTTGACTTTACTGTCCTGTGGTCCGTCCTACTATGGCTCTGCAAAACGGGGCCAACCCTGTCAGCACTTGACAGTGGTAGCATTCGCAAGAAAACACAGACTGATCAGGGAGGTTAATTAGGGGTGTATAACAGGCTCAGAATTCATCAATTGACCCAGGATAACAGTAACAGGATTGTCCAGTGCCCTTCTGAGATTGAAAATAAAAGTACTTTTTTAAAATAGTAAAACAAAACAAAAAACAACATATATGTACACAGTGCGCTCCATGGCTGTTGTATAAATGTGAATCCAATAAGCCTCAAGGGTGCTCCCTTTGTGCGCTTTATCCTCCTCCCCTTCACTGGTAAGCTACAGCCCAGTGGCATTGGTATTTATGCTAGTTCAGCTTTCCCCCTCTATCAGCATATAGTCTCTTTCTTACCTGGGACAACTAAATAGCCTATCACCCACTTCTCCTGGCTGTGGAGGGCCGCTGTTGGCCTCTGCCTCTTGCCTGGTTCACCCAAGGTCAGGTCACGCACCAGACCAGCACTGACCAGGCAGGCGTAGACCTCTTGGTAGGATCCTGGAGACAGTGGAAGGAGTGATTCGCCTCAGATGATGGCCCTTTTTCAGGATGAAGCAAACTTGCAGTCCTCTTCTCTGTGCATGGGGCCCATGTACATAACAGCTTGGAGATGCTTTAGGGAATGACATCTATGCCGAGTTGGTCATGTAGGTCTCTCACACTATGGCAACCAGCCAAAACGTAATCACTGTTTTTCTCAAAACAGCAGTTTCTTACTTCAAAGTGGTGTGTTCCGTTCGGTACACATTTGATCGGTGTCAGGCTACCTTTCTAGGCTGGTTAGTGGAGTACCGTGGGGTGGGCACCGCAGGATTCTTTTTCTGGGACAGCAGGTGTTGCTTGGGGAGATGGTGGCACAGTTGCACCATCCTCAATAAACAGCATGTAGCAAGTATCACCAGGCAACATTGATTCCAAAATCATTTGAGCTGAAGGATCGGGCACAATTGGCAAGTGTCACAGCTGCAACAACGTGGACAACAGCGGAGACTGCTTGAGGATGATTGGAAAGTTATACAGTCGCTCCAAGGAGTTTAGGTACCTGTTCCCAGATAATAGAAATCCAGTCAAGCAGGTTTTCAAGTCTTTGATGGATGGACCACAACACAAGAGGCAATTATTTCTGTCTACACCGGCTGTCAGCTCTTCCTGCAGAGTTGTCTCTCTGCTCAAGCATGATTCCATAGGCTTTTCCCTTATCTCTGTGATGCTGACTGTTGCTCAGATTCCAGTTCTGGTTATGCAGTAGTCCTCTGGGTACTCTTTGGAAAACCCCCTACTTGTTCCGAGAGGAGGTTGTCTGTCTGACTTTCGGAACTGGTTTGGGTTGGTTCTCCTTTTATGGGTCCTTATCATAAGGTCTCCAAAACTCAGCCTTTGTCTTGAGTGATGATCTTTACAACAGGGTCAGCTGCAGGCTGCAGCACCCATAACTGAGGCACAAAGGGGTGTAAGTAGACTGCACCTATCTATCAACAGGTACACCTGACAGTGATCAGGAACAGACTAAAGGAAGCTTTTCTACTAAAAAAATCCTTCTCACACAAACAACAGGAAATCAAAACGTGCCCTTCCCTACTGCCATCCATCAAATGGCAGTTTCAGGATAGTGTGGGCAGGGTATGCTCAGACGTGAGTCCCTTGCTCACTTTGCCACTGGATTCAGGCAAGCCGGGCTGAAGACGGCTGGAATGCCAGAAACTGGTCTTCGGAAGCTTGTTTCCGGTCCAGGGAAGACATGGCTTGGCAGTTCGGGCTGGACTGTTCCCATGAGGCACAGGGTCAGACTGATTTGCATATAGCCATGTCTGAACTGGGGTGGCGGAGTGGGCTAAAGAACGGTGATGGATTAAACCCAGATCTTTTGACTGGGTGTGAGTGTTTGATTGATTCAGATGCTCCGTCCATCACCACCCCCTTTTGTACCAGTTTCAGGATAACGCCTTTCCTGTGCTCTGGCTGATAGCCAGTCCTTGCTGCCATCAGGACAGGACTATGACCCCCCCCCCGCCAATCCTCCCAGGAGTCAGAAATAATGGCCCAGACAGGAAGGAGGTACTTCCACCCTCCCTGACAGGTTAGTGGCATTTCAACTCAATGCAGTGAGCTTTAAAGACTGCATTGCTTGTTAAATGCAGCCAGGTTGCCTCCCAAAGGAGGAGACAGTCCTTCCCCTGCCTGTAGACACATTTGCACCCAGGCAGGGTGGGACAATTAGGTAGTCAGGGGGGTACACCCCTGGAGGGCTAATCACACTTCTAGGGTGGACTAACTTGTCTTTAAAGCTGGGGAAGGCTTCTTGCATTTTAAAAAGTGGTGGGAAGGTTAGCTACACACCCAGATGTGGTCACCTCAGGAGGGGAATCTAGGATCCCAGGACTACCCCTGACACTGGAATCTCAGTTCTGAACCAACCTGCATCAAAGATGACAAAGAGACCCAGGTCTAGCTAACAGGACGTGCACAAACCAAAAGAAGGAGAATCTGCACCTTTGGCATCACTCCTAGAACTGCACAACTAAGACTCTCCCTAGGCTGAAGTTCGTTTTCCCCAGACAGAAGGACCCCTGTGAGAGCCAGAAGCAATGTCAAACTCCCCTGGACTAGGGGCACCAGTCCCTTGCAAAATCCAGGTAAATCAACACTCTGGATCCAAAGAATCACTGGCCATTGGACCCACCAAGGGATCGCCCAAATCCAGATGGTCTAGCGCATAATGAGTACTGCAGTCATGCCCTCCATGTCGTTTCAGGCAGCTACCATGTCCCTTTGGCCATCAGACATCGAAGTAGCCATCTGATGTACTTACTGCTGCCAAGGCTTGTTGGTCACTAGTCCAGAAACCGACCCCTTCACTCGATGCTGCACCCTTATAACTTTCACCAGACTTCAGCAACGGTCCAGTTGTGGAGATTTTGCACCCTTTCCCCTGCAGCACTGTGTTAGCGTGAAAAGTTGCTCTCCTGAGGTTCCCATTAGCACAAAGGAGAGACAGGGCAACTGTGCACCTGGGCACTATGGGCCAGGTGAAGCTTAAATGACTGTTGTGGGTTGGTCCTGGGACGCACCTCGCCTTTACACTCCTTGGGTTCCACGCAGCTCGACCTGCAAGTGACCGATTGTCACTACTACTTTTACTCATTGACCGCAATGCAAAAGTTCTGCAGTATTGAATTGCTGTGATTTATGTTTTCTACTAAAATACATATGTCCACTTCTATTCTGATAATGTTCATTTTGGTGTCTAAATTAATATAAAAGTCTGCTTTCTTTTTACAAATTAGTGTTGGATTTCTTTCGATTCGTGTCAATTACTTATCGTCTATGTGAGTACTCGGAAATGCGTAAGACCTGTTATTTTAGTAATGCCTGACTACTCTTTGCCATACTACCAGGACTAGACAGATGTATTATTGTGAATCTATGGACCATCTTTGGGGTCCATGAGAGAATTGCATGGTGAAACCTAACCATCATCACCACATAATACTCCACCATTCTACACTTCTCATAAACATATATACAGCTGTTCAGCTTCGTTGGAACTCTGTATCATGATTTTAGTTTCACAAAATGTCCATGAGTAGGCCTGGTACATGTGGTACAGGTACAAAGAACTCTTAACACTAGGATTTATACAAAAACGGAGTATGATACCACTACTGTGCTAGATGCATGACCCTTGATAGGGACATTGGCCTGCCGTCACTTCTGAGGGCCCTCTTGGTGCACCCCACTAGGATCAGGACAGGTCCAGAACCAGGCAAAGGTCAAAGGAAACCCCAGGTGTTCACACTACTTTAGATTAGTGTGAGGCTAGGGTCAGAAACTCCATAAATCAGAATACCAGATGCTCCTAGCTAGACATGCAGGAAAGGTACTCAAGTGTATACCATGCAAGGTACATTCTCATCCCAACAAATTTGCACTACAGTCTTTTAATCTGAAAGATAAGCAAATGGCCACCTCTGCCTCCTCAGGCAGTAGAGACATATTTTATTTCTACTGTCAAACAGAGGACAGCATTTTGAAATCACTAAATACGGTGCTCAAAGTCTTCAAATAGCATAGACTTCAAAAGCACCAGCAAATATATCTGTGGGTGCCTATATACACTTCAACATTTGGTTAAGCCTTATAGTGGTGTTGAACTTTATCATGTGTGTGTCTAAGTTAAAGAGGGTTTCCAATGGAATATGATTGCACCCAGGATGCTAGGGCTTCATTTTATCACTTAATATATTGAACTAATATTCCTATATGTTCCATTAATTTATTCTTCATGTTAATGTATGTTACCAGCTTCAATGTGCATTGTACAGGAGCTTACAAAGGAAGCACAATTTTCTTCTAAACCTTTGTTTATTTTACAAAAAATGGGTGCACAGAGGGATGGTCCTTGTTAACACATACGCAGTAATGGACATGATTTTGGTTGCTAAGGAACATGGTGGGAGGGAGAATCTAGACGCTAAAAGAAGAATTCTAACAGTGTGCTGTATAGGTACAATGTCTGGGCAGGCCTGAGTCAGTAGGTTATTTTAGCTCCAACTTGTCTTAAAGAGAAATGATGACAAGATTTGTCATGGAAAAGTGATACGCTACCCTGTCGATAAATTGACACCAAGGGGTTTGTAACAGGTTGGCTTTAAGGCCAGCCAGATTCCAAGAAATCAAGAAACCATTGTAGTTGTTGCCCCTGTTTTAGTATATGTGCACTTCTTCCATTCATTGCTATTATCTTCCAAGCCGTTAATAACACTTCTGGCTCGTTCAAACCCATCGGAATTGTCACAATTATAAAGTGAACCATGAACCAATAAGGCCAAAGTGGCGGTGTTGGAATAAAACCTATCATGCCTAGCAAAACTACCAACTATAGCATGCAGGCCATTAGTATGAGGCAGGTTAGTTGATCACAACCAATATGGGGAAACATGGGTTTGGCCACATTGATTAGACCCTGAGGATCCCTCATCGACTAACTCATCAAAGATGGTGATTATCCTTGGAAGACTGTGGGGTGGACATACAAGGTACCTATATTCCACAATCATGATCAAATCCCTTCCTCCATTCCCTTGTCAGTTGTTGTTGAAAGCAGGTGTTACTGTACTCACCTCACGCTCTTTTGTGTGGTGCAGGGGGCCAGTGGTAGATTAGATATTCATTATATTGCTGATCATGTTGAGCAGGGAATCTGTGCTTCTAAATAAGACTCATGGGGATCTCACCAGTGATTGTTTACATTACTGGATTGGATTCGTTTTTTCCAATCTTCCTCTTTCTCTTTCAGCCTCCGGTTTTAGGTCATTAAAGAGGTAAAGGAAGGGATCTCTATTTAAACTTCAGAATAAGGAAGGAGGCGTATGGGAGGCCTCCAGCGCTTTGCATTACAGTTTTTTTTATATCTTCCAAAAATTACACATATATAAAAAAAGAAAAAAATATATATTTTATGCAATGATATCTTTTGGATTATGGAAAAAATACACATTAGTTTGAAGTAAAACTATGTATTTTGTTAAATTTCCTTATTGTGCCCAGGCATCTTTGTGGTAATTTAAGGGATCACTGACAGAATATCGACCACCACAATACGACCTACACAAATATCCATACATAAATATCATTATCAAAAATATCGACCTCCTATATTTATAATGGTAAGTACCAAAAATATTGTTTTTTATATGTATAAAAACGAATGTAAAAAAATAATATAATAAATATAACTTAAAAACATATAGATTTATTAGTAAATGATGAGAAATATAAGTAATAAAGAAAGTGTTGGATAGTGGAGGGGAACAATTTACTATTTACTATTCCCACTCCAGTGAGTACAAAAGTAGTGAAAGTGTTGGATAGCAGAGGAGAAAAAAATTCTATCCCCACTCCAACGAGTGCAACAGTAGGGAATGTGTTGGATAGCAGAGGAGTAAAAATGACTATTCCCAGTCCAGCGAGTGCAATAGTAGGGAAAGAGTTGGATAGCGGAGAGGTAAAAATTACAATTCCTTCTCCAGTGAATGCAAAAGTAGGGAAAGTTTTGGATAGCAAAGGGGAATAATTTACTATTGCCTCTCCAGTTTCCCACTCCAGTAAGTGCATCAGTAGGGAAAGTGTTGGATAGCGTAGGGGAAAAAATGACTACTCCCACTCCAGCCAGAGAAACAGTAGGCAAAGTGTTGGATAGCAGAGGGGTCAAAATTAACATTCCCACTGCAGCTAATGCAACAATAGTGAAAGTGTTGGATAGTTGAGGGAATAAAATTACTATTCCCACTCCTGCAAGCACAATAGTAGGGAAAGTGTTTAATAGCGGAGGGGAAAATTGCTATTCCCACTCCAACAAGTGCAACAGTAGGGAAAATGTTGGATAGCACAGGAGTAAAAATTACTATTCCCACTGCAGCGAGTGCAACAGTAGGGAAAGTGTTGGATAGCGGAGGGGTATAAATTACTATTCCCACTCTAGCAAATGCAACAGTAGGGAAAGTGTTGGATAGTGAAGGGGTAAACATTACTAATCCCACTGAAGACAATTCAAATTTAAAAATAAACAAAATATCAATTACAACATAAAAGATAATACAAAACAAAAAAACAAAACATATATAGAAATATAAAAAATTACAAAAGATGGAAACATATTATAATGTTGAAAAATTCTAAAAATTACATACGATTATTTTTTTTAAAAATTAAAAATAATTTACAAACAAATAACCATTTCGTAATAAAAAATTATTTATATTCAAAAACATTAATTATTACAGAAATCTTATATTTTTGTCTACCCTATAACACCACATAATTTACAACACACATCTAAATAAAAAAATAAAAAATTACCTTCATAATTAACACAATTAATGATCAATTAAACAAATATTATTAATTAAAATACACATTAAACAGATAGAACTTAATGTAGTAATCAAATGTTAATCCAATAGAACCAAAAACGACAAACAAATAAAAATAAAAAATTATCAAAAATAGTTATCAAATATTAAATGAATATTAATGTTCAAGTAATTATTAATTAATTTATACTAAATTACTTTCCACCCTCTACCCCAATAAACACCACAACACACATCTAAGAATAATTACACAATTTCCATAACTAATTTTACCTAAATAAATTATTATAAATTAACCTCAAATCCTTAATTATTTTAAAAAAAGTATTTCCCAACATTTACCACTATAAGCTCACAACTCACTCATCAAATTAATTACACAATTTACATATTTACATTTTAATTATTTAATTTGCATTAATTAACAAATAATTAATTGTTTATAAATAAATTACATTCCACCCTTTTCCCTATAAACCCCACCACAATTTCTTAAAACATGACACAATTAACATAATTAATCAACAATTAATTAATAACAATTAACAAGCAAAATATAAATAATTATTAATAAATGAATCCCCACAATTAACACAATAAAATACAATGTAATAAATATTATATAAATTATAATATATTTTTTTAAATTAAAATACTTCCCACCCTATTCCCCTATCAACCCACAACCCATTCCTAAAAAAAGGACAAATTAACATAATTTCCAATTAATGAATAATAATTAACTACAAATGAATACATAATTATTAATACATTTATTCCCACCATTAATGGTATAAACTATTAATTAAATTAATATTAATTAATACAAAATAATAATTTGATTATAAATAAATTACTTCCCACGCTATCCCTCTATAAACCCACAACCCACTCCTAAAAAAATGACACAATTAACATATTTACCAATTAATTAGTAAATGTAAATTAACAACCAATTATTATATAGATAAAAATTATTATTTATTATTTAAATTAAGTTACTTCCCACCCTATACTCTATACACCCACAACCCGCTATGGAACAAAAACGCAAACTGTAATAAAAAATAAAATTAATAACTACTAAAAACTTTAAACATATATTAAAAAACAAAATCAAAAATAGAGCAGTCAGTCAAAATCTTTAGTCTGCTGTGTACCAGCCAAAAAGACTGCATCATAAAAGACATTTTGAAAAAGAATACTACAATGCAATTGATAAAATACAGGCAATGTCGATGATTACATCACAATAACAATTACAAATATCCACAGGCAGGGAGCCATAGGCCTGGGTGCAAATGTAATAGGTGGATAAATAGAGGAACATCTATATACAGATTCCCTATGGATAGTTATCAGTTTCAATTGTCAGGATCAATCATTATAATGTATTAAGCCAACATGTGAAAATCTTGAGGTCTAAGCACATATTCCTAAAAGTCATTTTCCAACAATATTCTGAAGCTGTAAGCAGAAGAGATATACTTGTACACCATAAGGCAAATACATTTGTCTTTTAAAAGCAAAAGATAATATAACGCAGCCTGACACTTTCTGATATTTACAACTCTTAAGAGTGGTTTTAAGGAAACAGGTCTTGGGTTAACATAAAGTTTACAAAAAAACATAAAATGCAAGGTGCTCTGGACTGACTCTGAATCTCAGGGGCACAAGTCCAGTTTAGCATCACAGTACACATCCCGGGGATATGAGAACAGTACGTGGGAAATTCCCATCCTAAAACGTATAAGGTAAAACATTTTGACATGAGTAAAATAAAAAGAAAGATAGGGCTCAGTGCCTAAGGAACAGACTAGCAATGAATGGTCAACAACACTTTTCTTTACCGACTCTTGATTGTCTCTAATCAAATAAGAGTGTGTTAAAAATTCTCTTTTCAGCTTTGCTCTTGATATTTTATCTATGTTTCCGGGGTTTTTGAGACAATCCGAAAGTCCCAGTTTCTCCAACTGATCATTTATATAGGTAATCCGGGGGATTTGTTTTGCATAGTCCAATTTTAGATAATATAAAATAATGGCACAATTCAGAACTGCTTCTTGTTTTACCCAAATGTCATACGAGAGTAATAAAGGTGACAATTGTATACGAAAAGTCAGCGGGATAACACCGAGATCACTATGACAAATGGTAGCGGCAGTGATTTTAGGGACTGTCAACAGTCGTTTCATAAACGTGTTCTCAGCTCTCTGTAGGCCCATGATGTTACACGAGCCACTGACTGCAGCTCCATATAAAGTGACAGCGCACGTATGGGCTTTATAGATGTCTACGATGGCTTTTTGGGGCCGGGAGCCTATTTTTTAGTGAATCTGAAGATAGCCTCCACATTTAGGTTGAACCCCCTGATCCTTTCCTCTACTAAATGGGAGCAATAACTATTTTGATCGAATAGAATCCCTAAATAAGAAAAAGCGGGCACGTAGGACCATTTTTCATACATTTTTCATACATATTAAATACACAACACTAACTAAACAACAATATTTTTAACAACTATATTTTTGAAAATGATATTAATGGCTTCGATATTTTTTAAAACTATATTTCTTACCTCAAACTCAATATTCTTGACCATGATATTCTTGCTATCGATATTTCTGTATCATGATATTTCCAAATCTATTTTTGTGTAGATCGATATTTCCAAGTCAATATTCTGTCTGCATACCCATTTTGAATTCAAGAATCCAGGAAAAATATTTGCTTTTTCCTCCTGTTATCCTTAATTGTGTGTGATTTCTTTTGTGTGACAAACACAAGGAAACACTTGCAGAAAAAATATTATGCTTCTCCCTCTTTCTATGGAGACAGATATCTTCATGGAATAAGAAATCGCAGGTCAAGATCCTGGTCTCCTACAGTTTCTGAGAAAGACTTTCAGGAGATGGTCAGGTCTTTATCCGAGGTCCATATTCACTAATGCAACAATAACTCTCTCTCTTGTCTATCTCCTCTCCTTCCTTGTGTTCCTCATGGGTGCCTCCTGATCATGATGTGGAGGAGTCCAAGGTTAAAAATATATTTTAAAGAAAGACCTCAATCATGTCATTTATTACGTCTCTTCTAATCTGGAGTTTCCACTAGAAAATGGTCAACCCAGCACAAGTGAGGAAAGGTTTCAACAGTTTCATAGGCCTTCCTTACCCTAAAGTTCCTATTATTTTTTCAATCCATAGTCTGCTGAAGTGAGAATGAAAGGATCCCGCTAGAGTATTGGGGGCAGATTTACGAGCCCCTTGCGCCACGTTTACGCCGCTGTTGCGTCACGCAAGGCGGCGTAAACGTGGCGCATCCCTACGAGGCATTTACAACGTGACGCATCTATGGAGATGCGTCACGGTGTAAGGCCCTGCGCCACATGAAACGTGCGTCAGGTTTCATGTAGGCGTTCTGGTGCAGGGGGGGGCGTTCTGTCGCAGGAACGCCCCTGGAAAGGGACTCAGTGAAATCTACAAGATTTCACTGAGTCACTTTCCCAAAGCTGCTACGTAAATTCCTTACGCCTGCTTGAAGCAGGCGTAAGGATTGACGCCCCTTGTAATGTATGGGTGGCCCCTGTGCATTGCAGGAGTTGCGTCGCGCTTGCGACGCGACTCCAGCAATGCGCTGCCCGTACGCCAAAAGATGCGTCACGCATCTGCCCTTCCTTGCATCATGGTGCGCCACATTGTAAATGCGGCGCACCATGGGTGGCGGAGCTGTGGCGCACAATAACTGGCGCATCCCTGGGGATGCGCCAGTTATTGTAAATCTGCCCCTTAGTACCCGGAATCATGGGCAGACTATATCCTCTAGCAAAAGATCAGACTGAGCTTCAAGTTGTAGATCCCATTTTGGCAAACCTCGTGGGTAGTCACTTGACAAAGGGTCTCAAGATGCCAGGCCCTGAAGAGAGCCCATGCTAGTCCCAGTCAGGCGATGAGATCTGAGATATACACTGTCCAGGCATCCGAATCCATGGTTAAAGACTTTTAAACTTTGTCTTCCAACATTCAAAAGGAAAGTAGATTGGGTCAGTTTTAGAGTGTATGGTAATCCAGGCAAAATTATTGTCAAATGTGGTGTTTGATAACTTAAGAGCTTCCACAGTAGCTTTAGCAGACACAGTTGCTGCAAGAGATCATCTAGGAAGTTAGAAGGTAAAGGATGCTCATAAGAATGTGTTTTTTCGAATGCCTTTTCCTGGTAATAGACTTTTTGGTGTTTAATTGGAAGAGGTCCTTCACAAGTCATTCAGGAGCCAAAAGCACTCTCAGGACCAGATTATGATGCAGGTTGGAAAGCTTTCCAACCAAATGAGTTTGGGAATGGTTTCTAATACAAGGAATCCAGATGCTTCCAGATACGATTTGATTGGACTCCTCTCGACTTCAATTAGAGCCTTTGTTCTGACCGAATGTATAGTCTCCCATTGAAGAAAGGGGTGGCTAGGGAAAATCGGGCACCTACGGGTACCTGCCACACTGTGCATGGCTGGTAAGGAAAGACCCATGAGTACCCCCACGGACCTGATTCAGAAGGCTCCAAGTGCAGGGGGGCCTACCACAGGCCCCCAAAGTCTGATTCCTACTGCTGATTCGAGTCAGATAGCGCGATTTGGAAATGCTGTCCAAATCCAGCATCATGCTTGATCGTTTGGAAACGCGTCCTGTAGAAATGTACAATTCTGCCCCGTACGGCTTGGTCATTCCAAATGCCTTTGGGTTTGGAATGGGATATTCCTAAAGCCTAACTCGCATCATACTAGGTCGGTTGGAAACCTTTCTGAGTCGGTTGGAAAACACATTCCTGATCCGATTTGGACGGAGCAAATGCCGTTAAGAGTCCTTCCTAACAGCATCAGATTCAGGCCCTCAGTCTTTCTGTCACAGATCAAGATCTTGGGAAGAAGGCTGACGAAAGTCTGATCACTAAAAGAAGAAAAGATTTGATTTCTTTCACAACAGTTACTGTTTTCAACCTCAGGGTGTCTCATTAAACCCTGCCTCTCATTAGTCCTCAGATGGGAAGAGAATTCCAGACTATTCCGGACTTTGAATGGTCCATTTGGAGGTCTCCCGGTCCACTTTTAGCAGCAATGTAGACAATGGACTTCAGAGCAGTGGGTCCTTTGGGCAGTTTTCCCCAGCCTTTTCACCAGATTTTCAAGAGCCAATTTTTATTCAAATCCCAAGATCAATTAACAAAATGAAACAGAAGGCTCTTCTGGTAAGCACCGCTTTCAAAAGGGAAGGTTAGGGCATTATTCCATAGTGTTCTTGGAGAGGATGTCATTAAGGGAATTCAGAATAACAATAGACCTAACATTTTTCTACAAGTTCATTCTTACAATTTAATTCAAGATGAACACTATTCGGCAGACCATTCCCCTTATTTCCAGTTCCAGAAGCAAGAATACATCTGAGCATTGTTTGACCCCGCTTTGGTGATGGTACTTCTACCAAAATCCAGGAAGGAAAAAAGCTTTAGCGAGAAAACGACTGTGAGTCCAGGTATACATGATAGTTACTTATAACAAATCCTACTGTTTCCAGTCGCTAACATCTTGGCACGCCCACTTTGCATGTCATTAGTGATAAATTTCACTGACATGCAAAGCGGGGCCCAAGATGGTCGCTATCTCCTACTAGCTGTCGCTAACTGGTGTTAGCGACAGCTAGGTAATAGGGAGATAATTTTATCTCCACTTTCTTGGCTTTTAAAACCAAAAAAGCGGAGATAAACCCCCTTGATAATATGCCCCTGGGTTCCTATACTTATACTAAGTTTAGGGGTTGGACTAACTCTAGGGTCCCACCTATGGGAGGACCTGAGAAGGGGGTGGTTACACCCCTTCCCCTTTGTCCAGTTTCACTCCAGAGCTGGGGCTGAGTGCCCCAGCAACCGGTTTGAACTGAGAAATGCACAGGGACACCTTGTGTGCCCCAGGCACTGTCTGGAAAGCATTCACTGAATGCAACCCACCCTGCCCCAATACACTAAAGCCTGTCTGGGGTGGGGCTGGCACCTCCCTGGACAGAAAACCTTGTGTCCAAGCCTTCCCTGCCAGAGTTTTGTCCAGCAGCAGGAGGTCAGACTCGAGTCTGTGGCCGCAGCATCCATTTTTTGATGCTGGGGCTCTGTTTAACTTCTACCGGGTTTACCAGTGTGAACATATCTTCTCTCTCTAGAAGAGTGGAATGCTACCCCCACCACCAGAACTGGCGGGGAGTAGCATTCCAAAGTGTTTGACACCAAACACGACATGTTTTGATGCAGCCATTCCAATGTTAGCATTTACCGCAAGGTTATAATGCACTTAAGAGTATATGGTATGGCTGTATCATAGAACAGCTATAAGGAGGGGATTCCGAAAGCTGCAGAGGGGCTCAGCTCATATTTGGGCACCCTCTCACACAAAACCAAGCACTCTGCCTTCGGGATTGTCAAGGCCTGCCATAGGAGTGACTTATAGGTTTATATGTGTCTATGTATATAGGTAGATATAGGTATACTATAAGTAAGGGGTACAAGCACCACCTTACCCAGGTTGCAGGAGCAGCAGACCTGTGGTGCCATTTTGAAAGGCTTCCCAGGGGTGGCATAATACATGCTTCAGCCCCTGGTAGGCCTCTGTGGTACCTATGCCCTGGGTACCTAAGGTATCATATACTAGGGACTCATAAGGATGACCCAGTAACCAATCTGGAGTGTACCTAATGTACAGGCAATCAATTTAGAGAGGAAGCAGCTAGGCTGGGGTCCTGGTTAGCAGGGTCCCAGTCAGACTAAAGTCGATAAATCAGTGAAACACAGCAAAAAGTAGGGGTAACCATAGTAAGCAGATCCTACTCTCCTACACTTGCTGTTTTGCCGTTGCCTGTGCAGCTTCTCATGGACATACTCTGCACTTCATTTTGGCCACTGGTCTTGTTGCCCTTTGCTGTGTTCAAATATTCCCTGTGCAGCTTCTCAAGGACATACTCTGCACTCTGCACTTTGTCCTGCCCACTTGCCTTATCATTCACTGCCGTGTGCCCCTTGCCTGTGCAGCGTCTCATGGACATACTCTGCACTTTTTCCTGCCAACTGGCCTTGTTATTCACTGCTATGTGCCCCTTGCCTGTACATCCTCTCATGGACATACTCTGCACTTTGTCCTGCCCACTGGCTTTGCTGTTTTGCCCTTGCCTGTGCAGCTTCTCATGGACATACTCTGCACCTTGAACTGGCCACTGGCCTTGCTGTTTTGCCCTTGCCTGAGCGGCTTCTCATGGACATACTCTGCACTTCGTTTAGGCCCCTGGCCTTGTTGCTCTTTGCTGTGTTCAACTATTCCCTGTGCAGCTTCTCATGGACATACTCCTCACTTTATCCTGCCCACTGGCCTTGCCATTCACTGCTGTGTGCCCCTTGCCTGTGCAGCTTCTCGTGGACATACTCTGCACTTTGTCCTGCTCACTGGCCTTGCTGTGTTGCCCTTGCCTTTGCAGCTTCTCATCGACATACTCTGCACATTGAACTGGCCACTGGCCTTGGTGTTTTTCCCTTGCCTGTGCAGCTTCTCATAGACATACTCTGCACTTCATTTTGGCCACTGGCCTTGTTGCTCCTTGCTGTGTTCAACTATTCCCTGTGCAGCTTCTCATGTACATACTCTGCACCTTGGCCTGGCCTTGCTGGTTTTCCGTTGCCTGTGCAGCTTCTCATGGACATACTCTGCATTATGTGCCTTGCTCTTCTCTACTCTTGGTGCCTATCTTTGCAATATGTGAATAAAGACAGTTGCTCCTGTTGTCTGTTTTGTCAGTGTCCTTTTTGAATAAATTTCTTTTTCTGTGTTTATATGGTTTACTGTGCCACATGCTCTGTGTACCACTTCAACATTGCCAATGTCTTGGCTCACTTACTCTACTTTTTACAGGGGTGACAGGGACTTCAGTTCTTCCTGACCCTGATACTTGTGGGGGCAATTATGTCAATTTTAAAATGGAATGCAGTTGTCATTTTTATCATTTGTCCATGTTGGCTATATTGTACACATGTAGAAACAATGTGGACTAGCCCACTATGTGTATGTGTTTATCATTAGTCACTATTGATTGTGGCCTAGATACTGGACCCATTGGGTGTTGTTAAAAGACCCCTCACACACCAACCTGGTTGGTGTCATGCTTCATCATCGGGGTCCCAACCAGGCGACCGAGTGCCTCCTGGTTGTGCTTCGATGTCTGACTACAGCGGAGCAGGTGTGGTGTAACAGTGTGATGTGAGTGAAGGTGAATGCTAAAAAATACCTCTGGGAATTCTTGCCTAATGTTTTATTGTTGGCGGCCCAGGGTATTGTTTAAAATTATGTGTGATGCAACTACTCTAGGAATAGTGTTCCTGTGAGTTGACTAAGGTAATGCGGTCTACATGTTTCAGCCCCCTCTGGGTATCTTACGGGGCTTTCGTCAGGACCAGTAGGTGAAAAGGTGCGTGGCAAAAAGACTGTGGCCACGTGAAACAGTGTTTTTCCTACGCTCTTGCTAAGGTGTGTGGTAAAAATGAAAAGGAACAGTGTCAACGTACTTACGGACACAGTTCGGTAGCGAAAAAATTAAATGCTAAGACAAAGTAGGGCAGTATACGGGGCTCGGGGAGAAGGCACAGCGTGTGGCCAATTTGGTGATGCAGTTACCTCCATGAGAAACCTGATTGTGGTCCCGCGGCGTCCCGGCTGGTCCAGACACCTTAGCGAGTGTGTAGGAAAAACACTTTGTCTAGGCCACAATCAATAGTGACTAATGATAAACACATGTTTGCGGACGACACCCTGCTGCTGTCCAAGTCCCCCATGGGAATACAAAGGGTCCTGGATGGGTTCTCAGCTTTCGGTGTGGAGCGGGGGCTTGAGATCAATGCTTTAAAATCTAAATTCATGATTCTCAACCCCCCTCCCTCAACAAGCCCCAACCCTACTATAGGTCCATTAAGACTTGAGAGGGTTCTCAATTTTGAATATCTGGGTGTAACTATTAATCAGGATATGACGTGGGACACGCACCGGACGAAGACTAATATGAAACTGGTCCAGTTAACGGGTGGTATCTGTAGGATGGCAAGTAGGTCGACCTTTAAACCTTTTGGTGCCGCCCTCGAAATCTACAAAATGCAGCCCAGAGAGGCAGTTTTATACGGAGGGGAATTGTGGGGTCATACTTCCGCTCAAAATCTGCAGACTACTGAGAACAAATTTATCAGACAGCTGGCGGCATTACCAGTA
This sequence comes from Lissotriton helveticus, assembly GCF_964261635.1. Taxonomy (NCBI): domain Eukaryota; kingdom Metazoa; phylum Chordata; class Amphibia; order Caudata; family Salamandridae; genus Lissotriton; species Lissotriton helveticus. Next base: position 1,297,795,361 of record NC_136061.1, read on the forward strand.
AGCACCCCGCTTCTCCCACTGAGACTCGACTTAGGTCTCAGACCTATCTCGGATGAGCTGGGCTAAGACCAATGACCTTTTGGCGCCGTATCTGGAGTACGCCTGAACTTATGAACTACAGTAATGAGCTCCAAGAGATTCTTTGTCTACCCAAATCAAGACAAATCCCATGGTTAAGGTACATCAAACAAACATGTGAGATACTAGGTAGACCAGAATTATGGCTAGATCCATGTAATGCATGCAGTAGGATCCCACGTAAACTCCTTTCAAGGGATTTACAAGAGCTGAAGTTATCAGCCATAAAGGGGAATACACGGGAGGGGTCCCTGACAGATCTGTTCATTAAATCTAAAGACTTGTACCATCTTGAGTGTGTGCTAGACGGCAATATTCCCGTCCTTACCAGAAAACTATTTATGCAATGGCGCTATGGCACACTCACACTCCCCATTAGGGCGTTCACAAATCGCTGGGCCCTGTTACCAACTAGAGAACAGTGCCCGTCATGCTTACATCAACTGGAAGACGAACTGCACAACATATTTTTCTGCAAGGCTTACCAAAGATCTAGGAAATGCTGACGTGTTCCCCTTCTTAAAAACTTAGGCTTTAGCCGATACCTCCCTGCTTACAGAATTTTAAAAACGGATCTCTCACCTCTGACTGTGTTTGCGGTAGCAAATTTTTAACGGCGATGTGGCACACCCGCTCCCGCTATTTGAAATATGAGGTAGATTCGGGATAAATGAACTGTACTGATGATTTGTAATTCTAACATATAGAAAAATGATTTAATTTGCTCATTGTAATGTTTTTTAATTATGTTTACTGGATAGCATCTGTATTTTGACTGAAAATTGTTTGTATTCTTTTATGATCTAAATCGATCGAAATAAAGAATGAAATGAATGATAAACACATACACAGAGTGGGCTAGTCCACATTGTTTCTACATATTATTCTTGGGGACAGGATGCGCCCACATACCCTCGCTCTCCAACTGATTTTTTTATATATTGTACACATGTCAGGTTGTGGGGCACTGCCAGCACAGAGTGGGATTCTAGCTACAGGATTGCAGGCAGGCTCGCCAGGGTCATCATGTACGTGTGTTCTTCCTTTTTGTGTGCCCAGTAGTGTATGTGTGTGGCCATCTTGTGATGGCCAGTCATCCTAGTCCCATGGCTTACTTTCAATGTGTGCTCTTAGGTGGTCAAGAAGTGTGAAGGGGGTGACTTTGTCGGGAGTGTTGATGTGTGTGTGTGCCACTGCATTGTCAACTACACACATGTTTTACCCAGGAGTTGAGTGCCTTTTTTTGGATTGTTCAGCCCTGTGGATGTGGTTGTATGCACATGTGTGAGTTTTATATTGTGCACTGTGCAGTGTGTTGGTGTGTCCATACAGTTCTGGCTGATTCCTACTTGTTGTTTCTGTCACTTGTGAGTATGCAGAGTGTGTGACTAGCAAGCCAGTGTTGTGTTTTGTTGATCATCCATGTTTCTTGATACTGTTTGTGGAGACTGTGCAGACCTGCTGATCCACACTGCCATTGTGGCTGTGTTTTCTCATACATTGCCGTCACATGGTTCCTTTTTGCCTCCAGTATGGCATGTTGTGTGCGGTGTTATATCATCCCTTATCTGTGCTTCAGATGCCTACCCATTGTGAGTCTGCACTCCCTCTATTTGTGTATGGTACACTCCTGTCATGTCCACTACTGATGTGCAAAATACTTCACTAGATGTCAGCTGTTCCCTTGGTTTACATGTGTGTGTGCCTCCCCATCACTTCATTTGTGGCTCTGTGCTTTGTGGTGCAGTTCTTTGCCAGGAGCAATGTGCCACTAAGGACATTTCCCCAATTGGTTATCTGTGATGTTCTTGTGCTGTTTGGCAGTCATGTTTGCTTTTCTGCGCTTCAACTGTGTGTGCTGCTCAGTCTTCTGGTTGAGTTGTTTCCATCTTTCTGTCCCAGACTTGTTCATATGTTGGTGTTGTGTTGAATGTATACGAGTTTGCTTTGGTACTGCTTCACTTCCTGGGTGTGATGCTGTCTTTGTGCTGTGATGATTAGTGTTGTGTGGGTTCATGTTGTGTCACTCATATCTGTGTGGGGCTGGTATGTTTGGTGTGCACACACTGCTTGTTGTGCATGCAGTGCCTAGGTGTATGTTGCCTTGTCACTGCCTGGTGTGCATCCACCGATGTCCTGCTGTGTTTGGTATGTGATTTTCGTTGCCTGTGCATCTGTTGTTTGTTTGATGTGGCTGTGTCTATCTGTGATGGTACACTTCTTGTCTGCATTGTGGTATGTTGTCTGTGCATTGTTTTTGACTGCTGAGGTTGTGCACTCCTGTTGTGTGTGTGCTCCCTTTGCCTTTCCACAGTGTTGCTGCACAGGGCATGTCTTTTCTTGTTTTGGTTCTGTGTGTGTTTCTGTTGGGTTCTGTGTTTGTCTATTGTTTTTGTGTAGACATTGCTTCTGGCATCCCTGTGTGTGTGATGTTTGTGGCTACCCCAGGGTGTGTGATTGTCTGTGTACTGACTGGAAATTATTGACACCTTTCAGTATGTTTGACACTGGTGTTGTGTGCTGCAGGTGTGAAGGGGGTATGTGTGTAGATTCCTACTTGTGTTTGACAGTCATGGAGTGTGTCAATGGGTCCTGTGTGTTGTGCTGATGGCGTACTCCTGTGAAGTAGTTGTATACATATGTGTGGCTGTTCACCGTTTGACTTCAGGCCTTCCTTTCATCCTTTCATACTTGGGTTGCGCCGCTTTCTCCCTGAGTTGTTGCACTGAGCTGTCTGTGGTTTGACTTCACTCACTGTGCCAGCCACGTGTGCTTTGATGGGCTGAGGGTGTTGTTCTATGTCCCTTGTCTTGCATGTGATGTACACATGCTTGGTGGTTGTCTCCTTGGCCTTCCATTTGTGTACACTTCACTTTGGCTTTCCTATTTGTTGTGCTTCATTGCTGGTGGCATGTGGTCTGTGTATGTGTCTGTGTGTGAGTGTGGGGTATGTCTGTGTGAATTGGCGGGCTGTGTGCCAGCATGATGTTTGTTCCTTGTATGTGTGTGTTCATTTAGTGCTTGTACTCAGTTTTCTTGTGATGTTGTTGTGGTGTATGTGTTGCCCTGGCCCTGTGCTTCTGTGCGGTGTGTTCCCTCGCAGCCAGTCCTGCTGTTGCGGTCTCCCTGGTTGTTTGGTGTGGGGTGCAGGGTGTGGATTCACCTGGCTTGTTGTTGTGCATGGGGGTGCACAGGAGGGGCACATGGCATGTCCCTTTGGGGGAGGCTAGTGTGTGGAGGTGTTGCCCTGTGGTCTTTGTGCCCTGCCCATGCCTGGTGCTGGCCCTGCCTTCTGCATTGTGCGCATGTATTCCTTTGTCTTCACTGCTGCGGTGACGTGACCAGGAAATTGCTGCAGGATCACAGAAAATGTGTGTCCTGGATGCGGAGGGGTGACTTGGTGGCAGGTAGGTCATATGTGGGTAACTTGTGGATGTGTTCCTGTCTCCACCAGGGTGTCTGATGTGGATAGGGACCCTGTATCAGCCCATGAGTTGTGTGTTGTGGTTGTGTTATTGCATACCAGCGGCGGCGTCCGCGAAGGTCCACGGGTCGCTGATGATGTATCAGGTACAGCACCGGAAAGACGTGTAGGGCTGGGTCCATTGCAGTCGTGACCGGGTGGTGTGGACCGGGACTCTGGCTTAGCGCTCTGCTGTCGAGCTTCCACTGTCTCTGATTGGGTGGTTTCTCCACTGCGGCGTGACTGGTTGTTTAGGGCATCCAAATTTGTGGAGCAGAGTGGATGGCATTCCGCAAGGCGGTGAGTCTCCATTGACTCACAACGCCGCGGTTGTGGGGGCACTTTGATGGCAGTTCGTGTGGCCCGCGGCGGACAGGAAATGGGTTTTGTTTGGCCATTCTAATATGGCGGACTTGAGTTTCCCTACTCGCGGGCAGAAAAATGCATATTTACGCACCGCCAGCTTCGCGGTGGTGCCACCGCCCGCCATACTAATAGGCCCCAAGGGCTCATTTCACCAGAGAAATGGTGACTTCCTGGGCAGAGTGGGCAGGGGTTAGAATAGCTGCCACTTTGCTGTTCCCTTACACTTTTATAGAACTTTATAGGTTGCGTGCAGCGCAGGGTTTCTGAGCTAGATTTTGGATCACAGCTTGTTTGGAAATCCATGTCAGCTTAAGAAATCAGTCATTCCTTTTATTTATTTAAATAAGTGGATTTCGTATTTTTGTTAACTATCATACTGGTCAGCAGTATTCTGCACTCTAGGTGAGATCATTTTCTATTTCTGACTACTATATTTCTCAAATTAGCTGAAGCTTCTTAGCTAGGGTAATCCTCAAAATGTAAGGAATGGGCTGAGAAGTAAAACGAGGAGGTAATGCCTAGATTAATTATGAGTAATCATCATTAATTCTATTTTCCCTCACTCGTACTAGTATTTATGACCTCCCTCACTCTACTTCCTTCACCTGCCTTTTTGATGGAAGGGCTTGGTTTAAAAAAGAAGAGGTTTCAGGAGGTGCAGGGTCTAAAAGAGGACCTTCCTGGGTTATTAGTAGAAACAAAAGTCAGCTTAGGGAAAGAGTGGTCTATGAAGGAAAATGGGCTCATTTACTCAGCAATTAAGCACTGGGTGGAGTAAGGAAGAGTCAAAGTAATAAATATTACACATAAGTAATCTAGGTATTGCACTTCACTGCATACAAAAACTCCTTCTGCGCCTTTAAAATAATTAAGTCTGTAGGTTAGGTTCCCAAAATCAAGTGTCCCTGTAAAACCAGTGAGCCATGTTTTGTAAGATAGATTAATAAAGATATGTTGGTAATGACTCTAATGCTCAAGGCATTGTTGTTGCGCAATCCGCATTGGATGCAATACACCCGAAGGTGCAGAATGCAAATAACATCACACGCTGTGCATGTAAAATATTTAGAGAAGCCTCCCCACCCCCAGGTCTGGATAAAGCAGAATAATATTAAGTCCTTATTAGGTATCGCGACCTATCGATGCGCGCATGCGCATCGAGCGGAGCGAGAATTCAAGTGGCTAAAATCCTCGTGAAACCACCAGCTTTTTGCTGGCGGTTTTCATGAAGTTCACGTGAACCACGTGATCAAACACGAACGCGCATCAGCCTCCCTCCCTCCTAATTGCATTTTTTCAACGGCCGCCGCAAAGCACATCAAAGGGCTTCGCCCAGCGTGCGCTCTGCGGATTCTCGGCTTCTCCTCCCCTAATTAGTCATTTTCGCCGCTCCCCTGCCCGCCGCGTCGCATTTCTACTCCCCCCTCCCCTTCTCTGCCTTCCTTTCCCGGCGCACGCATTTGTTGACATTTCTTTCGCTGCTTTGAACTCCACTCCAGCACATGCTGTGCTTGTTCTTAGAGTTTCATGTTGCCTTACTGCATCTTTATTGATGATGTTGATTCCCTCTTAATACAAATTTTACCGTAATCTCCTCTCGTTATTCTGGGTGACCTCAACCTTAATGCTGACAGTCACACATGTTCTACCCTTATTATTTAATATGGGCTTGAGATACGGATGATTACCCCTCTTAAACCAATAGTGAATAGTACTGTCTACTAGTAATGATTTATTTTGTCGCTCGTGTTCATGTAAAATTACCATACTAACTACATTGATGCCTTTTAACTCACATTGGTATCGATGGTAGGCTGTCTTCGAAGTTTCATGCTAGAACATTGGGGACTGCCTTTGGCTACGAAGCCAAATTGGCAGAAACAAATAACCTGACAAGTCAGAACTCACACACGATCAGTTACACACTGATCTCAGAATTGCCGATGTTTACAAACCAACCAATTGGAAACAGAAAACAGACAATAATGTTTTGGCGGCCATATTGGATTAAATAAAAACAGCAGTTTCTCCGCACGACCCAAAGAGCGGATCGTGCGTTCTAGATTCCTTCCCACTCTACCTGTCACGTGGTGGTGGGGCACCTTGGGTCACGCCTCCAACCCGCAGGATTCGGATCATGCAGGAGTCAGTTGTCAGTGAATGGCAGTACTTTTCTGTATTTTGGATACTTCAGCCTCTAGTCGGCCGTTGAAGGATGTCTAAGGTTCACAAACAACAACAAGCATTGGCATAGCCAATAGGTCTCGCTTGTGGGACCTTATAAGTATTTCGTTTTGCAGCACAATATCCTTGGTGCAACAAGGATATTGTGCTGCAAAACTAAATACTTATAAGGTCCCACAAGCGAGACCTATTGGCAATGCCAATGCTTGTTTTTATATGGGGATTTCTGAACCTTTGGGGGTTGTGCAGTCCTCTACAATAAAATGATGTGATATATCTGTTTACCCATGTTGAAGCTGCTGATGATGATATCATGCTAAACGTTAACAAAACCTACTTTATTACAAGAGGGAACTCTCTAAAAACATGAGTTTATGTAGTATGTATGTTTCCTAATATATGAATGATATATATAGGCTACTGTAAGCACCTCAGTATAGTACGACATGTATTACCGCGCCAGGATACTTGTTAGTAGTAGAGCGCGATATAAAAGTTTTTATAACATAACATGTCTGAAAATCATAATTTTACCTGTTTTCCACTGTGCAGAATCCGAGATATCCTTGCGGTAGCAGTGTTGACCATGAGTTCCACACAATGAAGAACCAGGTTTGTATAGAATATGTTTATATAAGCAACATTCTGCTGTAGATGCTAGCACAATGTTTTGTTTAATGATACAATGTTTTTAGGACTTGACCACACACACATAATAGTGAACAGAGCCTCTTTGTGGGATTTCATGGTGCCAGTCTGCCATGAATAATGTAATTGTGCTCCCTGACTGTCCCTTCTATTCACATGAAGGGACAGCTTACAAGTGCCATGGTAAAGGGCAAGTCATTTATTATTGCACCTTATAAAAATCCAATACCCGAGAATTTGGTATTATTGAGTTCAACAAATGTCAAATATTAAAAGTTAGGCTCATAAATTTGGGACCAACTTAAAGATGTTCATGCACTTAAACCCTAATTTCCAAATGTGAAGTGTGCAAGTGTAATATGCTCATATGCAGGGGCTAAAATTCTAAGAGGCTGAGAACTGTATCATACCATCTAATTAATAGCTGTAGTTGATTTAGGATAGCTGACAATCCTAATCCCTGTGTAAACAGGAGTTTGCACGTGGCTGATAATTTACCTGCCCACTTGCAGTCAACACCTTTGAAATCTAAATTCTTGAATACTACCTTGATACCTTTTTGCTCATGGCAGATTATTATTTAGCACTGGGTTTTACCAAACCTAAATTATGTATGTGGTTCTATTTTGAGTCAATACCAGTCCTATGGAATGAAAATACCTACCATTGCAAAGTCCTGGCCAGTCCCAATTTCCTACTATAGAAAACAATACATTGAGGCTATCACATGTAAACATGCTCATTCTGCTCTTTACTCTCAGAATGGTGGTGTGCAAACTGTACAAACAGCATTATTTGCAGTTTCTGCAGGAATGTTTGCAAACATGCAACAGCAGGAATGTGGTGTGCAAACTGTACAAACAGCATTATTTGCAGTTTCTGTTAGAATGTTTGCATGTACTGGAGAAGGACAACTGTCTTATCTCACAGATAGCATTTGGTTTCATATTTCTTTTTCATATGACAATGGGGTTCCATTCAAAGTCTCCTCTCATGGACTCCACAAAAATGTGGGTCTTGTAGCCACTCTACCACACTTTCTAATCCACTTAAGCGTACGTCAATCAGGTTCAAATTGTAAGGGTGAGTGACATGAATTAAAAGTCTTCATTGTAATGACAAAGTTAGGTCTTAATCTAATTTGCAGTGCATTGCCCTATAACATTATACTTATCTCAAAGAGTGCAAAATTGACAAGGATTACAAGTGGGAGTCCAAGGTTCCACTGAGAAATGGAAAATTACTAGGACAATCGCTAATTCTAATTTTTCAGATCTGGGCATTTAGCCGTACTCCAAGTCTGTGTCTTCTGCTGTCCGATGACAATACACCACATGAGAGGGTCCCTAAAAAAATTTACTTGGAGAGGGAAGAACCAGGGAAAACATAGTAATAAACAACAAAAACACTTCCCCCATTCATTTCCTTGAAAACTGGTACTATATTCTGAATAACATGACCAAAGACACTCGCCATGACGTAGGACCGACCGCCCGGACGGTGCAGTTTGGCTGCTTTTTTCAGAATGGTTTATCTGAAACTTACACTCATACCCTGGATCACCTATACTTGTGAGTGCCTGTTTAAATTAGGGCAATCTTTCCTTATCAGCTCCCCTGAGAGCATTAAAAATGCTGACCTTACCTGGAAAAAACAGCATTCTGCAGATAACAGCAATATGAGAGGGAATCCCTTGCTCTTACTTTGGCTTCAGTCAGGTCAAATTGTCTTGTGCAGTTCCCTTTGTCAATAGAACCCCATTTCCTGGTTGATCTGCTGGCCACAAAAACTAGGGCCACTCCCATCTCCTGTTAAAAAGGTTAGAAATCTTAGCGTCCATATGGACAGCAAACTTGCCTTTGGTGACCAAGTCAATGTCACTATCTTTACCACTTTCTATATACCTAAGGTAATTAAAAAGATTCTTTCATACATTCCACCTTTTCTGTAAAGAGCAGTAGTAACAGTATTAATACTGTCAAAAGTAGATTGCTGCAATGGGCTTTATCTAAATTTATAGGTGCAGTATCTAAATTAGTTGCAGTACATTCAGAATGTTGCCGCTAGGCTTTTGACATGAATTCCATAATTCCAATCAGCTAAACCAGCTTTACGGGAACTTCACTGCCTCTCAGACAAACAAAGAGTTGATTTCAAAGTCCTATGTATCACCTTTAGGGCTTTGCACGATCTTGTCACAAATTACCTCAAAGGTTAGCTCAAATGATATCTGCGGGAGAGCCCCCTCCAGCGCTGGATTGGCAAGGCGGCCAATGGGCCGGTGCCCGATGCCAACTACCCGAGGCTTGATGTGGGTCCTTTTTTCTCCATCAGTGTTCAGGCTGGCTCTACTGAACTCCAGAGGCAGCTGCACCCCCTGCTCAACCCAGCACAGAATTTTGGGCCCATTGTCATATATAGAATGACAATGGACCAAATGCAGCAGGCACAGCATGTGGTTTGAGGTCCCGCCCTGTTCTTTGGGAATTACATTGGGGCCTTTCTACAGGAGATGCTGCTTCTAAGCGGCAAAGTTTTCACTTCACTTGGATGGGGAAGTGATGGGGGCAATAAACGGGGTTCTGCTCACTCCCCGCAGTGGATGGTCTGACTCCCATTTATGGTGGCCAGGCAAGGCAACCCAGAATTTAAGTATATATCAACACCCAGCCTTACCAGTCTCTTTGAGATGTGGCACTTAATTTAGTGGCTTTGTCAACAGATATGTGGCAACAGCGACAAACCTATATGCATAAAATGCTGCAGCCACACAATCACATAATTCCAGTGGCCATGGATATAACCTGCATCCTTCATTTTGAATAGTTCCAACCTGTAAAAAATGGGTCATGGTATTAACCCCTTCGCTGCTGGCGTCGGCCAACGGCCGTCGCGCACACTACCTTCGTAGTGCTGCGCACGTCCGTTGGCCGATGTGGCCCCGCCCACTGCACTAATCCACCGCACCGCTGCCCAATTGTCGCCGCGGTTAAGCGGTTAAAAACACCTGTTTGGTAGAGTGCTACAGAATGGAAGAAAATTCAATGGAATGCACTATGTAACAACTCAAAATGTATGCACCTTTCCTTTCCTGCCTCTTTCAGCAACGCTCTGTCTTTTGACTGTTCCACCAATGTCTGTAGTTCACTTTATTTGTCCTCACTGAACACATCAGGTCCTTTTATTAAAACAAGTTCTTAATTTGTGCAGATGGTTGATGGTGGTTGGCACAAGCACTCATTTTTGGACACCACAGCTTTTTATCAACATGAGATTTTGACCAGCTCAAGAGAGAGAAAGGCAGAAAACAAGGGGAACAAAGTCATAGGAATGCCCTGACAAAGGGAAAAAGGAGAGAAAAATGAACTTGCAAGAGTAAAATAAAAAGATAAGAAGAGTAGGATGGTGGAAGGAAGCGAGATAAGGTGAAACCAAGTATTGGTTGGTTACATCGGTACTGAGCAGCCCGGCATTCAACAACTCTGACCAAGAGCTCGTTAAAGAAAATCTAAGCCTCTGCGCACACATAAAGAGTGTGTGTGCATAAATTAACACATTTTGTTTGAGTTGGAGGTTTACCGCTACTACTACAGAGCCAATGGTGAGGACCTACTTCTAACCTTTTGTCCACGCTGTTTCTTCCACAGAGCACTCACAATGAGCATCTCTCTCTTGCATTTCAAAGGCCATGATCAGAGTTTGTCTTTTAAAATCTTTTTGTCCATGGTATGAGTCTTTGCTCTTTTTAAATTAAAATTGGGTAAGTCTTTGCATCTAGAGAGTATTAAGTCACTCTTTTTCAAATCTTATTTCGATATTGATACCACTCTTATCATTAATCTCAGCTGATGAGTTCATGCCCACAATTTCAGCTATATAAATATCTATCTCTCCCCATTAGTAAAATGAAGAGGATCATTGATATCATCTAATCTTTATTGCTTTATATTCAAATTCATTCCATACAAATTTTAAACAGTCACTGTCTATTTACATCTTTATTTTCTTTTTCTATCAAACAGAGGTGGACAGTAAGCCTCACGGTTGGTGGGCAGGGGGATTGGGCGCGAGTACAATGTAAAACCATTTAAATTAAAAAAAACACTTACCTTGCCACTGGGCCCTGCGTCTCTGCTCCTGCTCTCCTGCGTCTGACTCCAGGAACAGGGAACACAGCCAGGCTCCCCTAACCAATCACAATGCTGCAATGCAACATTGGTATTGGGGCGCCCAGCCAGGGGCTGGAGGGGTGGGCATGTTCTCCATGCAGACTGTAATGCAGCCTGCAAGGAGAACAGGGAAAGTGCGCATCACTGCTTTGGCGGCCCGAGAGGGCCCGGCAAACAGTCATTGTGTACTTAGGAGGGCTCTGCTACTCCTCCCCTGCTCTGTAGCCCAACCCCACCCCCTCACACAAAGCTACCGCGGCAGGAGGACAAAATAAAATGATACCATTACGTTATTGTCATCTCATTTTTTCCTTTCTTTTGCTGCTGCAGAGCAGTGGGGCGATACACTGCTACCAAATACCATTTAGTACACAGCATATCTATGAAAATATATTAAAAAGTAAAATACTAGTCCAGGAAGCTCTTTTCATTCACACTTATCTGCTGAATAAGTCCTGCTATTGGGTGACAAAAACACCAAGCAATTTGAATTTCATCCAGAGTTCCCTCTCCTTTTCAGACACTTTTTCAACAATCATCAGCATTTGTACACAATGTTTTGGCTCATCATATATTGCCTTCATCAGGATCTATAGGGATAATGGCCAAATAGACAGGAGGGGGCTCAGAGATATGAAGGGGAGCATGGTAATTGGGGGATTTGTGGATTTCAAGATGAGTGTCAGAAGAGTGAGTTTCAGTGGAATAATGGAATTTTCAGTGCTGACTAATGTCACTGGCCATATAAGCAATACTACGCTTTTCTTTACTATAGTATTCTCCTAAAATTATCCCCCTCATACTAAGAAGTCAATGCTTCACTTGCAAATGTGGGACACTTTCAGGCACGCATAATGGGGAAGTAGAAAATTTGTGACAGGGGCTTCAAAACTTTGGAACTCCTTGTCACTGCATATTAAATCCCAGACAAACCTGCTTTCCTTTTGCAAGACATTGAAGACAAGGCTCTTTAACTATTAACTTAGCTTACACACGCCGAAACTCGGTATCTCCTTGATGCCTCTGGGCATTTGTTCGAGCTCTATAAAATTATTTAACATAACATGTCTAACACTCATTGTTATCTGTTAACGCATTTCAGGTTGAACATACTTCACTTAGTATCCCCAAATGATGGTCCTGCAAACTGGACCACCCCCCCATGTGTTTGTCATGCCACATCTACGCAAGACACTATGCACTTTATTCAATTCGGTCCTATTTAACAAGCACTTCAGATCTTGCTATCTGAAGCCACCCTTATTGCAATGGAATTTTGCCTAGTTTAAGCCTGCCTTTTTGTTTTAGCAGTTATTAAGCAATCCTTTAATCTGTTATTATGTTGCTTTTTTTTAAACTGTACTATCAGACACAGAACCTTCATGGTTGTTGATTCCTAATATCTTGCTTTGATATTTGTAATTCATGGTTTTCTATTTTAAACTGAATAAAGTATATATTGATTGATTGCCTTACATACTAAGAGAGAAACCATGATGAAGACCAGGGGTTGTTATACAAAAATTGCCCCAAAGCCACAACAGGTGTTTGTACCACATTACGCGCCCCCTTTGTTATTACAGAAGGGGCTGCAGATGGTTGTGCTGCCCCTTCTGTAATACCGAGAGTGCTGGTGCAAATAAAGGGCAAGCGCTATTTTCAGGGGGCATTCCCTGATTTGCATTGGGGCAAATGAGGGAATTCCTTTGCCTCTACACCTGTGCTGTTTTATAGACGTGGGCAAAGTAACTCTCAGGGGGTGCACTGACAGTGCGCCACCTAGAAGATGGCGCACTGTCAATGCGCCCCCTAAAAGCAGCCCTCTGGAAATAGGGGTTCCATGGACCCGACAGACATCCCCTCCCTTGAAGGCAAGTGCAGTCACTGATTGCACCCGCCGTCAAGTGAACCTCTACTCCCCTTTAAAAGTGCAGGTGGGTTGCGCCTACACAGTGAAAACTTGGAGAAGCTGTTAAGCAGCTGCTCCATCTTTTCACAGAATGAGCTGCCCCCAGGGTAGTGGAAGTACACAGCTTCCCTGAGGACAGTGCATTAATCATATTAGAGTGCATTTTCTTTTTTTCCCCTTGGCACAACTTTTAAAAGGTGCACCTGGCACAAACAATGCTGTCTGTAATGGGGCCCCTGAAGTCAAAGGAGATCCATCGATTGTTTTTACATCATCCGGAGATGATTTCTTCCGAATTGGAATTTGGAGTCACTGGACACAACTAAATTCCATATGCAGGCCTGAGGCATATAGAGTATAACAGGACAGGAACAGAGACACCCCAAGATGGACTTGAAGGATCAACTCTAACACAAATAAGCGTGATTTGGATCCACTGGATGAACTAAAATGTTTGAGGAGAGTGGAATCTCTTGCCCCCTTCTCCCTTAGAAAGGACTGGACCTGGTGTTCCCCTGTTTCATGCAGGGCTGAGCAGTATAATTCCACAGCAGATGGTTAGGACTTGTACAATAGAGATACAAGCCACTCTTACATTTGTGATACCTTTGGGTATAGAATAAAGGACCTCTAGTGGTTCCAATCCACATTGGCTTGTCAGGCACCTCGGAAGGAACAACTGGCTTAGTAATTGCCGCAGCTTACCTACAATCTTATGAAGAAGGAGTAGAAGGGACCCTATGGCTTCTCTGTTTTTCCAGTCTCCTTTCCGTAAGTCAGTGTTCAATCAAGAGAACCTGCTCCACCAGCAGTTAATAAAGCAACAAAGCTCAGGGAACCCTTGGCAGCTCACCCTTTAACTCATCCTTCAACACTCTTCAGAATAAATATATCTGAGTATATTCCACCCAGGTGGTCTCAGTAACAAGCCCACTGAACTGAGTGCAATAGGTGAGTACATCAGCTTTTCCCTGAGATATCTCACACAGAACATCCTTAATGGAAGCTTCATGATCTGGTCACTAAAACCTTCTTCTAGATCTTTGCAAAAAATCTGAATAATTATTCAGGCAAGGATCTTTACCAACAAATAGGAGTTGGCAAGGTCATACCAGCACTGGTGAAGGAACCAACTAATGATCCTTCTTTGAATGGTCAGAGGAACATTTTATGGGTCAAAATGGGAGGCAAAAGAACCCACAGGATGATCGGAAAACTCCTTCAACCCCATAGGATTGCCAGAATACTTTGAAGTGAAGGGGATGATGGTAAGTAAATCTCAAGAACTGGAGTAGATAGCTAAACAAGGGCAGCAATCTTGGTCATCAATTAGTCTAATTCTAGGGACTGTTGCTGGAGGACAGTGGCCAGGTCAACCCAAGGACCCATGCTGGAAACTGCTGGAAATTTTTGGTGTCGAAACCTGTCTCAGGCTGGATGCTTACCTGTGATCGGGCCCGGGTCTTGCATGGTACAATGTATGAGTGACTGTTTCCAAAAGCAACAATCTCACCACACACTGAAATGTTTGGTAAGCTTCCACCATCCCAGGAGAAAAAAGAAAAAAGTGTAAAAAACCTTATTGCAGGGCAAAGACTTCCAAGCATTGAGAAAAATGTGTAGCTAAAGAGTGGAATTCTTCAGGAGTGAAGAGTCAGGGTAAACAACCGGATAGAGCAAGGAAACACACAAAGGAAAACAGCTTTGCTGAGAAACCTCCTTCGGCCAGCCAGAAACATGTATATAGTAAAAGAACAGGAAAATAAAATGACATCTATAGACCCCACTATAGGAAACATAAAAGATTTGGAGAGGTAGGAAGTATACTAGGAAGAAGTAGCGGCAATAAAAAAAGAAAAAGCATTGAGAATGAACACCTGAAGTGGACTAGCTGTGACGCAGCTTTGAAGGGCAGTCTGAAAACCCTTAGACAAGTGACTGCCATTTTGGATCTGGAGGAGCAGGGAGCAGCTGTCAGGAGCCCAGGAGCTTGTGAGAAAGCAGCCCTATTTGAGAGGCACTCAAAATGTTCATCTGTGGACTTCTTTTGGATATTGACATTTGCCGCCCATCAAAAGTGGTAGGACGGCTGGGGGGGGAGGGGTTGGGGAGTAAAATGAAAATAAAAATAAGACTTACATGACTCTCTTCTCCCACTGACCCTGCTGGCCGCCTTGTTGCTCCTTTTGTCCTGCCTGGAAGTGGATTGGCCTCAAAGCACAAGACCCCCACCAAATCCGGACACTGCTGTCATGCAATACCTAGTATTAGAGCAGCACCAGGATTGGTCTAAGCATCCTTGTTTGGCAATCAGACAGTACCTGTGAGCCACTGGCTTTTCTCCAACCTAGCTGTGCATCAGAGCTGGGTTGGAGAAACATAATTGCGCATGTCTGTTTGGCTGGCCTAAGACGGCAGGCCAAACTGTCATACAAACTTAGAAGTGTGCACTACTCATCCTCCCTGCCATGCGCAGCCCGGCCCAGCCATATACTCATTGCTTGAACTCCATCGCGGCCCTGACAGCGATTAACAAAATGATAGCAACATTGTGCTATTACCATTTTATTATCATCTACTGGTTCTGGGCAGTGAGGCAATGCAAAAGAGCTGCTCCTGCCTGCAGCCCTTTCTGAGAGACAGGCATCATAGCACTCTCACAAGGTACAGCAATTCTAGGGAGCCCAGGTGGCAATGATGCCATGGACATAATATTGGGTGTGATTCCCCTGGTTAGTCTCACAAGTAGTTTCACTTGGAGATTTCAGTGGCTTTGAGTAGTCAGAGTCCTTGGGAAAGTAGTAATGTCGCAATGGTTTGCCGTGAATCTTGAAATCTCATTCAGGATTGTGACTCCTGTTATTGGCCACTTCAGAGATTCCACTTAAAAAATTTGAAAAATCTGAATATTTTCGGGATCTTCTTCTCTTGTAGGCTCTTGTATGTGACATTTCTGCATGTGAAGTAAGACTATTTCAGTCTTTGTGAATCAGAAAGAAAGTTTTCCGCAGACTTTTTGTTCGTACGTTTCATTTTTCAATTAAAGAAAAATACCATTAAGGCACAGCCTTAATAGAAAGCTGCACACATTTTATTCCTAAAAACCTATTTGCTTTATTTCACCACAGACCATGGATGATTCTGAGTCATTCAGGCAATGTTCCACTCACGGTACAGTAGGTGGATCAAATTACTTCTCATTATATTTACTCAGAGCTGACTAAATAGGTCTCACTGGACTTCATGCACATTCTTTGGATTGTTTGTAGCAGAAACAGTGTTCTTCCTTTCATTTGGTTTCAAAGAAAAAGGAGAGAAGAGTGATGACAAACACATGACATTTCCTTTGGACGTGAATGTACAGTGCTATAAATAGACACAACGATTATTCCATTATATTGTGTTCTATAACTTTCTGTTTCTGGGCTTTTTTCTTAATCTTAGTTGTGTAATTTCCTCGGAGTTATATTACATCTCTTGAGCATAGCCAAAGTTTCTGATAATTGGTATTAACATTCCCATTGTCCAGAGGGTATGGGGGAAAATTAATGAGAAAGAAACCTCTCACACCTTTCAACAGGGTAGGGGAGCAGTCTGAGATCCATATCTACCAAATAGCAGTGTTAATGCCTCCTTTGTTGCATAGATCCAGAATTCAAAACTGCCAGATAATTTAGAGTCCTTTGCAAGCCCCTCTTAGGGATAGGCTCAGAACTATAAGTTATGTGGAGTTTACCTTGTAATTACCAGATGTGATTAAGTCCACACCCACACTATTTTGCCAGTTAAATATAGACAGGTCAAATGTCAGTGAATACCGAGGCATGCAGAGTTTGTGGCATAATCACGGCCTTATTGTTCCCTCTACATAGGCTACCAGATACATAAGCAGAGAAAAGACACTCTCATGTATTCCAAATAGAACTGGGTGATACACCTCAACTCTAGTGTTGCTGGGCTTATCGAGCCCAGCCACTTATTGTTTATCAGTTTCCTCCTAATACACAAAAAAAGAATCAAGGCGGTTACAAGGTTTATGAGCGTGTCAATTTTATTTCCCTAAAAATAAGACTATATTTTAATGCTCCAAAGGACAGCGTGAGATTACCAGCAGGATAGCCTTAGGCAGCTACCTAGTGTAGACTGGTAGTAAAGTTTCTGAGCTACTTAGGCACAATCACACATTCATGCTGCTATAAATGTGGGTCAGGTTAATTCAAATTGCAAGAACACTAACTGGATCCCACCACACTTTAGCCACTGCATTTTGGATGTTTTGTGTCAGGAGCTTTGAATTAAAGAGATGCATTGGGTCATATTTTTGTGGGATTTTAAAATGAAGGCTGCAAAGATCTATAACAAACATTTGTCATTTTCTCTATTTTCGCTGCTTTGTCCACTGTATTATAAGTGAATTATACAGTGAATAGGATAGCTGTCTTGTTTGTAACAGAGTAACCCGCCCCCTAGCTCTAAAGCAGGACCTAAGTTATCTGCTAGAGCAAGAGTTGTAAACCAATTGGGCTTCTTTAGAATGGCAGAAGTCCAGGGCTCCTGGTTCACTTGCATTTGACAGGTGCAAGGGTGTGGCTTAGTCAGTGAGATTAGGGGGGTGTGAATGTCAAATTTTACAACTTTTAAAACTGTAGGTTGCAGGGTGACGGATTGAGATCATCAAGGTGTGCAATGGACTGTCTGCACGAGTAATAGAGTCAGGACTGTGCACTTGTTGAGCCTCTGTCTAGAGTGGCACAGTGGATGAGAAACGATGTGCGTGAATGTTACCTCAAGCGATTGCCACTGGTTGGACTATTTGCAAGTATTCATCCCATTACCTTTTGGGTGTTTGATTGTCAGTAGTATGCTGGAAATTGACGCAGCTTTTCAAGTCTACTACTGTCAATGTTTGTAGACTCCAAAAAGTAGTAGGTTTGCACCCATTTAAGGAATACATCTGAGGGTACAGATGTACCATTTTTTTGGTAAACCGATTGTAGGAAAAATGGATTTTTCTGGCATGGATACCACCACTTTTTGCCTGGTGTCAGTGTACTTTTGGCTGTAGTTCACTAGGATACTGCTAACGAGGACCCCAGTGGCTGTGCTCGCGCCGCTAAATTCTATGGTAGGCATTCGGTACATCCCACAATTGGCATATTGAGGTACCAAGGTAAGTCCCTAGTATATTGTACTGAGGTACCCAGAGTATAGGTAATCCAGGGGTCTTTAATGGGCTGCAGCATGGGAGCTCTTGCAAACTGTGACTGCAGAGCTGCCATTCCAGTCTGCATGAAATGGTGCATGCACCTTTCATTTTAGATATAAGGTTTCCTTGCATATGCAGCAGTACCCCTGCAAACCCCGGACTTCATTTTCTGGGCTTTGTACATGCAGGACAGCCATTATAAGGTATCTAGTGGATACTGGCAAGTCAAGACGTCCATATATATTTGGTGCCCTGAACCAGGTCATGTTTGGTATCAAATTTGCTGGAATTGTGCAACTACACCCATTCCAATGTTAGTTGCATGATACTGTGTACTTGGGGGCTCCTTAGAAGACCCAGCCTATACATACCTGTGTAGCTTTACAGGGTCTGACTTGAAGCCTATGCTGCTGCGGATCCTAGACAGTGTTCTATTCCCTGCTAAGCTTAAGTTGGTCAGGGGAAGCTGGACTAAAGATTTTCTGTGAAGGAGAGGGGTGACCACCGGTCCCTTAAAATTAGATAGGGTGGGGGTGCTTCCGAGCGCCACCAGACTGCATTGAAGAACACATTTGATGCCCTCATTACATAAACCAGTTTTTCCCAGATCTGGAGCCCTTGGCTCCTGTTCTGGCGTGGAACTATACAAAGGACAGGGGAGTGTCCACCCCTGCACGCTCC
Organism: Lissotriton helveticus; assembly: GCF_964261635.1. Classification (NCBI taxonomy): domain Eukaryota; kingdom Metazoa; phylum Chordata; class Amphibia; order Caudata; family Salamandridae; genus Lissotriton; species Lissotriton helveticus. The sequence goes on from NC_136061.1 coordinate 1,297,814,065, forward strand.
TCCCTAAGGAGTTGCACAAACTTAGTTTCCCTCTCCTTAAATTGGCTGTAGCATATTTTCTTGCATTTACCAATTTTTGTTCCTCTTCTAATTCTTTTATCACTTTCCCGTAGCTGAAATACTGTTATCATCCGCTTTGGTGGAAGTATTTTTCATAAAGTTTTGCCTCTTTCTGGTTTTTCGTTTTGCAGCAGATTCATTAGCACAACTCTAGAGAGATTAAGGGATTTGCTCAGAATCACAGAACGTTGCGAGTGCCAAGACTATACCTGGGATCCCCAGCTCTCAAGTCAGCAGCTCTGGACACTGCCCTCATCCTGTCCACTCCTGTGGTACCTGTCAGGGAACTCTTTCCTTCGTCCCGGATAGTGATCGATAAAAATAGTTTATTATTCATCACATAGGCCAAACTGATGCATTACCAATGCTTGTTTTTATCGGAAGCCACTGAAGGTGTTCAATTTAGCCGAGATGGAACAATGTCTGAAAAACAAAGTAGTTGTGCTGCCGAATGCTATACCAACTGAAGTTTGCTTATTAGTTTTTTGGAAAGCCTAGGTAGAAAGAGTTAGACTAATCCAGCTTAGAAATTTATCAAAAATGGATCACTTGCCGAGCCCTAAAAGAGAGAACATCTAAAACCTAATGGAGAAATTGTGTTAATTTGAAGCAAGCAGATGTGAGAGTGAGAATCTAACATATAACGGAGAGCTGACTCAAAAGTTACATAGCTGCATGGACAGACATTTACAAAAAAAGTGTTTTGAGAAACATTCATGGCTCACCCCAAAATGGCAATGCCATTAGTGATCTAAGAGATATGCCAGTAGTAATATAAACACTAAACATGGCCTAGATTCCAATTCTAGATGAAGCAACATTACAGTCTATTAAATCAAATATAAGAGGTGCTTGTACAGGTCACATCCTGAATCAAGTATTTAAAATGTGCTCATATGTGATAATAAAGTAAAAGAAGGCTTTGTGAAATAAAATAATTGCTAGGATCACACAATTTGGACAGGCACAGAAGCCGGTATTGATTCCAGGTTATCTGGTTTCACAAGTTTAATCTAAGCCACCAGCTGGGTATCGCCTTTCAAACCCTTCTCAGACATGAGAGTTAACACCATCCCTCTCAGCCGCACAGCGCACCCTCTCCCCTTCTCTTAAATCATACGGGGAACAGGTTATAACATTGGTCAATGTCATAATCCTGTTACATTCTGTTGATTCCTCTCTCAAGTTAACAGCACTAACCCTGAGCGATGGCCCATTTGCAGATGTCTTAGTATTTGCAGATTCTAGGCTTCCCTTGCTATCGATCTTTGAGGGTGGCCATCAGGCCTGTCCTGGTCTGCAAGTGCTGTGTCTGCCTGCCCAGACCCTTCCTGACCATTCGCTCGTTCCCAGTGCCCCTGCCATGTGGCATGCCAAGGACACTGTTTGAGCAGCTCTTCTAATTCTGGCTGCCATTCTGAGCTATTACCTGCTCCCTGAAGCCCCTGCTGTGAGACATCCGAAGGACACTGATGGAGCAGCTCTTCTTCGTAGGCAACTATTTTCTCTGGGTATTTTTCTGTGCTATCTCTACCATGCTCCTTCTCCTCTACTATGCTTGCGGCCATGACACCTGCAATGTGGTGTGAGGGGGTGGGCTCAAGGACAATAGGTCAATTGTGCTAAGGGATCCAGTGGCCCCCCCTTTTGACCTCGTACTCCCCACACCTCTCTTGCTGCTATTAGGCGATTCAAAACACGCTTGCCAATCACTGAGTTCAACTTTTTGGGGCTTTTGCCTACTGCTTTCTGGTGTTCCCGCCCTCGGTAGGCATTCCGTGTGAGCCCCTATCTGGTCCGGCTCTGCCTTCCTGGCCTGTGCCTCAACCCCTCCCAGATTTGTGAGTTAACACCATTCCTCTCGGCCACACAGCACACCCCCTCACCTCTTCTTAAGTCACATGGGGAACAGTTTATGGTGCATACAGGCTGCAGTTTATTACACATTATATCAACGCATGGGTCGTACATATCGCAACTTATTGGTTGGTCATTCGCAATCACCATGCTTACATGATAAACATCACAATCAATTGTCAATGTCATACCACTGTTTTGTTGACTCTTATCTCTGGTTGACAGCACTAACCCTGAGCGATGGCCCTGATCCAGCGGTAATTTCACAGTCATTTCTCAATGCAAAACCTCATTACCTCTAATTTACCGCTTAAAGGAGATGGAAATTTGCCACCGTGTTATCACCACCAGGAGACTTCGCATAAACATGAAAATCAAATGCAATTAAATATTTAAGGCAATAATGAGAGTTGCGCGTAGTTTTAAAGGGTTTTATTTTCTAGTCAAAAGTTAAGGTTCTCTGATTCTTTATTCATTAATCAAATTTCAATCAGGTTACAGAACTGATGCTTCCTTTGCTACTAATCTTACTGGGCAGCTGTCAGTCACGGCCCGAGCTGCAATTGTCGTTTCTGCCTGCCCCAGACCCTTGCTGACCACTTGACTGCTCCCCAGTGCCCCTGCTGAGAGGTATCCCAAGGACACTGTTTGAGCAGCTCTTCTTCCTAGGTTACTATTTTCTTTTAGTAACTCTCTGTGCTGTCTATGCAATGCTGCCAACGGTTTCCTGATCATCAGCTGCTCCCCCCATTGCTCATTTCAGGAGAAACCTAGCTGTTCTGGAACAAAGACTATATTGAGTAGGAAAATATCCATGCCCGCTGTGCTCAAGTGGAGCCCATATTTCGTGCAGTAACCCGATGTCCTAAGATTTATAAGCCCATGTCGTACAAGCCCCCATCCATATGCAGCACATACTTTTGCTATGGAAATGTTCAGGTTTCACCTCAATTTGTTCACTGCCTCCCTGATCTACCACCCCTCTCCATTCCGGGTGGGCTATGATTCCGACCAGATGAGGTGCGATGAGCGGAACAACCTTGTCAGGACTGTCAGCCCGATGTCATTGCCCCTAAAAGATCACTTCTCCATAAGCATTTTAAATCATTCTCCCCTAGGTGCACAAGAATAGCATTTGGTTGTCCTTCTTGGCACAATACAGCTGGTAGCAGCTGACACCATCTCATGCCTGGTCGTCCCAACCATGTCACCTTCGTGCTGTTTCGACAAATACTATTGTAGTCCTTACGTGCTGATGACCACTGCACTGGCTGCCAAGTGATCCTGTTGAGAAGAAATGTAGCTCAGATCCCAGTGGCCCAAATTTAACCTTTGAAGGTGCCTGAGGTCCAATGGCCCAGCTTTTTTATGTTCTCTTTACTCAGTCCTATGGCTGCTGTGGTTGCCACCCCTATGTGAAAAGAGTATGACCCAAACTCTCTAGGAGGGCTTCCCGCTTTGTCTATGGCCCTCCTCATTAGTGCCGTGAATTGGAAATAACTTAAGTAGGTGGCACAACGGGCAGTATGTTCTGTCTTCAATACAATCAATGCATATTTCTTTCCCTTTCCCTTCCTGGTCGGCTTTTGACCGGCGTAGGTTTATTGCAATGCCCATTATTAAGACAAACTTAAGACAGTCTTAAGAACAGACTAAGGTAGGATTTTGTCTTAAGTCTGTCTTAAGTCTGTCTTAAGTCTGTCTTAAGTTTGTCTTAAGTCTATATTAATTCAAACTTAAGACAAAATCCCAACTATACTACTACTAAATGCCTTCTGTGAATACCAATAAAAGTAAGTTAAGCATTTTGTCTTCAGTTAATTCTGTGAATCCTCCCCACAGATCATCCTTTCGGCCTGCATACACCAGTCCAGATCCATTTTCCACTCTTTTAACGTTGGGGCATCTTGCACCCTCCATTTCCTTGCAATCAAAAACCCCAATGTTACCCACATGCGCTCAGCATTTCTAAGGTCTGAATCTCCCCAAATATTTAGCAAACACCATTGTGGTGATTTGTCCTCTTCCATTCCATAGAGCTCCATCATAGTCCTCAATAGTGCTGTCCAATATTGTTGAAGTGGTGGACACTCCCACGTTAGGTGGAGGAAAGTACCCTCTTGTTTACACCCCCTTGGGTACAATGGCGAGATAAGTATCCCCATTTTAACCTGCATGGTGCATGCATAATAAACTCTGTAAATAATCTTGAATCTAAACTCAGTCTTATGGCCACCTCTCGGGGCAAGGCCATGTCTTCCACCCACTCTTCACTATCCAACTTACCCAGATCTTTCTCCCGCCTATTCCACAGTAATGTCAAGGTGTCCGGCAAATTATTTTAAAGTTTCCGATAAACCCGGGATATTTCTTTTGTGTCTAAATATCCATCTACTAACCTGTCTTCCATGGGGAGGCCTCTGGCAGTACAGTCCCTTTGGGTATTCCTGCTCTCAGCGTATGTGTGACTTGGAGATACCTAAACGTTTCGGATTGTGGCATCTGATATTCCTTTCGCAGCACCAGAAATGTCTTAATGTCCCCTCTTTCCCAGAGGTCGCACATTTTCGAAATCCCAATCAGTCCCAACCTGTAAAGCTTGCCATAAGCCCCAGCAGGGCTAGTCTCCTCAATTCCCACATGGGAGTCATCAAACTAATTTTACCCCACCAACCCAGCGCCTTAGAGCCCACCCGCTAAATTCGAAGCGTAGTAGAGGTCAGGGGTAAAAGGAATCCACCGCACCTTCTCCATACAGCCCCCGGAGGTATCCTTCCTGTTGCATAATGTGACGGTCCAGTCAATATGCGGGCTCACTCTGGGATTTATATACCCAGTGATTAATGACTGTGAGCTGGGCCACCCAGTAGCAGTGCTCAAGCGAGGGAAGTGAAATACCCCCATCGTACCAGCCCCATGTCAATTTTATGAATGAGATTTGGGCCGCTCCCCCATCCCACAACAGCTACCGTATTGCTGCGTCTATTTGCGGAAAGTACCGCGGGGGGACTGGGTAACGTGTGTTGTGGAGCACATAGAGGAATCTGGGCAAAGCCATCATTTTAAAAAGTGCCGCTCTACCCAGGTGGGAGAGTGGTAATGATCATAAGTGTTGGATGTCATTTTGCAGACGATGCAACAGAGGGGCCAGATTCTGCTCATAGAAGCTTTTATGGTCTTTAGTGATGTATATTCCCAAATATCGAAACCCCTTTGCATCTACTCGGAGTTGACATCCCCTGGGGAGTACCAGCTGGCCTCATGCTAACACGTAAATTATTGACTTGTCCCAATTTATTGTGTATCCTGAATATTTGCGAAATAGCTCGAATATATTGAGCATCCTGTGGAGTGTAACCGTTGGGTTTGCCATGTACAGAAGGACATCATCTGCATACAAGGAGATTTTGTCCTCCCACTCCGAGTCTATCATAACCCACGGATCATGGACTCTTCCTGAATCCTGGCTCCAATGGTTCCAGGACCAACGCAAACAACAGGGGGGAAAGCGGACACCCCTGTCACGTACCCCTCTGAAGTTCGAACACCCTTGAACCACTCCCATTTACGAAGACCTGTGCCAGGGGTTCTGTGTACAAGAGATAAATCCAGCTTAAAGATTTGGGCCCGAAACCTAGTCTCTCCAGAACGGCAAAGTGCCATTCTACCATTTTGAACGCCATGCGTGCATCTTGTGACACCACCAAGGCTGCTGCTCTGTCAATCCCTCCGTGCAATAGTCTAAGATTAAGAGCAGTGTTATGTCTCAACATGAAGCCTAACTGGTCAGGGTGCATAAGAGAATCTATCACCGGGAGTAGACTGTTAGCCAAAAGCTTGGCCAAGATTTTAGGCTCAGCATTCAACAACGAAATTGGTCTACATGAGCCAGTCGTTTGGGGCCTTACCTAGATTTGGGATCACCGCAACATTCACTATACGTTGGTCTCTGGGGAGCATACCCATGCCATAGCTTCATTAAACATTTTATGTAACAGGGGTGTCACTTTAGTAGATGTAATTTTATAGATTTCAATTTGGAGTGCGATAGGGCCCCCGGCTTTACCTGATCAAAGGTCTGTAATTGCTTTGGGTATTTCTGACTCCACCAAGTCCTGCTCTAAAGACGCCTTTTCCTCCGGCCTTAGATGTAGCAATCTAAACATTGCCAGTAGCTCCCGCGAGGCCACAATGGTAGTGGTGGAATCTGAAGCATAGAGATGCTCATAGTAATCTGCGAATGCCTTGGCTATTTGACTCCCACCCCGAACAGTGACTCCATCTCTTCTCTTAACTTCCTGAACCCATCTGGAGGCTCCAATATATTATCAAACTACGCCAGCAATTTGCCTGCTTTGTCTCCAACTTCCTAAAGGTTTTGCTACATCACCCGATATCTGGCTTTCGCGGCCTCTTCAGCTATTGCCTTAAACTTCACTTTCTTAAAATGCAAATGATGTTTAATTTCCCTGTCAATATTACTGATCAGGCTTGTCTCCAGTGCCACAATACTCCGTTCTATATACTCCAATTGCATACGCTTCTGCTGTTTTTCCCCTGCTGTGAGTGAAATTCCCTGCCCCCTGATCACTGCATTTTCCCATAGTGTGCAGGCAAAGTCAACTGTGTCAGTGTTTTCCATTATGTAGGGATAAGTTGCTTCCTACATTTTGGATCTAATTGCAGGGATTTGAAAGTATCAGGGGTTAATTCTGCCCAATCACCTCGGCCTGAGCTCGCACATTTCGAAATGGACACATATTGGAGAATGAACTGATATTACCCGGGCCATAGAAATATATATTTTTTTGAGTTTTTTATACAACTCTGACTAGACCCGAGGTCTCGGGTATCAGAGCGCTTTACATGAGCACCAATTTCGTTACAGGTGGACACAATACTTTTTTTGTTTTTGTTAGGCACAGAGAGATTAAGTGATTTGCCCAGAATCACAGGATGTGTAGCGTTGTTGCCAAGGTTCAAACCTGGTTCCCCAGGTCTGAGATCAACCACTCTTGCCATAAGGCTACATCGTCTCCCAAAAATGTAATAAACTTCTCTAAACTGGGGTGCCTGCTGGGTCAGTGTAAAAAAGTAATATATACGTGACAGGCTACCATGCGCCCCTGAGAGATATGAGTACTGTTGCAAATTAGGGTTGAGGCCTCTCCATATATCATGTAGGCCCATGGCAGACACAAAGTTTGCTAATGCCGTACCCACCTGGTCTTGCGGTCGTGGTGGAAGACGGTCTAGTATCGGGGACAAGGCTGCATTCCAGTCACAGCCGAGGACCATTACCCCATCTGGGAGATTCAAAACGAGAGCCCACTGTTCTGGTAGAACCAAGGTTTGTTGTTTTGAGATGATATACAGAGAAATTATGTTAAAAACCAGTGCCTCCCAGGCACCTGTAACTGCAACTATTCTGCTCTAAAGCGTACTTGTCTCACTGTGCCTCATTCGGAAACGTCTTTGTTGGTCCTCCCTGGTGTTAAGCCCGTCTTCACTGTATCACTTTTCCCCGAGCGGCTTCCTCTGCCGACCATTCGCCATCCCTCCAGCCAGGATCAGACCTCCTCCGGGGTATCAAAAAAACAAGTTTTATTGTCTGCTACAACTCATAGTCTCGCCAGGTAAAACATTGTGTATTTCAACTCCTTCTCCCTTAGAGCTCCCTTCACCTCCAGGAACGATAATCTCATTCGTTGAACTCAAAGAGTAAAGTCTGAAAAGAACGTAATCGTGCTGGTGTCTCATTTTACTTGCGGTGTCGAGCGAAACGCCTGGAGTGTCACATCTCTGTCCCTGAAGTTAAAGACTTGGGCTATGATTGGATGAGGAGGATTGCCCGGCTGTGGCGCCGTCCCTGGCACATGGTGGGCACGCTCCACCGAGAAATATTTTGACAGACCTTTTGACTGGAGATGTTGAAGAGTCAATTCTCCCACAAACAAGTCAACTGTTTTCGTGAACACCAAGAATGCAAACTGTGTTACGCCTTGAGTACCCCTTGGCATCTTCCATTCTGTTCTCTAGTGTTTGGGTTAGGTCCCTCAATTCACCGACTTGCACTCGTAAAGTTTTGGTCTCAGTTTTCTTTCACCCTTGCTCCCATCTTATTTAGGTCTGCTCGCATCAAGTTCACCTCCACAGAGACTGTATTTATCTTGCTCTCCAGAGTGGTTTTGTACTTTGTGTATTGCAGCCATGACATTGTGGAGGGTCGGAGGGCCGTCCTTGTTCGCGCTCTGCACTTTCTTTCGGGACTTGTTGGTATCTACCTCCCCGGTGTGGGCCTCTGCCATCGGCTGGGCGTATTTCTCCATTTTGGTTTGAAGAGCTGTCTAGTGCCCCTTTGTAGCCATCACAGGATACTGCCACTAGTCTTTGGTAAGAGGGGGAGGGGTCCGTGGGGAAGCAAGAAAGCACCTGCCGTCTACTGGATGCAAAACAATCACCCGTGTCGGGATCTCACCCCCTCCACCACGTTCCACCCAGCTTCAGCATCCAAGCCCCACTCGTTAGTTCCCCGTGGTGTTGGTGATATCCCAGCACACTTCGCTGATGTCTCAGAAAGCTTCTTCTGCCTTCCTGGGCCCCGTTACGATGTCTGTCTCAGGGCCAGGGACCACCCCAGTCCGCCAATTGCCCCTCAGCAGTGTCTGTCCAGACTCAGTCTTCCAGCCAGTTGGAGGGGGAAAGAGTTTGAAGGCCCCCGGTGAATCAGAAGTTTCTCTGGAGGGGGCTGGAAATAAAAACAAATACTTCAGAAAAACATATTCAAATGACTTACATTACGTAGAAATATATTGCAGGATTTCCCAAAACCATCAAAGATAACCATGGTGTTGATTTTGCTGGGGTTTGTCACATCAGATAAGTAGATGAAGTAGGCAAAATGGAGAGATGAATGGTAAGGGTATGTGAAGCACAGAAAGGGAGAAGAGGCGAGGCTGAAGAAGACTGGATGTATTAAAAAGGACTACAGGCAGAAGAGTCAGAGCTGAGCAGAAGGGGAAAGAAGCATTGCCGGGGGTGGGGGGGAAAGGAGGCTGACGAGGAGGGAAGGAGAGGCTAAGACCGAAGAATGCTGGCAAAAAACAACTGAGTGGAAGCGAAGGAGCAAGAGGAATGAGTAAGACGTACCCGGTGAAGAGGAATAGGCATAAGAGGCAAAATGAAGGACATTGTAGGGTTAGGAAGGACTAACTTGTAAAGTTTGGACAAGTTAAGTAATAACCTACTCTTTTTTAAAATATTTTTTTAAAAAGAGTTTCATATAACGCAAACTCGACCTGAAGATTATAGGTATCAGAGCGCTTTACATGAGCACCAATTACGTTACAGATGGACACATTCATTTTTGTTAGGTGAAAGGAGATTAAATGATTTGCCCAGAATCACAGGATGTTGAGCTTCGTTGCCGAGACTCAAACCTAGTTCTCCAGCTTTGAGGTCAACCACTCCAGCCGTAAGGCTACATCCTCTCTCCTCTTGTTAGGAGTACTGAGAGTTATTCATGCCCTCTAACACACATAACACCTATGCACTGTAAGTGCTTGGCCTCAGCGATCTCTCATATTAAGGGTCAGTATGGTGGCTGCCCTTCCCAGGCCTTCATTTCCTGCCTCAATGTGCTTTGTGGCACCAACCTTACAGGTCTCAAGGAAGTGTTTTCCATTTCTCCATCTATCCCTCTATATCTAAACAATGTATCTTTTACAGCCCTTCGGAGGGACGCAGGGGGGCGGACCCTGGATAGTGCTCCTGTTCTGTCCTAACTCTCTGTGCTATTCAATTGTTATTTCCCTAGGCGGCTGGTATGGTGATTAGGGCACAATTGCCCCCCTTGTATACCTGCACCACATGTGGTCTGTGGCCTGCAGTCTGTGGCGCATCACATTGGTGTTAAACTTATGGACCCAGGCACATGCTACAACAGCAACTGGAGGTAACAAGACGTCTTCTTCAGTTATGTGCACGACCAACCACCCTAATGTGCCCAAAATCGACACCCTCCTTTCAACCTCCAGCCCCCACTGTGGGACAAGGGGATGTTGGTGCTCAGAGTGGAATGCTCACTGGGCATCTAAACCCGGTTCCATCCTTTGGTACAAAACTGTGCAGTTTTTCCTGTCGTGCGGGCGGTGAATTTTAGAATTACACTACGGAATAAGTGAAATGTTCGGTCAAAGCGGCAGTTGAAAAGAATTGCATTGCAGAGAGCAACAAGACCTGCACTAATTTGCAAGCATGTCAAGCCTTGTTCACAGTCTGCACAATGCATGGAAATCCGGACGAGACCAGGCTAAATTGGGGCACCTTCCAATTACAGCACACACTGGGAGGCAGTGAGCTAGAATTTACCATGACGGAATCAAAGTGTGAGCTTTCAAATCTGTGTCACATCTTACAGGCAGTAAATAGCCATTACAACGCGGCTGTTACACCGCAAGTCATTACATCGCATGTGTTACAACGCATGCGATAGACCATTACTACGCATACCATTACATCGCATGTGCTTTTACAACGCATGCGATGTAATGGCTATCCAAGTTGTTTTCAGGAAACTGAGGCTCTTCCGTTTCCTCACAATGACGTGCAGTGCCCCACAGACTCAGGAACCAGGAGAGAGGAACCAGGAGGAGAGAGAGAGAGGTAAGGGGGATTGGGGGAAGAGTCATGAAGAGGGTAGTGTTTTAGAGTTTAGGGTAGTGTTTTGGTGTTAGGGTAGTGTTTTAGGGTAGTGTTGGGGGGTCTTGCAGAGTAGTGTTTGAGTGTAGGGAACGGACTGGGGAGGGCTGTGCTGGGGGTAGTGTTTTAGGGTAGTATTGTGGTGTTTGGGTAGTATATGGTAGTGTTTTAGGTTAGTGTTGAGGGGTTGTGCAGGGTAATGTTTGAGTGTAGGGAATGGACTGGGGAAGGGGGAGTGAAGTACTGGGTTTTTCGGAACCCAGCGGTGCCAGGGAGTACACCCTAAGACTTCGAGTCCTTCCTGTTTCAGACTACAGAAACACAGAGTCTTCTAGGTGAAGTCAAAGATCGAATTTATTGGCTGCAGCCAGTAACAGGTATCCTAGAAGTACAACACGGTGTATATTCTCAGGAGACTGCTCAACCTTACAAAGCCAGCCTTCCTTTTTTATACAAAATATTATGCTTTAGGCAAACATTCCTTATTTTACAGTTGACCATTCACATATTTTCACTACAAAGAAAAAGCAGAATCATGATGACAAGCTTATTTTCAGTTTGTCCAGCCCACAATCAATTACCCGGCAAGCCCAACATTTTCCATCAGATATCGGCGGACCCCTAATAAAAACGGCCACCTCCTCCTCGTAAAGCGGGTCATAAAGTAAGAAACAGAGACAGGTGTGTGTAAGATTAGGAAGGGTTTGTATGCGAAGAAAGGTTTATGGCATGCTGTGCCTTGATACTATCTCGATCGGCCACTGGGAAAGGAACTGGCCGAACAGGTTTGGCTTCAGGCAGTGGAGTCAGCTTTCCCAGGTCACACAGAAGTCAGCAGAGGTGTACGTGTCCTTCAGACTCGTTTTTGGCCTTAGTCATCGGCCTATGTGAGGGCAATCACAAAATGGCTGCCGTTCACAAAATGGAACCCGAGGGTTCAGGACGGAAACTCTGATTTCAGGGTGATTTTGTCACTCGAGTATGACGAAAATGCTTGTGCATAGTATACTAGTCATTCTCGGTCTGCTGATATCAAAATCGTCATGATACGACGATGTTTATGACACGGGTCCAGAATTTTCAGTACCACAGCCCCTCCTTTTGCCCTTACATAGGCAATAACCTATACTCACGCTAATCTGAGTCCAGGTCTATATTCATAAAGTCATTGAGATGTTGCTGTAGCATCATCCTATTACTTAGCTCGTCCCTTGATACAGGTTTCCTTACACACGATGTAGCACAGAGGCCACATATTGCAGGAGCACACTGTACGCACAGACAGAACAGGAAAAGAATGCCTAAGATCATCCCAATGACCATCAGAATCTTCCATCCCCAGGCGGATAACAGTTCCCAGAACCATCCCATCAACGACCAATCTCCTTTATCCACGTGAATAGATTCAGAGATCTTATGCAGTTTGGAAATGGCCTGGTACACTGTCGGAGCGTTATCTGGAATGAAAACACAGCAACTCGATTGGATCACTCTACATACCCCACCTCGGTCTGCAAGTATGACGTCTAACGCGACCCTGTTCTGAAGGGTCATAAGACGATCCGACTGGAGATCAGCAGTCAAGTTACTAAGGGCACCGGCAGTTTCAACTACTGTGGATTCAACCACCCTTGTCAATTGCCTTATGTTCCTGCTGTTAACCATGGGTCCCTAAAACGGCAGAAAACCCTTCACGAAGTCTCCAAATTCTTGTCCTGCAGTGTCTTCTTTACTTAAGACACCTCTAACTATCCTTGTCTTATGGTAATCTGCTGCAGCTGTATAGGTGGGAGGCAACAGGAACGAAACAAAACATGTGCCCGTGAAGTCAGGGGGCAACCATGTATAGGCTCTATCATGGCAGATGAAATAGGTACCCTTAGCTGCTAGGAACGAAGGGGAAGTCTGGGACGCAAAAACATACGTTTCAGTGCAGATACTCTTCCCTAACTGAGCTCTGGGATTCTTGCCATTACCTTGCAGACATAGGTGACCCTAATGGGGTACAATCCAAATTGGGGAGGATCTCTTTGCTCGCTGGTTCTCACTCAGAGTAACTCCATATCCGGTCACGTTCCATTCAATATACGCTAGTGTCTCATCTCTCGGGATAGTCTCATAGGAAATAGTTTCCTTAACCATATCTACTATACCCTTAACTAGAGCCCTATTCTTAGGATTATCTTTCACAGAACGTAGGGGGTTGACTTCATGTGCGTAGATGAACATCGTTCTGTATGCCCACACAGAACCATTATGGCTGAAAGGCAGGACCAGATAAGGGATACCTTTATCAGTAGTATGAGGCATAAGACCACACACCCAACAGTTAGTTGTGTCCACTACTAATTGGTGTTGGTGCAAAAGCTGAACGAAGGAGTTATTGATAAACTCTAAGATCCTAGCGGATTCATGTTCAGGAAGAGGGTGAAAAGAATGTGAGGAAACAGTAGAAGGAGGTATGGGCTGTGTAGTGGGTGCAAATGTCACTCGAAAAGAGAATAAAACATATCCTATTAAAAACATCATTACACTAAACAACATAAAAATGCATAATATCAAAAAACGTTTCTTGGTCATCATTTTACAAAATTTTAGCTTTGAAGTTCATTTCTTTGGCAGGTCTCTCCATCTCGAAAAACTCCATCCTCTCTAATTGCTGCTCCCAATGGTAGGGTGTTCTATGCTAAGGAATGCTCCTGTCAGTCCAGGGCAACTTCCTTAGACCAACCAGAACCGTCGACCTAACGTCTTCGGCTGCACTCCAAAGACTTCGGCAACCGCGACCTTACAGCTGAACCCGGATGGTGGTTCGAAAAACAAAAATAAAAAAGTTTCTCAGACGAGAGAGCTGCACTTTCAAAAATAGTAAGGAAAAGGAAATTGTTATTAGTCCATAGTTCTCGGCCTTAGATTATAACGTCTCTTTCCAGGTAATGTCTGGTCCTGAAACAAGAGTTCAGGTTCTGTAGTGTCCAATCGAATTGACGGTGGCGCACAGCTTCTTGCAAAAGATTGTCACTTTCTCGTTCAGAAATTGTTCCTTTTACACGTGCATCACTGAAAGGCAGAAAACGAGGCACAGTCTCAGTCTCAGAGTCAGCGATCCCCTCCTGGACCCACCGGTCGTACGGCAGAGGCAAAGGGACCCTCTTGCAATGTACGCCGTGGATCCAGTTCTTCTTTCCTTCCACTCGAATGGCTGATCTCGTTGAGAGAAGGACTAGGTGGGGGCCGGTCCAACGGGGCTGGTCATTCTTTGTCCGCTAAAGTTCTTCGCCAGCACCCAGGATCCAGGATCGAGAGTATGTCCTGGAGCTTCAGAGACCTGAGGCAGAGTATCGTGAACCTGTTGGTGTAAAACACGCAATTTAGCCGTCAATTCATACAAATAATCAAGCAGTACAGGGTGTTCGAACTCACTGAATTTTGTCGGCCTTGGCACTCCCCATATGTTGGTCGGAAGGCCGAACACGATTTCATAAGGACTAAGTCCCACTCGCGAATGCACAGTCATTCTTTTTGATAGGAGTGCTAAAGGCAGAGCGTCAGGCCATTTAAGACCAAAGCTCGCTTGAATCTTGGCCAATTTCAGTTTTAGTGTGCCATTGTAGCATTCTACTAATCCAGCTGATTGGGGGTGATTTGCAGCGTGGAATTTTTGCTGGATACCTAGCCCTTCACATGCTTTCTTCATCACTCGACCCACAAATTTACTCCAGACCATTCTCGGCATTCCAAACCTAGGGAAAAATTCTTTGACAAGGGCTTTAGCTGTGGATAAGGCAGTGTTGTCTTTCAGGGGATATGCTTCTACCCATCTCGAAAAGGCGCAAATAACAGCGAGTACGTATTTCAAATTGTTGCACCTTTCCATGTTGATGAAATCTAGCTGCAAAGCCTCGAACGGATACGTTGGAGGCGCAAAATGACCAGCTGGAGTTGGGGTTCCCCTACCAGGATTGTAATTCAGACACACCATGCAATTCTTGACCACATTCTCTGCACACTTAGGAATTCCAGCATTTTGCCATACTGGAGCCAACAACTTACAAATCCCTTTCACACTGATATGAGCCATTCCATGGGCCATCGTAACCACTGCAAGCACATACGCATCGGGTAGCAACCATCGCTGATGCTCTGACAATTCAACCCAACAACCATTTGCATCCATTTTACCCGTACTCTGTCTCCACACACTCAACTCTTTCTCTGTAGCTTCAGCCTGAATAGACTTCACACTCTCTATCGTGTCTTCACACATTCCAACGTCACCAACCCATCTTGCAGGGCCTGCAACATACATTCGACTCATCACATCCCTTGCTGTTTCTTTTGCGACTTCATCAGCAAATGCATTGCCACGACCAACATCATCAGTAACCTTTTTGTGCGCACTACATTTCAAAATCGCAACTTGCAAGGGCAAAGTAAGTGACTCAAGAAGCTCATTCACCAACTGACCATGCTGTATCTTAGCTCCATGCGAAGTCAGAAACCCACGTTCTTTCCACAACCGTCCAAAACTGTGAGCCACACCAAACGCATACTGGCTGTCGGTATATATGTTCACTTTCATTCCTTTCGACAACACACACGCTCTCGTAAGTGCAATCAACTCTGCTGCTTGAGCTGAATTATGTGGGATACGTGCAGCCTCAACAATCGCATGCAAAGTCGTAACAGCATATGCTGCAGTCGTATCACCAGTCGGAAGCTTGAAGCATGAACCATCCACCCATAAGGTACCATCACACTTCACAAGAGGAGTGTCTTTAAGATCTATTCTCCCTTTCGTCTCTTCCTCTGTCCTGAGAAAACAATCATGCTGTTCAGAAGTATCTGTCTCTGCTACAATCGGCAACAACGTAGCTGGATTCAACGTGTTGCATCTCTTTATGTGCACATGACTCGCTAACAGTGTCAACTCATAACCTGACAATCGAGCACTAGTTAAGTGCTGTGTCTTGGTCCTGTTTAACAACGTGTCCACTGCATGTGGAACCATCACAATCAATGTATTATTCATCACTAAACCAGCAGACTGCCGAATAGAAACAGCTGCTGCCGCTGTGGCTCTCAAGCAACTCGGCATCGCTTTAGCTACCGGGTCCAAAGTCGACAAATAATACGCGCATGGACGCTGCTTGTCTCCGAACGACTGTGTCAACACTGACAATGCACAACCTTCTTTCTCATGGACATACAATGTAAAGGGCTTACTGTAGTCGGGGGTACCCAACACAGGAGCCGAACACAATGCATTGCGCAATTCGGAAAAACTTTTCTGACACTCTTCAGACCACGGAAGGGGATTCGGTGTATCTTTACAAGTTAATGCCACCAAAGGTTTGGCCAACAAAGAAAAATTCGGTATCCATTGTCTGCAATATGATGTAATACCTAAGAAAGCACGCACTTCTCTCTGTGTCATTGGCACACTCAATTTTGCAATTGCCTGAATTCTTTCTGGGGTCAGTTTCCTTCCCTCCTTCGATAAGAGATGACCTAAGTAGGTCACTTCTTGTCGACAATAGTGCATTTTGGAAAGGGACACTTTGTGATGTAAATCAGACAAATGACGCAACAAAGACAACGTGGCTTCTTTACAAATCTCCTCAGTATCTGCAGCGACTAGTAAATCGTCGACGTACTGAATAAGGGTAGCGCCACCAGGTAAAACAATCGTATCAAGCTGTGTTTTTTAAAGCCTGACTATATATCGATAGACTTTCACAGTAGCCTTGAGGAGCGCGTTTGAAGCGGAAGCTTCGGCCTCCTAAACTGAAGCCGAAAATATCCCTACTCTCCTCGGCAATCGGGATGCTGAAGAAAGAATTCTTCAAGTCAATCACCGAGAACCAAGTGGCTGAAGCTGGAATCATAGTCAATAGGGCAGTGATATCAGGAACAACTGGGAACTGTGGCACAACTATTTTGTTCACCTCTCTAAGATCAATCACAAACCTGTAAACAGGGGGCTGAGAAGGGTCAGTACGCTTCAAAACAGGCAGAACAGGACTATTGCAAACGTTGCCTCTTGTCTCTTCAATTACATCTTTTTCAATCAAATCGTAAATGATCGCTAGCAACGCTTTTTCACCTTCACTAGAGATTTTATATTGGGGAATGCGTGGCATTTTAACATTGGCTTTCAATGTCACAACATATGGCGGTATTTCCAAAAGACCCACATCGTTAGGACCAGTAGCCCAAAGAATATCAGGAAGAAACGACAATTCTGTCGGAAGTTTATCCTTCGACAAATACATTGGAGAGACCACTTTCTTACCCAGTGTAAGTTGTACTCCCGAAGGAGAACAATACAAAGTTGCATACAATCTTTTCAACAAATCCAATCCTAACAAGTTCTCACCACAACCTGTCGTCAGAATAAGGGGTGCTTCGAATTCACAAGGTCCAACAGAAAGGGACATATGACTAGAAATCAGGTTCCTATTCGGGGCGCCAGAAAAACCTACTGAAACATTCATTTCGCCAGACAAAGGTGCGCCAGGGAGTTTAGAGTGCATAATAGAACTCTTTGTAGCACCAGTATCCAACACAAAAGGCTCTGACACACCTGATGTAATCACCCCAACGTAAGATCCACTCTGATCTACTGGAACTGAAACAACTCCCTCTCTTTGTCTATGGCTGTCCTAGCAATCATTACCTTCCATATTCTCATCTTCTGCATAGTAGTCATCAGCATAGTACTGAGCCGACCTACTAGACGCGTTATTCTGCTGATCAAAACTATTCATTGAATTTTGAGGCGGAAAGGAACGCGTGTTCTGGGAGAAATTTCCACGTCCTCTACCTCTAGGAGCTTGTTGAACACCTCGACCTCTTGCACCAGAAGCACCATTCATACGCTGTAACAAAATAGGACAACTATACTTGAAATGACCTTCTTCTTTACAATATGAACACTGATTGGGGCCTACAGGAACACGCTGTTGAGGATACTCTAACCTTTGCGGGTTCCTCTGAAACTGTTGAGGTTTCTGATAGTTACTCTGGCCACCACGTGGCGGATACGCCTGCTGTAAAAGAACCTTTGTCTTTAACTCTTTAGTTTTCTTGTCTGCTCTATCCTTTTCATCTTTATCTCGATTTTCATAGTACTGTGCGGTAGCCAATATCTGTGCTGAAGAGGAAACGGCCCAAGAACTTTCTGAATCCTTTAATTTCTTACATAACTCGGGAAGCAAATTGTGCACAAACTTGTCAACGAACAACCGTTGACCACCTTCTGTACTCATATCTTGACCACTGTGGTCGATAAACGTTTCTTCAAACCTGGTGAGGAAATCAGACACTGTTTCATCTTTCTTCTGCTTACACGCAGACAATTTGTCCCAATTCACTCGCATAGCAGACATTAAAGTTTTCATGTAAGAAACGATCTTATCAGGGAGGTCTGCTACTAAAGGCTCAGGTTTAGCACCACCAACTTGTCGGCCGTCTGCAGCACAAATATTAGCCCATGTGTCGCCTAATTCTTGCGCATGATCTGTATGACGAATTAAACCCCATAAAGGCTGTGGAACCACATTTCCAAACAACATGTCTATATCAGCTAAATTCATAATGCATGAGCCTGCAGTCTGTGATAATTCCTTGTAATACCCTGCAGGGTTTTTACGGGGATCAGGCAATGTCTGTTTAAGGGCCAAGACTTCAGCTCGCTTCCATGGAACATGTACCCAAACACGCTGATAGTGTCCCGGAACAGGTGGGTTAGCTGCTTGGTCCCCATCCCTCCAAACTGGGGGAACTTCTCTCATGGGATATTGTCTCGCCTTCTTCTTAACGGAGGAATCAGGCTCAAACAACGACTGAGATATACCCTCACTCCTAAACGACAACAATGTCGCAACTGCTTTCTTAACATCGGAACCCACAATCGTGCCTTTTGCAAACTCGAACCGTACACGACATAAATCAGGCGGATTGGATTCCAAATCATTTTCCTCCAATTCCTCACAAAGTAAAGCACACATTTTCTCAAAAACGTATCTCTGTTTCGGTGCTTCCCACTGATGGAAGACATCCATAACAGACTATAGCTCATATCTTGTCGGGTTGGTAACCCATTTATGTGCCAAATAATCCAATGTTTCCTGCTCTCTAGAGTCAGGCAGTTGACTACGCAACTGTTTGCGCGTAGGGACAGTGGTTACACTTGTTGCCCCAAAGAGAGGATATAGAAGACTAGCAACAGTATCAGTCATTCTCTGTCGAACAGAAGGAGAAGTCGACGAGAGAACAGGAGGAAAAACAGAGTGAGGCAGGGTAGACGCAGATGCAGACGCAGAGGCAGTATCAGGAGGAATACCAGCAAAGGTAGTTGATGCAGTAGGCATGATCGTAGGAAGTACAGATAGAGCAGGTAGCAAAGTCGGCGGCCCTTGAGGAGGCTGCACCAGAGGAATAGGAGCCAACTGAAGAGGTACTGGCAGCTGTGGAAGAACCTGAGGCACAACAACCGGAGGTTGCACAACTAAAGGTTGCGGAGGTGCTGTAACACTCTGCGCATAGGGGGGTGGCGAACTCAATAAGTGTGACATTAGGGGGTCTTTTTCAAGTTCTTTTGCTGCATCTTGCTGAAGAGGCGGCAAAACTGGATAACATTTATCAATCGCCATTTTACGTTGCCTGTGCAACTGCTCACTTGCCTGTTCTTCTTTATTATCTTTAAACTGTGTAGCAGCTTGCATTATCGATATACCCCTTTCTCTCTTATTTCTCTTTGCTAATTTAATTTCTTTCTGTTTGGCTTCCTTACGCCATAGGCGGAAAGAGTAAACATCGCCGGCCGGGCTTTCTTCTTAAAAAGTTTAACCTCTAGATTATCTAAGATCTCCGTGTCAAAACTACCATATTGGGGCCATTTTAGAACACCATATTTTCTGGTGTATCGGATCCATACTTCATTATATGTGATGGGGCCTATGCCATGTTTCACATAAAGTTCATAGGGGGGAGTTCCAATTGGAGGAACCGGACACGAGTCCTCCAATCGGGAATCCCTATTACAACCAAGACAAAACAAATTTCCAAGTCTGCTAAGACCAGGCATCTTCGCTCACTAGTCTAGCTTCAAACTTCAAAGGATTATCGAATACGATAGTCTCGTGAATACACGAGTCCCTCGGCTTTAGTACTTGCAAGTTCCAAATCAAAGATCCCAAGGGGATACCCAAACTAAGAACCAAACTAAGGACTGGGAGACGCTCCACTTATACTTAACTGAGGTATCGATGACGTCATCAGAAGACTCGTCTATCGTTTCGCTCTACCAATCATCAAGGGTCCAAAACATGGCGATAGTCAGGGCAGCAGTCCTTCGTAGCTGTCGGGAAGCAGGGAACCTCGCAGCAAAGACTTTCGGACCACGTCGACATACAGGGGTCGATGAAGTGGCGGCCTTCCTCCAGAATTTTCACACGAAGCTCCTCACGAACCTCTGGCTTGGACCGGTACCGCTGAAATCGCCCCACCTTGGGCGCCAACTGAAGTACTGGGTTTTTTGGAACCCAGCGGTGCCAGGGAGTACACCCTAAGACTTCGAGTCCTTCCTGTTTCAGACTACAGAAACACAGAGTCTTCTAGGTGAAGTCAAAGATCGAATTTATTGGCTGCAGCCAGTAACAGGTATCCTAGAAGTACAACACGGTGTATATTCTCAGGAGACTGCTCAACCTTACAAAGCCAGCCTTCCCTTTTTATACAAAATATTATGCGTTAGGCAAACATTCCTTATTTTACAGTTGACCATTCACATATTTTCACTACAAAGAAAAAGCAGAATCACGATGACAAGCTTATTTTCAGTTTGTCCAGCCCACAATCAATTACCCAGCAAGGCCCAACATTTTCCATCAGATATCGGCGGACCCCTAATAAAAACGGCCACCTCCTTCTCGTAAAGCGGGTCATAAAGTAAGAAACAGAGACAGGTGTGTGTAAGATTAGGAAGGGTTTGTGTGCGAAGGAAGGTTTATGGCATGCTGTGCCTTGATACTATCTCGATCGGCCACTGGGAAAAGAACTGGCCAAACAGGTTTGGCTTCAGGCAGTGGAGTCAGCTTGCCCAGGTCATACAGAAGTCCGCAGAGGTGTACGTGTCCTTCAGACTCGTTTTTGGCCTTAGTCATCGGCCTATGTGAGGGCAATCACAAAATGGCTGCCGTTCACAAAATGGAACCCAAGGGTTCAGGACGGAAACTCTGATTTCAGGGTGATTTTGTCACTCGAGTATGACGAAAATGCTTGTGCATAGTATTCTAGTCATTCTCGGTCTGCTGATATAAAAATCGTCATGATACAACGATGTTTATGACACGGGTCCAGAATTTTCAGTACCACAGGAGGGTCGTGCTGGGGGTAGTGTTGTGGTGTTTGTGTAGTGTAGTCTTTTAGGGTATTGTCGGGGTTCGTGCAGAGTAGTGTTTGAGTGTTTACAAAGGACTAGGGGAAGGGGAGGGTCGTGCTAGCGGTAGTGTTTTAGGGTAGTGTTGTGGTGTTTGTGCAGTGTATGGTAGGGTTTTAGGGTAGTGTCGGGGGATTGTGCAGAGTATCGTTTGAGTGTAGGGACCAGACTGGGGGAGGGTCGTGCTGGGGGTAGTGTGTTAGGGTAGTGTTGTGTTTGTGTAGTGTGGGGTAGGGTTTTAGGTTAGAGTTGGGGGGTCGTGCAGTGTAGTGTTTGAGTGTAGGAACCGGACTGGGGAAGGGAAGGGTTGTGCTGCGGGTAGTGTTTTAGGGTTTAGGGTAGTGTTGTGGTGTTTGTGTAGTGTAGGGTTTTTGGTTTTAGGGTTGTGTTGGAGCGTCTTGCAGGGTAGTGTAGGGTTATTGTAGGGAGAAGACTGTGGGTCGGGGAGGGTCGTGCAGGGGTACTACATTAGACGGTACCTTTCAAAATTTTACCATGAGTACACCTTTACCACGCATGCCTTTGCGTTGTCATGGCATGCGTGGTAAAAGCAAAGTCATGGTAAAATTTTGCGCTGTAATGGTATGTCGTAATTGACATTGCAAAGTAATACCTACCCGCATTAAAATGACATGTGTGGTATTGCTATGCAATGTAATTAGTCATATTCCTTACATGCCAGTTTGTGCAGCATGTGCATTAATTCTCTCAGCTGTCTCGCTCTTTTATGTAGATCGATTCGGCTATCTCTGCACCCACGCCAGAGTAGTGGGTGCGAAAGAAGGATGCCCACTACAATCCTTTCATGGGGCATTAATGAGGGGCTCCTTAATACATATTTGGCTGTGTGTGGGGTGGTATTTTCCATTATGCCGTTTCCGCATGTGCCCCTCACAAAAAACATTAGGTACCAAGGATGGTTAATGCAGGGAAGTGGATCGCAGTGAGCGTGGGCACGCCATCTTTCCCCAGGGAAGGACAAGCAGAGGGCAGACAACAGGGTCGTGCCCACCACTGCACAATCTATAGTATTGGGCCCTTTAGGAGATTCAGAGCGCTCATCCTCAGTTTGAGGCATAGCAGCCGGGAAGCAAAGGGCACCAGCAATCTGCAGCTTTATTAGTTCCAGGCCCCAGCGATGGTGTGAGTGAGCTGCTTTATGTGTCTTTGGGACCTCAGTACAGTGTACCTAGAAAATAATGGTCGGGGATAAGACTCTGCAAATGGCAAGGTCATGTTTGCTCCCCTCTGTGTTGTTTATCAATCAGGTCGAGTGAGATCTTCCATCCTGCGGAACTAGATGATGGCATCCAAGATGAGCATAGGGGCTGCCGCTTCCTGCGCTGGTGGAGACCATGCCCCGCTGCCGTAATTAAACCAGATCCATTAATGGGGTTTACTGGCCTCGATGAGATGTCTGTGAGGTTCTCCCAAAGGCTAGGTCGCAGAGCCAGGGTAGGTCTTTTGGAGCCCTGCCACCCGAACAGGCAAACCATACCACAAAAAGCCAATAAGTTAAATTGGTAGGTGGGGTTTAAAAAGCAACACTTCTCATTACGAAGTGCATCTGTGTCACTTCCCTCATTTAGGAGGTCAGGTTGACCTTTTTGAACTTTTGGTCACAAACAAACCAGGTGAGTATAAGCATATATGAATACCCAACCCAATTTCCCACAAACTGGTTCTGCATGCCCAAGCTTACCTGAGATGCCGAAATCTCATGCAGTTTTCCTTTGCTGCGTAAAACTCTGGAAAAGAATCAAATGACAGCGAGTCCGCGCCTTCGTACCCCATCCACCATTGCACCCTTTTGGTATTCCATTGGTGCTGCAGTGCAATGTTGCCACAAAGCCACAAAGCTAATGGTAAACAATGGGCCAAAGCATCCCTAGGTCATTTTTCTGAATCTCCACAATATTTCTTCAGCAAACCAGACAACTGTGCTCTATGGTAGACTTCAACCTAAAAGGAAGCTTCAATAGGTAGATTAGATTTTTTTTTTTTTTAAATAGAAAGGAAGACTATGAAACATGTTAGGAATAACAAAATTGGGATGAAAAGATGGTGAAAAAAGAAATTGAGAAGGAAGGGTGACAAAAAGGTAAGATGAAAAGAGAGAATAAAGGTACGAGAGGTAAAAAGGTGACAGAATGAGTTTCAAGCATCATATCTTATGAAGGTTATCTAGCCCAGGTGTTTTTATATCTTGTGATTTCACTAAAATTATATACGGAAAAGAGTTATATTTCAAGGAGATTCAGCCATGCCTCTTATCCACTGGCCTGTTATGTCATATACATTTTTGTACCACCCACTGCAACATTCAGTGACCAAAGGGTCAGCTCACTTCAGCCAATGACTAACTTCACTTTAATGAATTTCTCCCCTTTCATAAGGAACACATTGTGAGACAATGTAGTTCATTTCACTGTCAGCAGCTGCTATAGCAAGTGTGCTATCTGAGAAAAAAGAATCTTCTTTTAGCTTTATTTAGAGTGACGAAATTCATGCAACGTCTGCTAACAACAAAGTTTTGCAAAAGGCATGAAGATACAAAACTACACTGACAGCCAACTTCAGACCTATTTGCTTTGCCAGATCCGGTTTCTGTATTTTATCCCTATAGTCCCAGTTTTATAATCTGACAAACAGAACTACAAAGCAGAGAATGCAAAAGATAACTTGTCTGCGCTACTCATACAAACATGGATGTGAGATACTCTGAGTTTTGGTTTAGCAACAATCATGTAGGAGGTCTAAATACAGGGGCGGTGGGTGACATTTGAAAGTGGTGAGGCGCAAAGTTATTTGCATACTGCACCGTAGCGAGCGAGCGTAGCGAGCGAGCGTAGCGAGCGAGCCCGAACCCCAAAAGGGGGGTTTGGGGGGATAACCCACCCCACGAAAATTTTGAAAAAAAGGAAGAAAAATCGTGCATTTTCAAGCAAATTTGAGAAAGCAGAAAGGTTAATAAAGCAATTGTGAAAGTGCAGTTATTACATTAATAGATGGCATAACATAGGTAGCTGCTTATTCAGTATAACCACAGAGCTTCATACATTCCGTCCTATTATGCTCAGGTGCTGAATTCAGACTATAAGACTTTCATGGAAATATCAGCTCTAAGAGTAGAAGAAGTTGCACAGCAGTTGGGAAACAGCCTTCACAAAGCATTGGGATCCACGCCTTACCTTTACCACGTTTACAGTAAATAATGGAAATAATAAAGTATTAACATATTTGTGTTTGTTAGTCACATGAAATGAGAAATGTTGCCCTGTCCAATGTATCAATACCAAAAACATGCACTTACCACTACCCTCATTTTCAGGCTACCAGACCTCTGTGTGATTTTGATAGCATTTAGAAGCTTAGCCCGGGATCTTAAATCTGGAAAAATATCCACTTTCTGCCAGTACTTTTGCCCAAGCCCAAGGTAGCCCTCTGTATTTGTCTACACCTTCTAAAATCAAATGCAAGGAGAATGTTCCTGTTTTTGTTCTTCTAACTGTTCTCAAAGTGGAACAGGTGATCTGAAAAGCAAAATTTAGTGAGAACCCTAGTTGACAATTTACCAAAAGGTATGTAGTGCTTCTGTTACGGCATTGGAGACCTTGGACATCTATTTATAAACTGGGCCTAGGTGGGTGGCAGGGAAAAACACAGAAAATGCTAACAGGTAAAGAAAAATACTAGCCAAAACTAAAACACACACAAACATCACTTAGAAACCGTCTGACTTTACTGCAAAATCCACCCCAGACCTTATCCCTCACTTAGTCGCATTGTGACTGTTAGGCAATCCTTGATACCCCCATGGTATCCCTGGGCCTTTTGAGGTGCATCCAGTATCCCAAGACATTTCTCTAGATATCCACACAAGATTAATTACAACACCGACCATTGACAGTACATTTCAACACCACAGCATATTTACTGAACTGAAATAATGTGTTTTTTGTGCAAGAATCATGTATTTTTTCAAGTCAATTATCAGCCCTTTGCCCTGCGGTGGTATTTACGGTGGTACTTTTTCGGAGACAGGTGACTGTTCAGGGGCCAAATGTGGTGAGGCGTAAACTGATTTGCCTACTGCACCATAGCGAGCGAGCCCGAAACCCATAAGGGGGTTTAGAAAAAAGAGAAGAAAAATCGTGCATTTTCAAGCAAATTTGAAAACTTACAAACTGCAAGTAACAAAAGGATCTCTCTGACAAAAGCAGTGACTCACTGACCTATTTACATCATATGCATGTTGTGATCTGCATCAGGTACATGTTCTTTGCAGCAGGCACATTAACCTTCTGCGCTGCCGTCTGCTGCCCTGTTCACTACTGGGACCACAAACATAGGCTAGCTCTGCCAGACTGCCAACGCACCTCCATATATAGGCCAACAACTGATTTTTCTATTTTTTGTTTTATATAGCGAAATAGACCCGAGACATCGGGTATCAGAGCGCTTTACATGAGCACCAGTTTTGTTACATTACCATTAATGCCTAAATAAACCTCACTTTACATGAATGTGTCTTATAAAGAGTCTTGGATAAATAGGGTGGATGAGCACAACACATAAGCGGCAACTTGCTTATTCATCTCAACCCCTTGGAACCCTACATGCCTTGCCCTTTCTTCCACCCTGCCGTCCATGATGCAGCAACAAATGTCATTGAACCACTGCCACATTGTCAACTTTGAATTACAAAATACGTTAGACTTTTTGATGTAACATTCTCAACAAGCAAGGCATTGTGGCTCTTTCCGTAGACCTTCTTCCACTCTTTTCTCCTTTCCTTTATGTTTCCTGCATTCTGCATTAAACTTTCTCACAACTACCCATACTTAGATTCATGTCACTCCCTAGCACTCTGCACTCCCTCGCACTCCCTAGCACTCTGCACTCCCTTGCACTCCCTAGCACTCCGCACTCCCTAGCACTCTGCACTCCCTAGCACTCTGCACTCCCTTGCACTCCCTAGCACTCTGCACTCCCTAGCACTCTGCACTCCCTAGCACTCTGCACTCCGCACTCCCTAGCACTCCCTATCACTCTGCACTCCCTAGCACTCTGCACTCCCTGGCACTCTGCACTCCCTAGCACTCCCTAGCACTCTGCACTCCCTAGCACTCTGCACTCCCTAGCACTCTGCACTCCCTAGCACTCTGCACTCCCTAGCACTCTGCACTCCCTTGCACTCCCTAGCACTCTGCACTCCCTAGCACTCTGCACTCCCTAACACTCTGCACTCCCTAGCACTCCCTAGCACTCTGCACTCCCTAGCACTCTGCACTCCCTAGCACTCCCTAGCACTCTGCACTCCCTAGCACTCCCTAGCACTCTGCAGCACTCCCTGGCACTCTGCACTCCCTAGCACTCTCCACTCCCTAGCACTCCCTAGCACTCTGCACTCCCTAGCACTCTGCACTCCCTTGCACTCTGCACTCCCTTGCACTCCCTAGCAGTCCCTAGTCACTCTGCAGTGCACTCCCTAGCACTCCTGGTCTGGTGCAGCTCATACTTCTCACTGATGACACCACCCCTGTCACCTCTCCACAAGCTTTAGATCTTTTTTTTAAAGCTACAAAAAATATTAGGTGTAATCCATTCACACAGTATTGCCGTATTCCTTACCAATCCACTTCATCACATAACTGTTACCACAAAACATTTCTGCACACCTCTAGTCTCCAATCTGCGAACGTTATAACAACCATTCAGTGGCACTGAGTGACCCTTTGCTCTTTTATGCGGAGCACCTCAAAGTGAAACTCATACGTGCTGGTATTGATTCACTTATCAGGCTGTCTGCGCCCATCCTATTCCAGTGTGACATTAGCACACACTCCACATCCGCGGGGGAGAGGCGGATCGGGGGGGGGGGTCGATGGGTGAAATAGCGAGTAAATGCATTTCAGTGGATGGGTGATTATATTGGTTTTGTGAATGGGTTTATGCGTAGATGGATGAGTGGGTACATGAGTGAGTGATTCGATAGGCGAATAAGCAGATAGGTGGATTAGTGGATCGAAGGATGGGTGAATGGGCTGATGGGTGGCTTAGTAGATGCCTGAGTGGATAAATGGAAGGGTTGATACATGGGTTGATGAATCAGTAACTGGGTGGATGAATGAGGTGAGTTGATGATTGAAATGGTGAGTGACTGTGCAGATTAACACCTGCATCAGACTTCTCACAAAGCTTTATCACAAGATCTTATACTTGTGTTCCGCAGCAGGAGAGCAGCAGGGTCAGTGGAGCCAAATCATATGGTGAACCCCCAAATCACAGCAGCCTAAATTTGTAAATGTTATGCCGGGTCACTCCTGGTAAGGAACTTTACTCTGCCTGTTGTTGCTTTGCAGAAGCAGTGCTGCACGTTGTGGCTGAAGTAGCAGGGGCCAGTGATCTTTAAGCTAAGCACAACTGTGGTTGAAAGATAACACCACACATCAAGGGGCATGATTGTTGCCCTCTGACCCCCCCTCCCGTTTGACCTTCAAGCCCCAGCCGTGAATATATTGTATATGTTATAGACGTTAAAGGGCTAACAGGAGGGAGGGTGGGGTCTAATGACTGTGGCGAGTGGACTAAGGGTAGTGAAGATTATTGATAAGTAACTGAGCATTACACAACTCGCCCAAATATCCCTGAAATTATTTAGGAAGGGGAAATGCATTTTGGTTTGATTAAACCAGGCAATATACTAATAAAGTCCTCGGACCCGGTTTCGATTTCATGGTTTTAAATTAGGTTTTTGCATGACACTCTCCCATAAAAACACACTACAGCAGAAGCCGAAACAATCGATATAAGTTAAACACATCTATTATAATGACGCCAGTATCCATTACTGCACCGTATCTTTACCTGATCTCTGTGTTCATTTTGTCATTAGGCGAGCTATGGATTTCTGCATGAAGTTTCCTTTGCACAGTCTTTCTGTTATCGCTGGGATTCAATTGTTTGCCTTGGAAGCCGTGATTTGGAGGACTGCTTGGACTACGCTCCAAAACCCCACTACTGTCGGAATGCTGCTGTGCGCGATGGCCCAGTGAGGTCAGAGCAGGCGCTTTATTTATCCTCCTCACCCGTAACCTGAGCAGAGGATTCCAGCGGCCCTGCACACGTTGCTCCGGACTGGCGGGCCCTTGGGGGCAGGTGCAGCCATTTTACCCCTTCCGGAAAGCCTGCCGAGTCGGTAGACATTTCTTTTTAATTATTACCTGTGTGCAGCCTGGTTTTTTTTCCGACTCAGGGTTGGGACAGTGGCTTCTATTTTGGGAGCCGGAAGAGCTGGCGCTTATATCCATGAGGCGATAACATGGAACGGAGCGGGCCCGCGCGCAGGTAGTTATTTATTTCACGCTTTGAGTGGTGCTCGGACCCGCTGCCTGGCATTCCACTGTGCTCCGGTGCAGAATAAGTGGCTTGCCGGTAACAGCCGTTCTCCTCTCTAGCACTTGCATATTTATTAGATTCAGCCTCACTGGCATAGTAAGTCGCACGTAAACAAATATTTTTGAAGAGGCCCTTCACGCGATTATCTTCCTTCCTTGACAGGATCAGCCCAGGATATCCCACCCCCACGCGCGGCATCCAATGGGATGCGCAGGTGGACCGGCCAATCCTGACGCTGCAGCAGCGCCAGGATAGGCTAGGGGGTCACATTTGCTGCTCTCCCTGTTTCCCTTTGTAAACCCGGGCTGTGGCAGCAAACGAGCACCCCTGGGTTCCGCTGGGGAACTTACAGTGCCCATGCTTGAGATAGTTGCCCACTTTCCCAAGCATGCGCACTGTAAGTTCCCCAGCGGGACTGTCACTGCGCACTACGGTCGGGTCTGCTGCAGCCTGAGTGTGGACTGTCACTCAAGCTGCAGCAGGCCACCCCCCCCTGCGCAATTCTCGCCGGCGGTTTTTATAATTAGCAGGGCTGATAATTAGAAGATATACGCCGCGATGCGTGTCCATGGTGGCTGGTGGGGCTACGCCCCTACGCCCCAATGGACGCACCGCGGCTGTCTAAATATTCTAACACTGCTTTTAACCACTCCGACATGTACATATATTTTTTTTCTGAACATGTGGTGGCACACTTTGGAAGTTGAAATACTTGATAGCAGAGTTGGGGAGATCCAAACAGCTGTGTGTTGATAACTTTACGAAAAGGGGAGCAGGGGCTCCAGGAACAGCTGAGACGTTAGGGGCAAGACAGAAAATCAGCATCTCCAAGGCAAAGAGCAAGATTATAGTTGCAACATGTGACTCGGAAAAGCATTATTCTAATAAAAGTGCCATTCAAAACTTCCCATGAATCAAGGTTTCAGTGGTAGATGGGATGAATGCAAAGACAGACACTATTTTTGCCACAACGTTTGTATCACTGGTGATTCCGTAATGATGGAAATGTCTCGGCCCCCCAGCAGTGACTAAAGAATAGCTTAGCAAACAGCATAGCCTACCTGAGGTGAATAACAGACGCTCCTGGAAGACAGCCAAAAATCGTGTAAGAGAGATGTGCCCAAGGAAAAGCCACTGGACTGACTCCATTGTGAAAACCATACGGCCAGGGATCGCCAAAAAGGCAGGCTATACCTAATTCATTGGAGGCACTGAGGAGTATGCGTCATACCTGCAGGAAGTACCAGATCTGGCGTTGTGGCCAGGGAGCTACTGTCTTTGGAACTGAGACACCAGGATCGAAGTTCGGCGTTCACTCAAGATCCTGTGATTCTCGGCTATTCACATAAGCTTCCTGTGACTAAAGGAAAAGTGAATGTGACCAAGTGTAATAATGTAATGGATGCCCTTGTAAAGGCGCTCAAATCCCTTCAGGTCAAGTTTCAGATCCATAAAACTGAAAAAAACCTACCCCGTCCTATTAGAGACTGAAAAACATACCCTCCTGCAATCAGAGACCAGAAGTATCTGATACGACGAAGGTATGTTTTTTTCAGTTTTATGGAGCAGAACGTCACCCGAAGCATAAAAATATAAACTACAAGTCAGATGTTGTTGATGAGCATTAGAAGCACGGACATAGAATACACACATTTTAAATGCCCAAATAGGCAGCTGACTAGTTTTAGGTAAAATAAAACCGAATTGTGCTCATTTTCAAAAGCATGCTCAAAGGCAGGCCACAATTAAACGAGGAAGAAAACTGCTGCAGAATGTAATAATATTTTAAAAGCAATGCAGTGCCAAAATGAAAATTAACCAATACCCCCTCAATTGTTACAGGATGCCCGCCATTTCTGAGTACAATCTGATCCCACTATTTCGCTGACCACGTTTTTACCTTAAAGCAATTCGAAAACAGGGGCTGGATGCACATCTTGAAGTTGTTAGATGCTGAATGATGCATCTCAGAATGTCCACGAAGAGCAATTATTCGCCCTTTTTGGGTACCTCTTCCATCCTCCGTGTTCCTAAAAATGTCCACACAGGCAAGTGAGGTGACATTACTTCCTGGGTGACGTCCTTTCCGGCACCACCGGATGTCCGCCCGAAGTGCCTTAGAAACGGGCTTTAAACGTATGAATCATTGAGGTCTCTTGTACATTAGTTCAGCTGTTGCAGGTGGGGGTGAAAGTGCGTGGACACAATGCAGATGCATACCATTTAGAGTTCCAGAAAACTATTTACCTACAAGCGCTCCGATTTAGTTTGCAGAATTCTGATTATTTTCAGCAGTTGAGTCACCTTATTTTTGTTTGGCTTACACTTAAGCATGCCCGTAATTGAGATTGCATTTCTCTCACTGTTTCCGTTCTCCCCAAGAGTTTCCTCGTGTTGTCACATAAAGATTGGATGTGCATGAACGG
This sequence comes from Lissotriton helveticus, assembly GCF_964261635.1. Classification (NCBI taxonomy): domain Eukaryota; kingdom Metazoa; phylum Chordata; class Amphibia; order Caudata; family Salamandridae; genus Lissotriton; species Lissotriton helveticus. Next base: position 1,297,844,953 of record NC_136061.1, read on the forward strand.
GGGACTGGGTGCAAAACAGGTGCACGACTGTGTCTGTTTGCCTGCCTGTACTTCAACAATGTGTCTGTATGGGAGCTAGTAAGTGTCCACCCAGTACTGAAAAACAACCGTTTTCACTCTGTTTCACGGGGCGTGCAGTCCCTTATCTTTAATTTAATGATTACCCCTATGCCATAGGATGCAGGCCTGGGGAGATGTGTGAAGACCGCAGAGTAGCTGCTATGATGCACAAATGACCACCATAGACAGGGCTTAAGTGGGCCGGGTCCCGCCGTCTGTCTCTGTCTATCTATCTGTCTCTCTATCTGTCTCGGTCTCTGTCTATCTATCTATCTGTCTCAGTCTATCTGTCTATCTATCTATCTCTGTCTATCTGTCTATCTGTCTCTATCTATCTGTCTCTGTCTATCTGTCACTGTCTATCTATCTCTATCTATCTGTCTCTATCTGTCTGTATCTGTCTATCTGTCTCTGTCTATCAGTCTCTATCTATCTATCTGTCTCTATCTATCTAATCTATCTATCTATCTATCTATCTATCTATCTATCTATCTATCTATCTATCTATCTATCCATCCATCTATCTATCTATCTGTCTTTCTATCTATTGCCCAACGTTTCGTTTTCCAAAATTTAAGTAGAACTACTGGCTATTGCACAAAGCACACACCAGCTGAAAAAGTGTTGCCATGTAAAATGAATGTCTACACCCCTAATCCAGCAACTGGACTGCCCCAAATATTCTACAATTAGTTTGCCTTAAATGTCCTTCATGGTGGAACATCCCCACCCCCTTCCCCCAAATGAGCCTTGCTTTAATAAACCCTGGTGGGGTGCTGCAGCTGCTACCTCTCATGATTTACAAAATGATCTTGTCGCACACATTTTAGTTGAATGTAACAAGGAAGTAATCACCAAGGTTTGACAAAGTATAAAAATATAATTATTGAAAATCCTCATTTAACAAAGTTTTGATTATTCACGCATTATCACTGTATTGCAGGATGCCTGTCTTCTTCTACATTGTGTTGCTATTTTCCCAGTTAATCAGTTTTCAGATTAAAGTTCTTAGCATTGTAATCAAATGAATCATAAAAAACTACTTTCACAGAGAAGAGCTGATTGCATGAGGTTGAAAAGAGCCGCAGCCTTGGTGGTTCTTTCAACTGATGGGAAATGAGGATACAGTAAATAGCATGAGCGCTGAACCTGATCACATGGTGCCCTGGCTACACCGGAGTAGATCAGACAGGAGTTTCCAAGCCAACTCTCTCCCAAAAGAGTGGAGGCATGGCTTAGAGGCGATCTGACTGTGTTCTCCAGCTGACTCCACCATATAAAGCTAAGAGCTTAAGGGAAATGTGACAAAGATGCAGCTCTGGACATATTATAATCTCATGGTCAGTGCCGTAGCAACGCTGCTATGGGCCATAAGGTAAGGAAGGAAAATAGCACCCAACCCTCCAATCACCTTGTTTGATCATTTTAAAAAAAAACAATAATTGGGGTGCTGTGGACCCCTCTCACCCATGGGCACCTGCTGCTTGTTACGCCCCCGCTTTTGGTAGCCACATTTGTCTTGAAACTATATCTGCCCTATGGTACTTTTTGCTGTTTAAGTCATTGATGCACATTGCTACCAAGAGCAAGCAAGAGATCACTCACAGAAACCAGTTTACCTTTTAGGGGCTAGTTTTTTGGGTGCCCCAGTTCCTGCTCACATTGAGCCTGTGGCCTCTCACCCCTTAGATCAACAATCCATGTCCGCCAGCTACTATCCAATGGGCTTCATTACTAAACAACCACACACAATGCCCATATTTCACGCTAACTGCAGTCTGTGACAAAGACAGGCCATGATAGGCCGGCCATATATAGGTAGAAATGTGCTACGCAAATGATCCCAACATAACATTACACATGGTAAGCAGAATTAACCGCATAGTTGAAAGGTGTACCGATCTGCAAGTCATACAAGCTAAGGTTGCTGAAAATTATCTGTAAGACTGTGAGCAATTTGCAAACTTAAATCAAATAAGATAATGAAGTTTATCTAAGAATAGACTAGGTAGGTAGAACAAGGGTGCAATTTAGATGGAAAGTTGCAGTTGCCAACAATGGTCCCTGAAATATGGTGCAAGGTAAATGGGCTTATCAGTGCCTTCCTCTACTTCCGGTTGCCTTGGGAATTTAGGCAAAACAGGGGCTGGTGACTGAAGGCTGCAAGGATGAATGCTACTAGACACCATAAAGTAGCCAATCCCTTGAACAGCCACATGCCTTACCATGGCCAGACTGTCCTCTCACATATCATTCTCAAGCCCAGAGCCCTCCTTACAACCCGCTATCATGGGTGTGACGGACGTTTGTTAGGTCTGGCTAAAAGGAGTGTTGGAGCTCTCGAAAACCTAATAGTATGGGAATGAGAAAACACACTAGCCCAATAGAACAAAGTCATCGTTCAGAGCAGTCCAATTTGCTTGTACCTAGAACATGGCACAAAGAGTAAAGTGTCTGCAATCCGTGTGTCTAGCTACACTAAACTTGTGGTACAACTAGTGCACTCTTTGCAGCCTGTGTGTAGCTGCAGTTACTGCACAAGTTGTACTTGTTGCTGTCCACCCATTTGCGGTTGCATGAATCACATTGGAAAAATGTGACCCAGTGTTTGGTAAAGGACTATATTTGTTTATCCGGATTTTTTAAGGTACATTCCTGGTTTAATTTGTTTGGTTTTCTTCCATGTGTCTGGATGAAGGTGGATAAGGGAGGGACTGTGCCTTAAATAAAAGGGAGAGGTAGAAAGGGAGAGGGAGGTCAGCAAAAGAAAAAAAGCATTGGCACATCCAATAGGTCTCGCCTTTGGGACATTATATGTGTTTAGGCATGCAACAGTTGATGTTGCACCAAGAATATTGTGCTGCATAATTAAATACTTATCAGGTCCAAAAGGCGAGACCTATTGGCTATGCCAATGTTTGTTCCGTATAAATCAGTGATTTGTAGTCTTAAAAAAATATATAAAACCAGGACTGCAAGTCCCAGAATTCCGAGAACATGAGAATGGATTAAGTAGTCTAGCAGGGACCTGGGAAAGTGGCAGCTATGATACTTGCAACAAAGATTACATGGACATGCTGAGACCTAAACCTGGTACGTTGTTGCCATCCTGACTAATTACACAAGATCCACCATTAAGTAGTCAATACCACTAGGAATTCTGGAACTTGCAGTTTCAATTCTATCAGTTTCCTGCTCAATGTTTTGGGCGACAAATCAACGACTGGCTGAAATTAAACCTAGTGGCATAGGGTCAGTTGAAAACTCTGCTTGTGCAGCTGCTTTCTTCCTTGCAGTGGCCCATCACATAGTTGATCACTGCAGTCACTTTTGGCTTTTGTGTGTTACATTTTTCTCCAATTACCCATCTGCACTAGAAGTATAATCATTCCCAAAACATCAGGAGCAATTTAATAATGTTAAAAAGAAATGATGCTTGTGGAGATTTGGATGTTTTATTTCAAACCACCAAGCACAATTGGATCTTGTGAAGTAATCACATGCTCATTCTTAAATCCTCCTGAAGCCATCAGGAATAGTCACACCTTGTGAAGTCATCAAATACACATTCTTAAATCTTCCGAAGTCATCAGGAATAGTCGCACATTGTGAAGTCATCATATACTCATTCTTAAATCCTCCAGAATCAGGAATAGTCACACCTTGTGAAGTCATCAGATGCTCATTTTCAAGTCATCTGCAAGTCATCAAGCTCAAGTTTCTAAAGTCTGCTGATGACTTCAAGAGCTTGATGATGTTTGATGATGTGAAAATGACTTCTACAATAGTTGTATGATCATCCAATATCTCTGGGATGGCTTCTAAAGTAATCCTGTTTGACCTGGGTCTGCTACCTCCAAGCCCCGCTGATCCCTCACTTACGGGATTCAGAGCTCTGGCTTCGTAGTTAATGGCAGATAGCACCAGTCTGCCACAGTTCTCCACCATATCTGGGCTCCTAGTCAAGGCCCGGTAGACCATGGACTTGCATTTGTGCCCCAGCCAATGTTCCTGTACTTCCGGCCGGCTCCGCCCCACTTTGCAGGCATGCCGAGTCGTGGCCTCTGCCAGGCTGCTGTCCCAACTTTCTTTCCAGGGGCTTCCTACCACCAGCTCGCTGCTCACTGAGGTACCGCTGAGCTCACGCTTGCTCCCGCAACCTGCTCTGGTGGTGCACTTCGGATAATTAGTCAGATTAATGTGGGGATCGTCGGCGGCCGGTCGAAGCTGTCTCAAGCTGCGACCATTCTAGTCGGCAGCTAGCCACGCCCCCAGCCCATACCTCTTGTTGGTCCCCGAGTGAGAAAAAACAGCATTGAGGTGGCAGACCCGACTCAGGGCCCCTGACCCACAAAAATAAGCCAATATTTATTTTGGGGGTGTCACACCGCAAACATCCCTCTAAAGCTACTCTTCGGGCTAGGTGGCTGCTTAATAACAGACAGCAGCTGCCCAGCATTACTTGCAGGTCTAGCAGAGTCACTTCACCTCAGTCAGAAAAGGACAGACGTCCGGTCAACATTTCAGATTACTTGCTATCAACCCAAATCCCTCAAGCAGGAATGCTTTCTTCTTTCGTTTCTCACGCTCAGCAATCACTATTCACTGCAACAGCACCATTCCTCAACCTTACACGATTCAGTTGATTTATTTAATGTGTATATGTCTTGTGCACAATCTGTGATACGCGGAGAACTTATGGTAAAACTTTGAGCAACATTTGCAACATGTGGCTGTGTTGTATTTCTTGTTACTGACAATTTGTTTTGTATTCACAATGTGTCTCCTATGAAAGCAGACTCATTCAGCCATAGGAGGTAGAGTACTCAAAACATTCCAAGCTCATGAAGGATCTGCTCTTTGCCTCACAGTGCTGCAGCTTCAAATTACTCAGGCTCTGATCTGCAGCCCTCGTATCCTCCTCCCACCCATTACTCAAGTGAGGAGCCACGTTTCTGACAGTGGCTGTACTGTGTTCCAGCAGGTTACATTGAGACTGTGAGGTAAATCCAGCCAGTTCTTGTATTATTTGCGCTGCATAATCCGTTGCAGGGCATGAGTTGAGCATTGAACAGCTTCCCAGTTTCTGATTAGCAATTGTTCCAGACTCCTCTTCTAACTGTTTCTTGACGGGGCACATGAATGTGTTACTACATTTGTGTGTATGTGTGTGCTGTAGGGTCACAGCTAAGCCAAAACAAATTAAGGTCAATAATGGGTAAGATTTATGGAAATTATTCATATTACACAAATTTTGCTTGAGTGGTACACTGCCTGATTCCTTTTTTTAAGACATCTTTTGTTATCACGTTATAAATCACACAATAATACAGATGAATCTTATCCCAGTGTCTCCTCTGAAAGAACTACAAGGGCTGCAGTAAAGGTGAGAGGGGAGTGTACCTTGTCATACGGCGTAGTGTTCTGGTCCCCCCCCCCCTTGATCCACAAACTTAGAAGTGCCTCTCAAACTTGCAGATCCTCTTCCACCTTCTCATTATGCCAACGCTGTTTTCAGGTGAACTTCCTACCAACCACCCAATCATCTACATTACTCAGTCAGTCAAAATGTAACTTTATTTGGTTTATCGCAACCTTAAAGTATACATATAAAAATAACAATCAATGTAAAAACGAGATAAAATTCATGTTCTTAATAATTTACGAATTCCTAAATCATCTACATTACTCACCCAACCCTCCACACTGGTACAATCGGACTCATCCAGGTAATTACAACACTTCTTTTTCCATATAACAATAGCATATGCAGGAAATTAAATTCAATTGTTTTCCAATTACACTGCCTAACATCCCTAGCAAACAAACAATCGGTCCCATCCCTATGGAATTCCTACCACTGTGGCCACTCGTACTACAGCAGATGTCCAGAATGGGGTCACCAGTTCACAGTACAAGGCGAGGTGTAGAAAAGTTGCTGCCTGGCACTGGTGGCAATCACTAGACCCACTAGAATCTATCCTGTTAAGCAGCACTGGTGCAAGAAATTGAAAAGAACCAATTTAAATCATCCATTACTAGAAACCGAATGCACTAGGGCCCAGGACCTACCCCCAAGTCCTCCTTCCAAGCAGCCCTGACAGGAAAGGGGGATCAGGGTCTGTCAGCTGTCATGGCTCTAAATTAGTGCAAAACCGGATGACGAGCACACTTAACTCCAGTAGTCCTTGAAACAGTACTGTCATGGACGGAGCAGCAGGGAACGTGGGCCATATTTGTCAAACTACGTCAGCTATTCTGAGGAGCGTTAAGAATTGTCCAAGGCAAAGAAGGCCTCTTGCGCTGCCTAAAAGTAATAAAATGCTTTTTTGGGTACATGTCACCAATAGACTCAAAAGCGCCCATCTGCCAAATACGTGATATTCACCAATCCAGCAACTGTGCGAAATGCTGGTAAGTCCCAAACATTAAACTCTTGTGCATAAAGGGCTCTACCAACAACTACCTTGACAGAACGCTCCCACAGGGAAACCATGTGCCTAATTTGGTATGATACCGGAAATGCAATGCACACTCAGGATAACATTTGTGTACAGTAAGAGCACATGTTTCATCCGCCAACAGAAATGTCTTACAGTTCTCACCATACGACAACTGATGGGTGGCATGCTGTAATCTGGAGGCCAGGTAATACAGATCCACGTTGGGGACCACCAACCCACCCTCCAACATGATCAAAAACTAAAACTAACATGCTAACCCTGCTTCTGCATCAAGCACTTATCCGTGTAGCAGGAAGAGAATGCAATCTCTGAAAGGCCACCCGGGCAATTGTATAAAAAAAATGTGGAATAGCATACACGCGCCTCAGCAAGCAAACCAACAAGGCCACCACAGCTTGAACCATTAGGGATAGAGGGAGGTGTGCACCACGATGATCACCAAGAAATGGAACCGGTTAGTCTCCCATCTTAGGGACAGGTTGGGCAGGGCTGCTGGGTCCTACACAGCTAACGCACCAAGCAGATTTTAAGACCCATTAGATCCCCAAAAGCATCTAAATATTGAAAGAGAAGGGGTAAGGATTCCTGAGAAACCATAAGATTAAAGAGGTTGTCATCTGCATAAAGAGACATCACATTATGAACATCCCCTACTCGCATGCCCCATTCTAACATCATCTGCTAAATTTGGGTCGCCAGAGGCTGTAGCGCTATGGCAAAGAGGAAAGGCCACAGGAGACAGGCCCGACGCATGCTCCCACCCACCACCCATGAGTCAGAGCCCAAGTTACCTACCTTTACCCTGGCCATTGGTGCAATATACAACAGTCGCACCCATGCCTGAAATGGCACACCCAAGACGATTTCCTCCAGCATTCTCATGAGATAATGCCAATCCATTGTTTTGACTGCCCTAGCAATATCGATAGATACCACCACCACCTAACCTACCCTACCCTCCACCACATGCAGGATATGCATCTGTTGTCTCGTGTTCATGGTAAAACGTCCCAGGATAAAACCACACTGAACCTCAAGGACCAAACGAGAAACCACTGGGTGCAGCCTAAGTGCCAAAACCTTATAAAGAACCTTCATATCTGTATTTAGCATTGTGAGTGGATGATAGGCAGATGGGCCTGAAGTGGCAGCACCGGGATTCAAAACCATGGAGATACAGCTCTGCCTGATTATTATATTTAAAGTATTCTCTTGCGCAGAATCAAGTGAGATATCTATTGATGTACATCTGTTCAGATTCTTCGGTCCTACTGCAGTGCATGCAACACAAGCAGTTGGGGCACATACAGTTCCCATACGAAATGTTTTGCTCATAATCTCTTGGGTGTGTACAATTAAGGAAAGAGTATGAGCAAAATAAGATGAATCAACATTTTCAAGCCAGACTTACGTAAAAAAAAATGTGTTTACTGGTTTTCAGCCACATGACGGGATGGAAGGAAATCGACTTGGCACCGTGTCACCTGTTTGTGTAGATGCTTCAAATCTCACATAGAGCGGAAGTGAAAACCATGCCGGTATATGTGGGTAGAAGCGGGATTTAGGTGACCGAAATCAGCGAATTTTATGGTGCCACTAGGTAGGAAATCCCCCACTTTAATTTGAATTGCAATCAGAATGAACTGCGCTCAGTCCTGCCTGACTTTCTTGAGGTCCCACGGAATGAATGGCAAAGGTAGGGCGGCGTAGAATAGGCTGGAGTCCCACCAGATGCAAAACACGTCTCTGAGGGAACTTCAAGGAAACAACTCCAGAATATCAAAGGTGGGACAGGAGATATTGTCAGAGGTAGTAAATAGATCTAATAATGGGGTACCCATTCTGAGAAGATATCTCCAACCACCTCCAAATCTAGCTGCCATTCATGATTTAAAAAATGATGGTCGCTGAGCATGTCAGCCCAGATGTTGAGGAACCTTACCCAATGATTGACTGTTAGAGAGATCTCTTGAAGAGTCACTACAGCCAGAGCACAAGACCTCACACCACATTCCTTGTTACAGTTTATCTTCTGAGATAACCATCTGTAGGTCCTGAGCCACTTTATCAGAAATGCTGAGGTTGTTCGAAAGGCACCCCGTTGTTGTGCCCTTTAACGATACATTTTAAAACATTAGCGCCTGCACATTTTAACAAACATTTGGAATCTGCAGAATGTATGAAGCAAGGAGCCCCAGGAGTGTTAGATCCATCAACGCTGCAACAAAACATCGGGATCAAAGTCTGAATGCCCAAGACGCTCTGCAAGAATATATGGGTATTTCACTCTACTTCGTCCAAAATGGCCCCTATAAAAATAATACTCTGGAAGTGCCCAACATGAGAATTTAGCTTTCTGATGGAGACTGCCATGAAGGACCGCAACAATATAATTCTTTAACATAGTCTAAGAATAGCTGAGGCGAGCTTGCCTTCAGCAGCCAGCTGTTGAGGTATGAGAATTCTTAGACCCCCAACATGTGAACTTGGGTCCCAACAGCTAATGTGACCTTTGTGAACTCTAGAGGGACCTAGATAAAGTGCCAGACTGTTAATTTGTTATGCACTGATCCCATCACAAAGCTGAGGTGCTATCAACCAGATTGTAGGATCAGCAGGTGGAAGTACACATTATGCAAGCACAAGGACATCATTAAATCCTATGTTTACAAGGTCAAAAAACCTAAGCTCAACTTCAGCATCTTTAAATGTTCCTACTTACGGGAGGTGTTCAGGATCCTTAAGCCTAGAATTGGCCTTAGAACCCATGGGCCTTATTTATGAAGGCCTTGCGCCGCCGGTGCGTCACTTTTAACATGGGAAAAAGTGACGCACCGGTGGCGCAAGGCCTTCATAAATAAGGCCCCATGCTTTTATGAATGCAGTATGGTATAAATATGTCATCTTATCTTAGGGGGAGACATTCCTAGTACATTCTAGAAGTATTGTTTAAAACTTTAATAAGAAATTTAGAAAGTTACTGGTGCTAAATGCTGGATCTGAGTTGAAGGGTCCAAAAAGGATGATGTGACAACAGCACGCAATAGGGGGAATATTTGCGAGTCTGTGTCAATGCATCTGGATGAATGAATTTGCAACAGAGATTAATGGCACCATCTACCAGCCTGTTTTGTTATGTTGTTATGTTATGTTATGTGATCTTAAATGAACTTGTACACCGGATGGTTTCATTGTGCTGGAGTCCAGGGAATGCTGCAGTCGTGAGAGGATTAAATTAGTCATATGCCTCGTGGAACAGCCAAGATCTAGGCAGGAACTATTACAGAGATGTTTTACTGATCCAGTCTGGCTCCTGGGGAGATTCACAAAGTGAGGAATCAGCAGTGAGAAGTATCCATCAGGAACATTATCTAATTCGGCTTAATGCCTAATTTACCTATAATATAGCTGCCATAACAGCTTCTTCCAGGTCCCATTCCTTGTGCTTGCTGTATAATTCTGTATAATTATATATTTTTTAAGGATCAAATATTTTTATTGATACCACAGTAAAGTTGTAACACAGCAAAGGGCCTACATCCCCAGGGGGCAGCAGCATGCAAAGGCCAGATATAAATAAATACACAGTGTCTTGCCTACAAACCTGGAGCCGGCAGCAGCACTGAAGCAAATAGCTATTAAAAACATGCTAAACCCTAAGAACACCCCCCCACCTCCCCATTCCTTCATAAAGTGTGGTTAAGTGGTCAGTGGTGGTATTCGGCCGTGTTAAAAAAGTAAACAAGTGTGAGGGTCGGCGGAGATTAGGTGGAGGTAGTAGTGGCCAGGGGAGATCAGATGGAGGCAGAAGTTGAAATAATTTCAGGTAGGTTGGGCATGTCAGTTTATTGATTTCAGTAGACAGGAGGCGTATGAAGGGAGCCCACTCTAGAGCATTGTCATCTAATTTCTGGTCCACTGTTAATGACAACTTTTCCATGCTCAGGATGAGCCAGTTTGTGTAACTAAGTTGTGTATTGAGGGCTCCTGTCATTTACCCATAGAGCAAGGATCGCCTGATGTGCTGCACCGATAGGTTAATGCTGTGTACTTTCCTGGTTGCGAGTTGAGTGGAAACGTCAGTGAATTGGGAAGCCCAAGGATCGTGTATGCTGGAAACCTGGGGATAGGGGTCTGAAATGCACCGTCAATGTCATCTAACACTTGGTCCCGGAAGTGAGTACGTTTGGGGCAGTTCCTTCAAGTGCTCAGAGTTCCAGGAGCCTATTCGTGCTGGGGTCAAATACTACCAGGACACAATTTTGTATGCTGTTTCTATACTGGACATGTTGTGCTCAGTGTAGCGGGCTCTATTTCATATGTCAGTCCATTACACATCAGAGAGTGTTCTACAAAATTCCTTGTCTCACCTCCTCTAACCCACAGAGCAACTGTTAGTCTTCCCTTGACTAAGGATTGTATACAATACAGTGATGATATGCCTGCTGTTTTTCTTAAGTACTAACCATTTCTCAAAAAAAGTCAAGGGTCTCTCTACATAGGGCTAGACGGAAGGCAGCATCACCCAATGGCAAAATGGAAGATATTGGAAACGGTCCACATCCTCCAGCCATAATCCATTTTCAATTGGGCAAAGGGAATTATCCCTTAAGGGTCGAACATGCAGCCAAACCACTTAGAGCCACTGTCGTGCCAATGTAGGAACTGGTCGGGTTGAAGATCTGGAGTGAAATCTGGATTATTGAGGATAGATGTCATTGGAAAAGGGAAGGATGTTAACTCTGCTTTGGTCACCACTGCATCCCATACTCAGAAGACAGAGCTCATGACCGGAGAAGAGTAGAGTCCCCAAACCCTTTGTCTTCGAGGAAGCCAGGGTTCTTAGGATTCTGCAAATGCCTGACCAATGAAGCACCCATTCATTTTGGTGAGCGGCCTGCTCCATTCTACTTAGAGTCATAGCAGTGAGGCCTGATTATAACGCAGTAAGGAGGGCATTGCTATGCCATCCTCGCATGTTGGACGATAAATAGGAGGCTTGTGGAGATGAGGTTTCTTTCCCCTCCAAACAAATCTATTGATATTAACTTGTATTGAACGGAGTGCATGTGTAGTTGAGTCAGCAGTCGGGCTTGAAAAATGTAAAGAATGTGTGGCAATGTGGTCATTTTAATGACCACGACTTTGCTCAACAAAGAAAGTCCCAGGCGTTCCCAGTTGGGAATATCTGATTGGATTTGTTTGGCTAACATGTTTTAATTGACGGAAATGGTTTTGGGATTCGAATTCGCTAGTTTGATCCCAAGGTAAATGATCGAGTGAGAGGCCCGGTCAAAAGGGAAATGGGCAGGTAGGGAATTTTCAGTTGGAGGTGAGACAAAAAGATTCGAAATTTGTGTTTTTCGCATGTTGAATTTGAAGCCAGAAAAGGTTCCACAAGTCTGGAGTTCCATGAACAAAGCAGGGAGACATATATGTTGATTTGAGATTACCAGGATCACATTGTCAGCATTGTTAGGCTGATGAGGTACTGTTCTCCCACAAACTGGATACCAGTGATATCTGGTTGTGCTGCTATGTGTTGGGCCAGGGGCTCTACTTACAGAGCAAAATGGAGTGGGGAGAGGGGTTAGCCCTGTCTTGTCCCACCATTGACATGCGCTACTGCCCTATGAGAGCTGTAGATACTTTTAATCCATCAAAGGAATTTATCTTGAAAGCCAAAAAGCTCCAGGGTCCTAAAGAGGTATGGCCAACGGACCCTATTGAATGCTTTCTCTGCGTCAATTGAGAGGAGAACGGCTTCCGTTTGTGTCCTAGACACTTTGTCAAACAGGTGATAGATGCGTCTAGTTTTGTCTCTGCATTGACGCACTGGTATACTGCTAGCGTAATCTGAGAGATCCATCCTGGCATGAGAGGACTAAAACAGTGAGCTAGTATGCTTGTAAATAATTTGGCATTGACCCGAATATTACCGGATCTTTGCCTGATATGGAAATAACTGAGATTGAGGCTTCTAGTGTGTAACCTGTAAGTAAACTTGTAGAGGGGAAGGAGTTAAAGAGTCAAGAAAGGACTGGAGCTAATTCTTGGCAAAAAGCTTTGTAATATTTTGAGGGGAGGCCATCTGGCCCCAGGGACTTCATGAACTTGAGGCGAGCTATGGATGAGACTACCCCTTCAATCCGCAGAGAGTCACCTGCCTGTGATGGGAGTGGGTTTGGTGGAAAGACTGTGATGGCATTCAAGGGATCAGTGGGAGTTCCTGCTGTTTATGTATAGAGAATTTTGCAAAACTACTTATGGAATGCATCTGCAATCTGTGGATCCGTGCACATCTCTGTAGTCAGGGTGGGGCTAATCACTTGGATGGACCCAGAATGAATCTTGGCCCACAGGCGGTGTGCTAACAGTCATCTGCAGCGATTGCTGCCAAGAAGAATTTATGCTTCAGACAAACTACTGCATACTCTGATCTGTCTAAATCTAATCGTTTGAGGAGTAAAAACACTTTCAATACAGCTCTCTCCACACCTGAGGGACCATAATGCATTTGTGTATAGCCTCAAAGTGTCTCCAAACTTTCAAGCCAGTCAGGCTGGATAGAGCAAAGGCCACAGCCCAGGCCTCCATGGCTGCCATCTAGGGGCTCTCGGTTTCCTCTAGGTCTGACGATTCAAGAGTTATTGCCGGAGCAAGGAAGCAAATTTGTCCTCCGGGTCATCAGATTGTCACATTGGCCGGATCAGCTTGCTGGATAGCTGGGTAATGCCGGTAAGGGGGCCCTTGGGGCACTGATGTGGCGGGATCAACAGCGGTGTGGCGGGATCCATGTCCTACTGTACCACCATCATTGCCACCCACTACAAAATACCTTTTCTAAACATTACTGTGCTCATTGTGGCCCATTTTAGTTACACAAAAACGTGACTTGTTTTTATAACCTGTTGAAAATTCATTACAAATACATTTAATCTGTGATGGAGTGTGGCTAAATGTATAATTCTCAATTTCTAAAGTTTGATTTCAAAATAATTGTCATAGTAACCATCTGATTCAAGGTCACCAAAACTGGCGGATCTTTAGAGTAGATACATTTTTCCGTTCATACAATATTAGTTGTAATTGGATCGCCTAGCCTATTTAGTACCTTTTGCACTCATCATGTAGCCATTGTACAAATTAGCACATGTTGAATTGAAAGGTGAGATATGAATATTGTTTAATTGATATTGTTTTAAATGTTGCTGCCTCCGAAAGAGAGAGAAGCAAATGAACCATTGAAAATGGGAGATGAAGCGGACCATACTTCAAGATTGATGAAATCCTCAGCCCAAAAGGTGCCAAAGCGGACCATTCTTCAAGTGTGATGTAATCCTTAGCCCAAAAGTTATATTATGGTTATATGGGAGAGATAATTCAGTTCGCAATAGATCTTATGGTTATGCCTTTATTTATATTGTTTTAAATGCTACACCCTCTGAGGGATGATAGAGCGCGCAGGTCACCCGACTATAATTTTACCATATACGTATTGGGCCCATAAATTTCAATTTACCATATTCATTAATTGGGTAACCTTTCACTCTACTACCAGTAACCCTGTTCCTTCCTATTTTACTTCCAGTGTACCCGACTTACCAATCCACTGTTACGGGTACCTATGATCACAATGGATCAGGGAGCTAGCTGTAAAAGAAAGGCAGTCACAAAATCTATAATACCTTTTTATTCTTTGCACTCATATAATAACCAGAGACACGGGAAGTTTAAAAAACCTTTATCTAATATTCTTCAGTTTCAGAAAGCATAAGGTTTACAGCCAGTAAACTGTCAATAACTAAAATTATAAAGAGCAATTATCCATATAGGAAGAAAATGAGACCAACCATTTATGAGTCTAAAGGAAGGTAAGAACAGGGAACATGCTAGTCAGCAGTTTCAGACTTTAGAATTGTTATAGAGTGACTAAAGGACGGGGAAAAATAAGGTACATACTAGAAAATCACAGTTGAATTACCCCTAGATAATGGGCACGGAAAAGAACTTTAGTTGTATTACGAAAACTCTGGGATACCAAGTACTATGGGGAAGGTAACAGTGGAACATGCTATAATTCCAGAGCAGATCACTTTAATTGGCTAAAGGAGGGTAAAGAAAAAGGAACATCTATATTTCATGAACTGTATGCAGGAACATGCTTAAAGGAAATAGGGAGAAATTGGAACATGCTAGTATAACAACTATAATGTATGATCGTTTCATTTATCAGATCAGAAAGGGAAAAAAACATGGAAAATCAATATGTAAGAGTACGTCTTTATTAAAGCAAGAAAAGAGTGAAGGATGCAGAATACGTTCCCCAGCACTATATTTACCTAGTACGGTGTGAAGACCAACCCTGGCCACGGGTCAGTAAAGGACAGGAGAAACCCCAAGGAAGAACAGTCGCCAGTAGGCCAGCAGGTGCAGAACAGACACCCCAGGACAGGACAGGAATACCAGATTAGGATCAGGACAGGACCACCAAGGTTAGACCAGCACCCGCAGTTCGGAAGCAACGCCTGCGCTCCACCCTCTCTGCAGTCAGAACCCCGATTGGGTTATCGAATTTCCAAGCAAAGTGCTCCGCCAGCACTTAAGGTTTCCCAAAACCCCCCTTGGGTCTGTGGAAATTACGGACAGAGTGCTCCGCAGCTTTCTGTATCAGTCACCTATTGAGTGCGTTGGGTCAGTGACAGGTCAGCTATTCGGACAAGTCGGACGATTTCTCTAGCTAAACCTTGGCTAGTTATACTGTTTTCGGGTCAGTGTACCACCCCCCAAATGTTGCAAGTGTAAGAATCCCCAATTTCGATTGGTCCACAAGTAGGATAGGTCAACACACCAACCAGAATTTACTTTCACATGTCCTAATTTACATCTTTTGAGATCGCCTATTGAATTTGGGGTTCCCATGACTTAGGTCTCAATATTACAATAGCGCATCTATGAATTATGATACATTTAGTACATTTCAGCTTCTGCTAGGCGAAGGTGCATCTTCCCAGGCACATCTTGGCTGGGACCTCGGGTTGGCAAGTGTTCAATGCCATAGAGTTCATCCACTGGCGGAAAACTGTCATGCGCAGAAAGGCTGTTCAATATGGAGTATTCCCATCCCTCATGCCCAACGATTACGATACATGAAAAGTAAAGGAAAACAATTTAGAACACAGAAATAAATGAATACACTGTATACCAGGAATCCCTATATGGTTCCCCTTACCATCAAAACAAGCTTTATTCGACGATGTCATAAAAGCATAAAAATCTATAATACATTTCATGATTTAAAAGGATAAAATAATTGGGTTAAATTCATTTTTTTTAAATATATTTTTTATTTATTGCAAGATTAGACATAGATTAAAAAAAAATGAAATCACATTTGTTATACATATATCCATGAAAATCTATACGTAGAGTTATCGTTATAATAAAAAGAACAAAAGGTTGCAATACGAGCACTCACAAGTATCTTAAACATCACAGAAAGAATTAACATGCCGGTCTCTCAGAACAAGTATCCATTTAGCTGATAAACGTACCCCATATTTTTTCCCTTCCTTTTAATGCTTTAGGGCCCCTAAGTTTAGCCAATGAGAGCTCCATAGTATATATTTCATGGATGAGATACCACCATTCCATGACACTTGGGGGTTCTTTCGATATCCAAGTCCGCGCAATGGCTAGCCTGGCACAGGCAAAAAACGATTGATACCAGGTCTTTGAAGTTGCTATTGATGTCTTGTACATCTAGCAATACTAAGTGGGCAGAGAGAGCAGGTGTTATTATGTGTTTTTTGTTGAGAACCTCAATTATTCCCGACCAAAAAGTTGTAAGTTTCGGGCACTGATAAAGCATGTGTTCTATGCCGGCGGCTTCCATATTGCATTTTAAGCATTTAGTACGTTCATTGGAGATGTTACCAGAAGTCCAACTAGAGATTCTTTGAGGCGTATAGTATATTTGAGTGATTGTCCTATAAAATTGTAGCCTTAGATTTGAAGACTGAACCACCCGATTTATTTGTTTAAGTGAGCCCGCAATCTGGTTAGAGTTGATATTGATTGCCAATCTACTGGTCCATTTGTCCGCCATTTTCCCACAATCACCTTCTCGACCTTTATTAAGAAGACCATAGCTCTTACTGATGAGAGATTTAGTGCAATTAGAGTAGTTGCATTGTAGAATATCTGAGTGTTCTACTCTCTCAATTTTCATTTTGTTAATCAGGAAATCTTGTATCTGCATGTATTTAAAATACGTAGTATCTTTAATTTTATAAAGTGTTTTGAGTGTATTAAAGCTTAGAAAGCCATCTGAACCGTAAAGATCTCCTAAAGTATTTATACCCTGGTCTATCCATTGGGCACAGGCACCATCAGAGAAGATGTTTGGCATCCCTGGATTCCCCCATATTGGATGTTCAGCGTTAAAGAAAGAAATGTTGTCAGTGCTGATAATTTGATCCCAAATTCTTTTGATAGCTCTTGCGGTCTTGAATTTAACTCTCTTGTAGTAGTTTGGATCGTGTACCCAAAATAAGAACTGATTGCTTTGTAATCCTAACATAAATTGATGATAGAATAGGGGAGCTTCTTTGGACATAAGGCTACGTATACGTTGAATAAAAGTGGCAAAGAAGTAAATTTTTAGATCTGGGAAATTTAGTCCCCCCTTATCAATTGAGAGTTTCAATGCAGTCATTGACCTGCAGGCTTTTTTGTATCCCCAGATGTAGCTGCTACAGATACTTTCTATTTTCTTAATGTATAAGTTATTCAGTTGTAGCGGGATAGATCTAAATAGATATAGTATTTTCGGTACTATCTTCATTTTGATTATATTTATACGTCCTATCAGACTGAGTGGTATTTTATTCCAATTTTTAAGAGTGGCAGTAATCTCTTTAAGTAAGGGGTCATAGTTTAGTGCAATGATTTTCTCAATGTTGGGAGTAAGTTTGACTCCTAAGTAAGTGGCGTTAGGACAGAGCCCTATTATCGGATGTATAGGTTTGTAGTTTGCTATCACTTGCGTTTTATTGACATTTAGCCTATAGCCCGAGATGTCGCCAAACTTGCTAGCTTCCTCGATTATTTTGGGTGTGGCCATTACCAGGTCAGTAGTATATATGGCTATATCGTCCGCAAAAGCTGTGATTTTTAGGCACTTGCCTTCATGTTCTATTGGGATTATATACTCTTGAGCAGTTAGTGCATTTAAAAATGGTTCTAGAGCTATAGCGAATAACAGGGGTGAAAGGGGACACCCCTGTCTAGTCCCCCTTTTTATTGAGAAGTTAGCCGAGTTATTTCCCAGATAGCTAACTATTGCTGTTGGTGATTCATATAAAGATTGAATCCAACCCAGATATTGCCCCTATATGCCATACGTCTTTAGAGTTGCCCAAAGGTACTCCCACCCCACTCGGTCAAATGCTTTCTCTGCATCTAGCATGACCATTCCGAGTGGGCAAGAGTGGCCGCAGCAACATCAAAGGCTGTTACAGCAGTATTGACATGGGTAGTAGTGTCTCTCCCCACCACGAATCCATGTTGTTGACAGTTGACCAAGTCTGGCATTAAAGGAGCTAGGCGATTTGCTAATACTTTGGCAAAGATTTTAGCATCAGTATTAATTCATGAGATTGGCCTATATGATCCCAGTTCCTCCGGTGGTTTATTCTTTTTTAAAAAGAAAACAATTTTGGCGGTGCGCCATGAAGTAGGAGCACTTCCTGTTTCCCCCACAGAGTCTATTACCTGCTGGAGTAGAGGGAGTAGTTCCTGTTCACATATCTTATAGATCTCTATAGGCAAACAGTCTTCTCCTGCAGCCTTGCCTAGGGGGAGTGCTTGTATCGCTTTACCTATTTCCTCAATTGAGATTTTATAGCCAAGTGGCCTGGTTATATCTAGATCCAGTCTTTCAGGTGTATGTTTCTCTAGATAGAATTCAATTGTTTCTAGAGTAGGTATGTTTTCTGGGGTATAAAGATGACAGTAGTATTTGGCAAATTGTTCCAAGATTTGGTCTGATTTTCTATACGCTTTAAAATCTAGCCCTTTTATTGTTTTATAGTAATTTTGGCCTTCTTATCAGCTACCTTGTAAGCCAAGATTTTTCCAATTCTGTCTCCCCCTTTATATTGTGCAAGTTTATATTTGTGTATCTTGAAGCTATATTTTTCCCTAAGAGCTTTCTTTAATGCTGCTCTTAAGGACACTAATCCTAATCTTAGCTCTTCAATGTTAGTTTTGCCTTGTTTTATAGCATCTGAGAGTTGTTGTTCAGCTAATAGAATATTGGATGTAGTAGATTTTTCCACCGCTGATTTTTCAGCATTGTCCCGAAATATATATTGTTGTACGTAGCCTCTAATGCTACATTTACACGAATCCCATACGTAATTAACAGTAGTAGAACTGATATTCAGTTATATAAATTCCTGTATATGGCTTTTAATAGCAGGGATGAATTTAGGATCGGTTAGTAAATATCTAGGGAATGTAAACTGCCGGGCTGTTTGTTTGAAATCCAGAATATTTAATTCGAACAATAACGGATTGTGATCTGAGGTAACTTTGGGGCAAATTTCTATTTCACAATTCTCTAAGATATTGTCTGTTGCCCATATCATGTCGATTCTAGAGAAAGTTTGGTGTGGAGCTGAGTAATATGTGAAACCGGCTATAGTAGGATGTTTAATACGCCAGACATCTTTCAGATTGTACATCCTAGCTAATTCCACTATAGCTGATCTCACTTTACCCATCCTATTTCTGTTTCCTTTACTTGTAGAATCAATGGTATAGTTCATAACACAGTTAAAATCCCCCATTATCAACAATTCCCCATCCCAAACCAGTAGTTCAATAGTCAATTGTTCATACAATTTGGGTATATCAAGATTGGGTCCATAAATAATACAAAATACGTAGCATTTTTGATTAAATTGCAGTTGTACTATTGCCCACCTGCCTTTGGCATCGGCAGCAGTTTTAATAACATTCATTCTTAGCCATTTTTGTTTCAAGATAGCTACCCCTCGGATTGATGCCCCTAGAGTAGAGCAAACTACAAGGTCATAGCCCATTTGTGATAGGATTTTACGATCTTGATATCTAGTAAAGGTTTCTGAGATAAATGCCATATGTGGTTTGTACATATTCATTTCTTCTTGTACCAATTTTCTTTTACATTTATTATTAAGACCAGCCACGTTCCAAACCAAACATCTAAGAGAAGACATAACTTACATTTATATCGCTGGATCTCCTCTTGAAAACAAATTCGATAACCATGTTGCAACTTTCTATACATATTCCACTCTTGAAATAAAAGTTTTCCCCATTTTTAACCCCAACCCACCCAAAAGACTCAATCCCACCCCACCACCCCCACACCTTCAGATCCCTCAGGGGGGAGCTCCCCTCTATCCCTTGCTGCCACTGGTAGAGCAGCACAGTGAAGTTGTGAGCATGGAGTCTGCTCCTTCTGCTACAGCTCAAAATATATATACATCAGTCAACGAGGAAAGCTTTAGAGTAACAGAGGAAGAGAATATAGATTAAAGAGAAGAGAACGAAAGAAGAAGAGAGAGACTAGAGAGTATGTAGTGAAGAAGAGAAGAGAAAGCAAAAAGTAGAGTGAGTATATTCTAGTCAGAGTACGTCTCCTTCAGCGATTTAACTTCAATGAATTTCCAGACTGCTCAAATAGTCAAAATTGCGTCTTATTGAGTCATTAATCTTTCTCTCTCGTGAGTTTCTCTAGATTTTTAATCGCCTCTTCTGGATCAGTAAAGAATAATGATTGGCCATCCCTAATGACTTTGAGGCGGGCAGGTTCTTGTAGGTACACCATACAACCGATAGCTTTAAAAGAGTCTATCAGTTTGTGAAGCTCCCAACGTCGGTCCATTGTATCCTTGCTCAGATCAGAGCGTACAAAGAAAGTGATATTATCTATAGTAACTGGGCTATTGGCTTTAGCTTTAAGAGCTACAGCTTGTCTCAATAGGAAGTTCCCGAAATAAATCAAAAAAGGTCTGGGGAATTTGTTATTTTGATTCCTTTGAAAGAGGGGCAATCTATGTACCCGTTGTAGTTGAGAGTCCCAGTCCCAGTCTGATAAATCACTAAAAGCTTTTTGAAAGAGTTTTACAACAAAGGTTCGGGGGTCAGCCCCCTCTGCGCCCTCGGGGATTCCAAACAATCTTAAACTGTGTCTACGTGCTCTATTCTCCATATCTTCAACTTTAGCCTCTAGTTTAGAGATGCGAGCTGAGTGAATTCTCATGGTTGACTCTGAGCGTGTGGTACCTTCTTCAACTACATGACTCGTTGCTTCAGATCTTCTATCTCTTGTGTGACCCCACCAAGTTTCTGGCACACTTCGCTCATGAAAGCCTGTACTTTAATATTATCCTCTCTCAGCTGTAGGTGTTGTTGTAGGCTTTCCTGCCTTTGTGTCATGAGAGTTTGCATGATTAGGTCCATAGATGTGTTATCTGGATGGTTATGTTTTTCTTCCCCTGGTTTAACCATTGGAATTTGTGGTTGGCTTGTTGTTTTGCTAAGTTCCGATGTTGTGGCCAAATGGTTAGCAACTTCATAAAATACATCGTAAGTACAGGTTACAAAAAGTGCTTGAGTTTTCCCACTGTGTTTGGCTAGACATTTAACAAGGTTTCAGTCCCAGTACCAGTTTGCTTCTAAAAACTCATGCCCAGCCTATGAATTTAGCTAGGGCTATACAGATGGTAAGATTATTGCTGGTACGGATTATTCTAGCTGCTACAATGCCGCTTCTGGTTCCCAGTAACTTAGCAATGGGGCATAGCCACTTCCGACGTGGGTCTGCGTACGCTGGGCATTCAAATAATATGTGGTTTATCGATTTCAGAGCAGCAGGACAACCCGGGCAGGCAGCCTTGTTTCCCTGGGCCCATTTTGAGGTAAATGCTCCAACAGGTAAGCAGCCTATCCTTAGTTGGAAAAACAGCTTACGATCCAGAGGTTTGCTGATACTGTCCCAGAAAGCTTCGAACATGGGTGTGTCTTTGAAACCCAGAAAGGTCCCTGTGAGTGAGAGGGGGTGGCCTTCCTATACACTTCTAGGGTCACAGCCTCCCAGTACAATTCCTTGAGGTCCTTTTTTGAGGGGAACCTGGCATTCGCTGGATCTTCCCAGAGCGCACTTAGTCCCAGTTCAAGCAAGGTTTTACCAATCCTGGATAACCATACGATTTTATGGTGGATGTCATTTCTGATTAGATCCTTCAGTCCCTCAGCGTAGGTCTTGAGTTCTGGTGTTGTCCATAGGCGCCTCCAATATAGAACTGGTCGGAGGGCAGCAATATGGGCAATGGGTCTCATGGCCATATCGAGGTACAGGGGGCACATGGGAGTGCTCTGGGGTAGGCTTACAAGATTCCTCAAAAATCTATTTTCTGATGCTGTTAGTTTCCCAAGGTTTTCAAATCCCCATATCTCTACGTCGTATAGGGCTGAGGTAACCACCTTACCATTGTAGACAGAAAGGGCAGGAGCAATTGGTTTAGTGTGAGACCTAGCATGTTCTCTATTTAATGCTCCTGCAAGCAGACGATGTTTAAGAGTTCCCAATTCCACCTGCTGTTTCCAGGATAAATCTTGTTGAATGCATACCCCAAAGGTAAGTGAATGCTTGAACCTTCTCAAGGGGAAGATTGTTCATAAGCATTTTACCCTTGAAAGATTAATGCTGGTTAAAGGCCATGTATTGTGACTTGGAAACATTTACTTCCAATCCACGAGCGGTACAGAAGCTTTCAAAGATTACTAATGCCTTCTGTAGTCCACTCGGGGTTTTGGCTATAATTAAACAGTCGTCAGTAAACATAAGTATGGGTACTTTAACTCCCGCTAGAGTTGGAGCATCAACATTAGCTGTGATCAATATGTTTGCCACATCATTTAGGTAAAGAGAAAAGAGGGTTGGGGCAAGGACACAGCCTTTCCGCACCCCTCTTTCCGCAGGAAACTGGCTGGTGATGCACCCAGGGCTACCCCACCTTATCTGGGCATAGTTATTTTCATGTAATCTAATGATTAATGAAAGGAGGGCACTGGGCATTCCCATGTGATGGAGGACTTGCCACAACGTTTCCCAGGGAACAAGATCGAAGGCTGCCCTAAGATCTATAAAGGCAGCATAAAGACTGCACCCCCCTAGTAGGACAGTCTTCCAATATAGCATAGCAAATTGGAGGACTTGGTCAATCGTACTAATTGAGGATCGAAATCCTGCTTGCAGTCGAGATAGGATGTTCCCATCTTGTTCCCAAACCTGTATCTTATTTAAAATCAGCCTGCCGAAGATTTTCTGAATGGTATCGATCAGGTAATTGGGCGGTAGTTACTAGGGAAGGTCTTGTCCCCTTTCTTGTATACCGGTATTATTTCCGCTCCTTGCCAGGTTGTAGGGATGGGAGCTCCTTTAGCTATGCAATTTGCTGACAGGAGTATGTAATCTCCCCAGGGATCACAAAGAGTCCGCCTCGCCCCGTTTCGCTCCGAGGCCACCGAAGTCATCTGCGGCGTCCCGCAGTGCTCCTCACTCAGCCCCACCCTCTTCAACATCTACATGAAACCTCTCGCAGCCATCGCACGCCAGCACAACCTCAACATCATCTCTTACGCCGACGACACCCAGCTGATCCTCTCCCTCACCAGAGACCCCGACACCGCCAGAACCTGCCTACACGAAGGGATGAAAGACGTCGCCGAGTGGATGAAGGACAGCCGCCTGAAACTGAACTCGGACAAGACGGAAGTCCTCATCCTGGGATTTTCGCCCTCCGCCTGGGACAACTCCTGGTGGCCCCCAGCCCTGGGCACCGCACCCAACCCAACCGACCACGCACGCAACCTGGGCTTCATCCTGGACCCCTCCCTCTCGATGACCAGACAAGTCAACGCCGTCTCCTCATCGTGCTTTAACACCCTGCGTATGCTTCGCAAGATCTTCCGCTGGATCCCGACCGAGACCAGGAAGACTGTCACCCAGGCACTCGTCACCAGCCGACTGGACTACGGAAACGCCCTCTATGCCGGAACCACAGCCAAGCAACAGAAAAGACTCCAGCGCATCCAGAACGCCTCTGCCCGACTCATCCTGGATGTCCCCCGACGCAGCCACATCTCCAGCCACCTGAGGAACCTGCACTGGCTCCCCGTCGATAAGAGGATCACGTTCCGGCTCCTCACCCACGCACACAAGTCTCTCTACGACCTGGGCCCCAAGTACCTCAACGACCGCCTGACCTTCTACACGCCCACCCGCCAGCTACGGTCCACCAGCCTCGCCCGCGCAGCCGTACCACGCATCTGAAGACCCACCGCCGGAGGAAGATCCTTCTCTTACCTGGCTGCCAAGACTTGGAACTCCCTCCCCATCCACCTTCGGCTGACCCAGGACCATCTCGCCTTCAGGAAACAACTCAAGACCTGGCTGTTCGAGCAGTAGCATACCCCTCCCCCCAAGCGCCTTGAGACCCTCCCGGGTGAGTAGTGCGCTATACAAATGGCATGATTGATTGATTGATTGATTGATCTCTGTCATGTAGAAATACATCTGCTGGTATTCCATCAATACCTGGGGCCCTAGCAGGGACTACCATGTCCAATGCCTGATATACATCCTCAAGATTGAAAGCATCGTCAGTAAAAAACAACATATTGGGAGCCTCCAAATGGGTGCATAGTTCCTTACTCTTGGTGTATTGGGGCTTGAAGTATAATACCCTTTCCTATTTGGGCACCCAGTTTTGGGGCTTGTCCCTTCTTCTCTCACTTCCCCATTTTAGTGTGTCCCAAAACTTCCTGGAGTCTTTTTGCGTGCCCGCTTCTTTAAATCCTGCCATATTTGTTCATCCCAAGCTCTCTTAATTTTGTGAACTGTGCTCTTATATGCTCCCCTTGCTGCGCAGACTCGTTCGCTCATTCCACTTTTAAGAGCGCTGCCCAAATCAATCCTTGCTTTCCTGCACTCGCATGTGTACCAACTGGGCACATGGCTTTTACTGTTATTGTTGGGCTTATTGGGCTTAACAAATAAGCTTTTTATGTCAGTAAAGAGTGATTCATGTATATTAGTTATTGTTTTCAAGACTGTGGCCTGGTCCCCCTTAGTAGATTCGTCCTTCATTTCATGCAGAGCTAACTTCATTTTGCTTAATATAAAATCCAGATGCACTTGGTACTCCAGTACCTTAGCCCCTTTAATGTGGCGCATGTCATTTGTAATTTCTATATCATTAAATGACTCCACGTTAGTTCCCCTTATTTCAGCTGATGGCAACCAATAATGTAGGGACAATGACAGGGGGTTATGGTCGGTTCCCCTTACTTTATTTTAACTATAGCATTAAGATTAGTGCAAAACGAACAACAGCGCAAAAGCGGCAGCGCAAGCTTCGGCATGTGAGAACACAAAGCAGCCATTTTAAGTCGAGTGCGCAAGTGCGAAAAGTTCCCACCAGAACTGCGAGTACGTCACGTCACGTGAGTGTGACCAACGCATGCGCAGAAGAAAACCCCGCTAAGCAGCGGCCATTTTAATAGCAAGCGTATTACAGTTAATAAACACATATGCAAGCTTCTCTGGGACATTCCCAATGTCTGAATAAAAGGGAAATTAGTAAAACAAACAGGTTGGTTACATTTTATAAATGTTATTCGAGGTTCTTGATTACAAGCAAGACGCTCTACGTGCGAATTCTTGCTCCATCAATCCCCTCTTTGATGATATTTTATATCATCACAAATCAAATAGAACCAGATGCCAACTTTCTCACATTTTGCCCAATTCAATTTCCTCAAACATTCGATTCAGTTTCTCTTTTGTCTCTTTATTAGGGTGAGAATTGTTCACCCTTTTATAAATCTGATTATTCAGTTCCTCTAATTCAAGTTCATCCACATTCCTCTTTACTCCTCTTTTATTCACAGTGTACTACTTTTGGTGCTTTCGACATTTACAACAAATGAATATGATGAATATTACTGAAATTATTCCTGCAATTGGCATCAGCACTTTAATCAAAAAACTTTTACCTAAGTTAGAAAACCAATGACCTTCAGCGGAGAGACCATCAGTAAGTCTCTTCCAGGCACTGTCAACCTCCAGTGGTTTGAGTTCCTTTTCCAAATTTGAAATGTTCCTCACATACCTTTTGATTTCCGCACTTTTGTCTGGTATGTTGGTGCAACAATGTTGCGTTTTCAACATTCTGCAGGCTCCGCCCTCTTTTGCTAATAGGGTATCAAGAGCAAGCCTGTTTTGTAAAACCATTGATCTGATCGCAACCACTTTGATATTGACCATCAAGAAACCTCCAGCAGTGTCAGTAGATAACCGATCCACTACTGTTGACAATTTGCAAATTCTGTGTGTGTTCAGAGTCACTCCCACTGCAGGTATCAGTGCACTAAAAATATCTCCTACAATTTCACTAGCGCTTTCTCTTTTAGTGCGCACTAATTGATTAGTTTGTTCAGCGCTTCCAGTGATTTTCCCCACATGGTATATCTTTGGGAAGACAATACCAAAATAGCAACTCCCGTGCCAATGGTCGGGCAATTTGAAGTAAGCCTTGTTCCCACAAATAAAATAAATTCCAGGAAACACAGGTTCTGCCCATCTTTGAACCCCCAACCTCCAATTACCTTGTAATTATGTTCGCATTCACTGGAACCAAAGAAAATATTGTTATAATAACTAGTCATTTCTCTTTTAAGACAGAGGTTCCCTTTCTTTTCCAAATCCAGAAGCATCGCTGCATTAGCTCCACGATTTGGGTTGCTCCCTATACTTTTTGCCCATTTAGGAACCTTCTGGTTCCTGTCTTTGGCTTTCTTTTGGAAACTCTCTCTTCTCTTCTCTACCATGTCCAGAAATTCTTTTTCCTTTTCATGTAAAGAGCAGGTCAGGTTATTTTTGTGTGCATCATCTATATGAATTTTTCCTACGGTTAGAAAATAATCACTCATGTATTTAGCTACAACTCTAGTCGTATGTACAGGGTTCAGGTTTCATCGAACAGGAAGTTCATGGAATGTCACGTCAGAGTTTGAATAATAATACTGCAAAGGTCCTCTTTTGTAAAATAAACTAGTTAGTATGCTACAGGAGATTCCATAGGTTAAGGGCAAATGGTGATAAGTCACACCTTCAGCTACTGAAGTGGGTAGCTTCATGCAGACATAAGTCATCTATTTCCATGGTTTCTACATAATGCAATAACAGGTTTGCGAAAACATTCAAATGCGTCTTGTTCTTAATTTTGTTAAAGTGTAGTTCCTCCTCATCTGGTGCTTCTAAATTTACTTGTCTCCGTTTCAGACTAAGTGGTTTGTCCAATGTGTCTTCTCTTCGTGGTGTAATCCTAGTGTGTGATTCTACAGTGTCGTCAGGTAAATTATTATTTGGGTATAAACTCGGATTTTTACTCATCATAGAAGGAATAGTTATTGTTAGTCCTATCCACAGTATCAGTACTATGGCTACACTACATAAACATACTTGGCAGCATGTTTTACAACAACTTCGTCTCGGTCTCCCATTCTCAAAAGAATCAGACATTTTGACTCAAAAGAAGTTTTCAACCCCTCTTTGTAACTCTGCACAGCTTGCTTACTCGAGTAACTTTTCAGGTTGGGTTTGCTTCTTCACTGGTCTGTTCAGCAATCAATTCCTCATCACTTTCATCACTTATTTCCAGATTCTCGAATTCCTCCAATACAAAGTAGGTCCACTCAGGGCTCGCGTACTTGTTATTCAGTTTCTTGATGCGAGCACTTCTTTTTATTTTGGTGTGCACTGGATCAGTTTGACTCGAAACCTCGTTTATTTGTTCAGGCTCCTCATTTATCGTTTTCAGACGTAGTCTCAGTCTTTTCACAAATCGAGATACTGAGTCACCTTTTCTGAGTCTTTTAACTGGCACTGTGTCTTGACCTTTGTCCAACACTCTTTTGTTTTCATTTAATTGTGGCACATTTGGATCAAGTTCGTCTTTAGTATTATTCCCTAACTGACCAGGTCCAGGTCTTTCATCTGTTTCTTCTGCCTGGTCCCTAAACTGGCCTTGTTCAGGTATATACTGAGTTTAGCTTTGATCTGTTTCGATCTCTTCTTCCTGAACACAATTGTCTAATCCTATCTGTTCCTGTTCAAGCTCTTCGAACGCTTGATTTTCTTCCGCATGAACTTCCGCCCTAATTTCTATCTGTCCCTTTTCTGGTGCAGGTGTTCTTGGTGGAGTGTCAATTACCTGCTCTTTCCCTATCTGGTCCTCCTCAGAATCAGATTTTACATGGATTTCGATGATCTGAGTATCTTCTTCTTCCCCTGTCTCGTCCTCACTATCCCACGGTCTATCTAGCTGGGCTTGACTTCTGGTTCGTATAGGGTCGATTGTCAGATCGATGAGTGGAACCCAATCTTCTTGATAGGAGCTCGGTTGTTCTTCTTCAGCTACTTCAGGACCGATAGCTTGGGATCCTTCAGCTGGGCAACCTTCAGCTTCAGTTAGGTCAGGTTCAGTCACTCTCTTCGTGTGGCTGGCATGGATCCAGCAAGGTACTCCTGCACACTTTACAGCTGTGATGGTAATCAGGATCACCTGTTGTGGCTTTCCCCACCTGGGTTCAAGGCAGCTTCTCCGAGTGTGCTTCTTTATTGCGACCCAGTCACCTGGATTCAGGCCATGGGCTGGAGTCGTTGGCCTGGCGACGTCTTCCCCCCCGACCTGGCGAGAGATAGAACGTACTTGGTCAGCCAGCTCTTTACAATATTCCAGTACCAAATCATCAGATATGCTTATTATTTTGTATCCTGGCACCCATGCTTGCCGCATTGCTCTTCCCATCAGGATTTCATGGGGACTCAATCCCGTGTTCCGATCTGGAATACTTCTGAGTCCCATCAACACAAGAGGAAGAGCATCTGGCCATTCCAGTTGAGTGTATTCACACATCTTTCCCAATCTTGACTTGATCGTGCCATTTATCTGTTCTACCACTCCAGAAGCCTCTGGACGATATGCACAGTGCAGATGTTGCGGGATTTTTAATGCTTCACAGATTTGTTTTATTATTTCATTCTGGAAATGACTTCCTCTGTCAGATTCAATTAAGACCGGGAAACCGTAACGAGGTATAAGTTCCCTAAGCAATAGCTTTGCTACTGTGATGCTGTCATTTCTACGTGCAGGGAAAGCTTCCACCCATTTTCAAAACAGGCAGACAATGACAAGTAGGTATTTCATTCCTCGACAAGGGGGTAACTGAATGAAGTCAAGTTGTAGTCTGATAAAAGGGCCTTCTGCCTTTCTAATTTTCCCTGGCAAAACCATTGTTTTCTTTCCAGGGTTAAATTGCTGGCAGGTCAAACACCTCTGGCAGAGTGCCTCTGCTACGCTTCTGAATTTCGAATTGAACCATGTCAGGCGGAACATGCGAATCATCGCATCTCTGCCCACATGTGTGTCTCCATGAATTAATCTAGCCATAGGAGCAAGCATACAGTCTGGCAAAACAGGAATCCCATCAAGGTAAACAATGACACCATCTGCATTTCTCCTTCGACACCCAAAGTTTCTCCATCTCTGTTTCTCTTGTGGCTCTGCTGCTTCCTGTAAGTCTCTCACTTCCTCCCATGTATTCACTCCCTCTAGCATCAAAAGTTGGCAGCTGTTTCCAGTTCCCCAACCCTTATATTGATTGAAATTTTGTATTTTGCACAATGTTTGGCTACTGGTCAGCATATTGATTACCTGCTGTCACACTGTCATCACCAGATTTGTGAGCAGCACACTTGACCACAGCCAATTCTTTTGGTAACTGGATTGATTCCATTAGATCCTGCACATATTTTCCATTTCGGATAGGGGTGCCTGAAGAAGTCAGGAACTCCCTCTGTAGCCACAATTGGCCTAATTCATTCACAACCCCATAACCATACTGGCTATCAGTATATATGGTTATTCTCAAATTTCTCCCAAATTTACAGGCTTTTGTCAATGCAATTAATTCGGCTATTTGTGCAGACTTGACTCCATACAAGTAGGATGCTTCCACTGGACGATCTAGAGTGCACACTGAGTAGGCAGCGCTCAGGCCTCCGTCCTCATGTCTCATGCATGAGCCGTCTACAAACAGCTCATAATCCTCTCTGTACAAAGGGTTTTCTTTAATGTCAGGGCGTGTTTTTGTACTGAATTCAGTCAAGTCAATGCAGTCATGTGCAAATTCTTCCCTCACTTCCTCTGCAAATGAGCTAGGTAGTAAGGTAGCTGGGTTAAAAATGTTACGTTTCCCGCACCTACAAGGATTCTCTCATATTTAGTCAGCCGACTAGGGGTGAGATACTGAGTTTTGGTTCTTGTTAGCAATATTACAACAGAATGTGGAACATACACAGTAACTGGATGTCCCATCACAATGGACTCACTCTGTTCAAGACTCATGCAAGTTACAGCTACAGCTTTCAAACACCCAGGTAATCCAGCTGCTACTGGGTCCAATGTGGAAGAAAAGTATGCCACTGGACGTCGAGTCACACCATGAATTTGGGTCAGGACTGACGGTGCACAATTATCTCGTGTGTCACAGAACAGTGCAAAATCTTTTGAATAATCAGGCATTCCTAAAGCAGGAGCAGTACAGAGACAATCTCGTAATTTTATAAATGCTGACATGCTTTCGTCATCCCACTCCACTGGGTCTTGTGCTCCTTTATTTGTCATTTTTATCAATGGTTTTGCGAGGACTGAAAATCCCACATTCCATTGCCTACAGTAGCCTACAACTCCAAGGAACATTCTGATTTGTTTCTGGGTATTTGGTAACTCCATGTTTCGAATTATCCTGATTCTTTCTGAGGTGACTTTCCTGATACCTCTCTCTATCTGGTGCCCCAGACAATTCACTGATGTGGTACAGAATTGCAGCTTTTCTGGGGACACTTTATGCCCTCCCTCACCTAAATGGTTCAGCAAGGCAATGGTGTCAGTAACACAGTCTTTTCGACTCTTAGACGCCACCAAGAGGTCGTCTATGTGCTGCACCAAAACTGATTTTCCGGGCAAAATTAGGGTCTCAAGGCACTTTTTCAGAATCTGATTAAAGATTATGGGGCTTTCTGTATACCCCTGGGGGGCGCGATTCCAGACGTACACGTGACTGTCGAATTCAAATGAGAAAAGAAATTTGCTGTCTGGATGCAATGGAATTGAAAAGAATGCATGACATAAGTCAATGACGGTGAACCATCCAGCATTCCATGGAATTCGGTATAGAATCACTGCATAGTTTGGCACGACAGGGCAACAGGGAACCACAATTTTGTTAACCCTTCGCAGGTCCTGTACTACCCTGTACTTACCGCTAGGTTTCTTGATTCCAATTATGGGTGAATTGCATGGACTGCTCATCACTTCCTGAATGATTTTGGCTTCTAACAATCTTTTTATTTCAATGGCAACCCCTGCTTTCACCTCTGCACTCATTTTGTACTGTTTAATATTTGGGTGTACTGTATTTTCCTTTATGGCTATTTTAATTGGGTCAACATTTTCCATTAATCCTACATCTTTTCCAGTAAAATCCCATACTTCTGGTTTCACTGTCTCTTGGAGCTCTTCTGGTAAGTCATTTAATGTCAGTCTTTTAATTTCTGAGTCGGGTCTTGCTAACATTAATTTGTAAATTCCATCTTCGTCTGGGGTTTGAATCTCAACACCATTTGCTGTGCAAAAGATAGTACAATTCACTTTATACAGCAAATCCCTCCCTAGCAGGTTTACAGGACTGGAGTCGCAAACGACAAATCTATGCATTTCTTTGAAATTTCCAATTTTAATCTCCATAGCCTTGGTAACTGGGGTACTAATTAGCTGATTAGAAACGCCCACTACTTGGATCGCTTCTCCCGAGAGGGGTAGGTTTGGAACGTCTGCTGTTCTTGCAGTAGAACGGGTGGCACCAGTGTCCAATAGAAAGGTAACATCATTTCCTTCAACCTTTCCTTCAATGTATGGCCCTGACTGGTCCACCGG
Organism: Lissotriton helveticus; assembly: GCF_964261635.1. NCBI lineage: Eukaryota > Metazoa > Chordata > Amphibia > Caudata > Salamandridae > Lissotriton > Lissotriton helveticus. The sequence goes on from NC_136061.1 coordinate 1,297,876,595, forward strand.
CAAGGAGGCGCCAAGCACGCACTCCTCGTACTCCCCCCTCATGCACCGTTGGTAGGTGTCATCACAGAGAAATGTGTCATTTAACAGAAATTGTGAAGTTGCTGCATTTTTATTCTCCCTTACTTCCCATTCTTTGGTGTCTTCACCCTGTGGTGCTTTGCTCCTATAATTTTGTCTAGGTGCACAAGGCAATTGATTCTGCTTTACCTGTTGCTGGGTCTTCCGTGGTTTCTCATTCTGCGTCTGTGGATTTAAATCAGTTATTTGGATATTACCATTCTGTACATTTGGACACTCGTCTCTACAGTGACCTATTTGTCTGCACCCGTGACAGGGGAACTTCTTTTTGGCCTCTTCTCTACTCATCTTCATCCTGGGCTTTCCCCCACCCCCGGGGCCTTGTTTCTGATTACTGGTTAATTTATTTAGCTGTTGCTCCTGTTGTTCTGCCAACTTTATCTGAGCCCACATGACCTTTTCTTTTAACGCTTTTCGTTTGTCTGCCATCTCATCCTCGTAGTTTTTGGCATACTTCAGGACCTCATCAATTGGTTTAGACTGCCAACAGATTTTATTGTCTTTGATCCATTGCGAAATCTCAGGCCTTAACCCTAGCACGAATCTATAGATAAAGTGGGTCATGTCCTTCATTTCTATGTTATCCAGACCACTGTACGTTTTGAACACCTGTATCAGTCGTTCATAATAGGAATGCACAGTTTCATCTCTATTCTGGGTAGTTCTATCTATTCGAGTCCAATCAGTTTCCTTTGCAGGCACTTTTCCTTTGAGATGCAACATTACCTGGTTGTACTTTTTCATTACCTCTGCAGAAGGAGCCCCTGTGTTTGGGTCTCTTGGATATTCCCATTAGGCCAATCAAATGCAATTTTACATTCTGTCCACAGATCCACAGGCACCACAATGTGAAAGAACCCATCCAAATCTTTCCTGAGACACTTCTGGACTTTCACAAATCTCTTGACCTGTCTGTATCAATCTACAGGCGTTTCTCGCAATTTTGGGAAGTCATTGGTAAAGGACACAATATCCTGTCTGGACCATGGAACATGTACATACTTTCCACCTGTTACTTCTCGCATAGGATACAATTTTTCTGCCTTTTCAGCGTCTTTTAAGACATACTCTGAAGCCATTTTTTTTTATCTAATCGCCTCCTTTTTCTTTGCCCACCTGGCTTTCCATTTTTCTAATTCTCCCCATTTTTGTAACAGGTTTAACAACTCTCTGATCTGTAACTTTTTCCCTGACACATTCATATTTTCTAGGTCTTTGTCTGAGAATTCTGCTCTGTAGGGTTTTTGCAATACTTTAGATTTTCCAATGTCTATTCCCATACTAGCCGCGGTGTCCATTAATTTCTCATGGAACACTCTGGTATTACGGTGATACTTTTGCAAATAAACAGCCATTCTTCCTCAGAAAAGGTATTCAGTCTGTCTAACCCCACGTTTCCAGCCATCAGGTCTTCTAATTCTATTCTTAATTTTTGAATATCTAATGGTTTTGGCTGAGGATTTTGTTTCTCTAATTCTCGGCTCCATCTTTCAATCTCTTCAGGAGTCACTACTGTGACATTTCTAGTACCTGAAGTTGATTCCATTTGAATTTCTCTCGAGGTGAAGGGAGAGTTCCTTTTCTGTGACCCCCCTTCCGGCTCCCTGATGGGTAAATCCTTCAAGGAAATCACAGATTCGCATTCACTCGCCTGATCATCCACAATTAAGGGCTCTTTTCTCGGCTGCACTACAGCTGGGGTAATATTCGGAGTCTTTGCACTCCCCTGTTTATCCCCGTATAAAGGAACAACCGGTCCAATAGTTACTGGAATTGTTAAGGCTTCAGGACTTGTATTTAATTGGGAGATTTTCTGAATTAATTCTGTTCTCTGTTTGGCTAGAGCCTCTCGCTCTCTCTCCTGCAGTACCCTTTCCATGGAGTTTTCATGCAATATTTGCAGAGTCAGAGTTGGGGTATAATTCGGGGAAGTTGGATGCGTCATACTCGGACCTTCACCATAATTAGGTTTTAGGAAGGGGTTTCCTGTACTAAAAGGTCTTGTTTCCTCCCGATATGGATGTCGCATGCAGGTATCTCTTGCATCGAGGGATCTAGACTCTTCCTGATATGGTGGTCTCTGGCACGTATCTCCTATACTTGAGGATCTGGGCCCTTCATTATAAGGAGGTGGGTTCTTCATCATTAATTCCTCCAAATAATCATCATCTGAATCCCCACAGGTCATCAAATGCTTTGTTTTCTCTGTCTTTTTCTCTCCCAGGGGTGCTTCTAAAGCTATCACAGGGTATAATCCCTCTACCATCATATTCTGTCTCCATTCTTTCATTCGTTTCTCTCGGGTCCCCCTATTTACCTTTGGGTAAAATTTCAATAATCCTTTGTCTGGACGGGGTCTGTCTCTTTCAAAAGCCTCTATTTCCCATTCTTCTAAGGCCTCATATTGCGTTAATCTGGTCTGGGATGTAAATCATTCATTCGGGTCCTCAAATTGAACAAAATCCTGCCATTAAATGTACCTTCTAACGGGAATGCCAAAATTTCATCATTTTTAGTGTATTCCACCCAATTTTCCAACCACACACAAGAGTGGTATCCTTTATCAAACATCATGAATGATGCGGGAGTATTAGGTGGTGGAATGATAACTCCTTCTCTAGTTTTGATAGGCTTGTCTTTCTTGAAATAATTCTTTACTTTGTTTTCAAAACTCATTTTCCTCTTGCTTCCGTACATAATGCAATTTCTATTTGTTCTCCACTGATCCCTTACAAATCCTTGATATCTAGGATCCGGTCGGGTCTCTGGATGTCTCGAACACCACATATACCTTTTTTCGCAAATCACTCTTTGTTTACAAAAATCAACTTCCAATCCCAATGCGTCTTTCAATTTTCTCAACCAAATCAAATGTGCGGTTTCAAACTGCCTCAACCAATGGGTGCGCAGCGTTTCTCGTAAACGAGTTCTCACGCTCCTGTGCTCACCCCTCCTTCACAATTCCGCCTCAGCTACACGCCCGCTGTCTCGACCAATACCAGCACGGTACTGAGCGACGTCAGCGCAGCTCCGCGACTGACTCCCTCCTTCACAAGGTAAGGAAAATTCAATTTCTACCTTTAAAGTGCAAGTGCTCAGTTTAATTAACAACGTAAATACATTCGCCACTGTACTCGAGTGCCTAGAAAGAAAAGATTTGTTTCACTGCAAGTAAACCACTTCTATTTACTTTTCAAATACTGCGAGTAGATCCCTTCTGCCTACTTTCCACACTAGCATTAGTGAACCTGCTACTCCTTCGACTCATCCACGGTGGGATATATACTAAGGCAAAAGTTTCACTAGTGAACACCTTTGCTACCAATCAAGCTTAGACGAACCTGCTACTCCTTCCTTGTGACCCTTACTAGGTTATATCACAATAGAAGTTTTGCCAGCGAACTATTTGTTACCATTTATTCAGCCATTCATTCAGAAAACCCTAATTAGTGCTTCCAGTTCTGCCTAACCTGCACCAATTTTCCTCGAGCCACTGACCTCACTATGGCGTGGATTCTCCTCACCACCCGTTATTCTATTCCCCGGGGATTTCTGACAAACATGTAACAATTTACTAACGAATATTTATTAGTACAATTATCAATATAACAGCAAGAAAAACAATTTAAAACATTTCATAATTTTCAAAGCAATAAAACAACAATGTTGTAGATCAAATTAGCAGCAAAAATTTCACAATTAGCAGTAAATAACCTATTTACCTATCTTAACTAGTCCTACCTAACTTTAACCAGTCCCTAACCATTTCCTCTGCTACCAGAAAATTACTGATCGAGCGCGCAGGTCACCCGACTATAATTTTACCATATACGTATTGGGCCCATAAATTTCAATTTACCATATTCATTAATCGGGTAACCTTTCACTCTACTACCAGTAACCCTGTTCCTTCCTATTTTACTTCCAGTGTACCCAACTTACCAATCCACTGTTACGGGTACCTATGATCACAATGGATCAGGGAGCTAGCTGTAAAAGAAAGGCAGTCACAAAATCTATAATACCTTTTTATTCTTTGCACTCATATAATAACCAGAGACACGGGAAGTTAAAAAAACCTTTATCTAATATTCTTCAGTTTCAGAAAGCATAAGGTTTACATCCAGTAAACTGTCAATAACTAAAATTATAAAGAGCACGTATCCATATAGGAAGAAAATGAGACCAACCATTTATGAGTCTAAAGGAAGGTAAGAACAGGGAACATGCTAGTCAGCAGTTTCAGACATTAGAATTGTTATAGAGTGACTAAAGGACGGGGAAAAATAAGGTACATACTAGAAAATCACAGTTGAATTACCCCTAGATAATGGGCACGGAAAAGAACTTTAGTTGTATTACGAAAACTCTGGGATACCAAGTACTATGGGGAAGGTAACAGTGGAACACGCTATAATTCCAGAGCAGATCCCTTTAATTGGCTAAAGGAGGGTAAAGAAAAAAGGAACATCTATATTTCATGAACTGTATGCAGGAACGTGCTTAAAGGAAATAGGGAGAAATTGGAACATGCTAGTATAAAAACTATAATGTATGGTCGTTTCATTTATCAGATCAGAAAGGGAAAAAAACATGGAAAATCAATATGCAAGAGTACGTCTTTATTAAAGCAAGAAAAGAGTGAAGGATGCAGAATAAGTTTCCCAGCACTATATTTACCTAGTACGGTGTGAAGACCAACCCTGGCCACGGGTCATTAAAGGACAGGAGAAACCCCAAGGAAAGACATTCGCCAGTAGGCCTGCAGGTGCAGAACGGACACCCCAGGACAGGACAGGAAGACCAGATTAGGATCAGGACAGGACCACCAAGGTAAGACCAGCACCCGCAGTTCGGAAGCAACGCCTGCGCTCCACCCTCTCTGCAGCTAACAGTCAGAACCCCGATTGGGTTATCGAATTTCCAAGCAAAATGCTCCACCAGCACTTAAGGTTTCCCAAAACCCCCCTTGGGTCTGTGGAAATTACGGACAGAGTGCTCCGCAGCTCTCTGTATCAGTCACCTATTGAGTGCGTTGGGTCAGTGACAGGTCAGCTATTCGGACAAGTCGGATGATTTCTCTAGCTAAACCTAGGCTAGTTATACTGTTTTCGGGTCAGTGTACCACCCCCCAAACGTTGCAAGTGTAAGAATCCCCAATTTCGATTGGTCCACAAGTAGGATAGGTCAACACACCAACCAGAATTTACTTTCACAAGTCCTAATTTACATCTTTTGGGACCGCCTATTGAATTTGGGGCTCCCATGACTTAGGTCTCAATATTACAATAGCGCATCTATGAATTATGATTAGGGCTCCCGGTTTTATGGTATTTATTTTTTCGCCATTTCCGTCTGTATTTATCCATATTTATTTTTTGCCCATTTTTTCTGTATTTATCAACATTTATTTTTGCCACAAGCAAAAGACGACGCTACAGCTAGTATTTTTCCACATTTATTTAAATTGACAATTTTATTCATTTTCTAGTACAATATAGTCTATATTGTACTAGAAAACAAATAACAAGCATTGGCATAGCCAATAGGTCTAGCCTTTGGGACCTTATAAGTATTTGTTTATGCAGCACAATATCCTTGGTGCAACAACTGTGTCCAAAGTTTTTAATTTCACACCATCCAAAGTGGGGTTTGATCACAAGGCCTTCAATCTGTAGTAGCACAAGAAAGTACTACCACTGACGGCCCTGGAATAAAAATATTGGCCTGCGCTATACCCCTCTGCCCTCAGCTTAAAAGTTCCAGTCATGTGCCTCAGGTGCCAGTGATGGCCTCCTCTTTTGACCTTGTGGCCTGCGCAGAAAGCCCAGCCAGCCAGCAGTTGCATACATTAATTCAACAGTCACAGTCATTATATTTCCACTTTTGATGTAATACAGTAAATCATTCAGACACTGTAAGTTCAACATATTTGTCTTGAATATTATATAAATTAGATGTATTCTTCGAAATGTGTAACATCCTATGACATACATGTTTAGTATATGCATAGCTGGCAAGATTTCAGATTTCTATGTGTGACATTTTCATAATTTCCGTGTAATTATGAGTGACATCTCAACGACTATGAGTGACACTTTCTCGCAAGAAGACAGCAACATATACATATCAGAAATTACACCTGTTTGAGCAACTCGTGGCTTGTGCTGGCTTCAGACACAGCTGGTACACTGAAAGAAGGTAAGTTTTTGTTTGAGTTTCAAATCATGCTCACTCTGACCACTGCTCCTTTCATCGTGCGGCAGTCTCCGAATACATATCACAGATCATGCACATCCTGAACTGCCTGGAGAGGGCGACTTTGTTTTTTGTTTTTTGAAACTTTTTATTAATTTTATAAATACAAACACAAACAATTTGCAAGGAACAAAGAAAAAGAGAAGACAGCAATATAAACAACGTTGCATTACATGGTGTGGGAGCGGGAAGGTCAACCAAGGAGCGTATTTTCCATCAAGAAAGAGTCTCGCATGGGGGGGGCAGAAGGAACAAAATGTATCCAATACACAGTAAGAGGTGAAGGAACCCTCGGGTTACGGGGACGTAGGTGCAACATCTGGGTCAGGGAGAGGGGGGGTACATATAACGCCACGGTAAGTGTTCCACTGAGTCCATATCTTCCCCCATTTTCGGGGGGTACCCCGGGAAACATATACAGTTTTTTCCCTGAACATGCACCAGTCCATGTTTTGTTTCCATTTCCGAATCCCGGGCGGTCCCTGAGCACCCCACAGTTGCGCAATGTCTCTTTTGGCGATCATATTGCCCAAGGTCACCCATCAAAGCTGCGATACGGAGTAGTCGTTCGGTTCCCATACATTCAGTAAGCATCTCCTAGCCTCCGGCATCGATCGCACCCCCGTGACCTCACTCATCACCTCGTGCACACTGGTCCAGAATCGCACTATCTCAGGGCACTCCCAAACGATATGTAAAAAGGTGCCCAGGAGACCGCATCCACGCCGACACAATCCATCCACAGCAAAGCCCATGTGTACCAAACGGGGACCAGTCACATACACTCTATGCAGGATTTTAAGTTGCACAAATCTAAGACGCGCCTGGATGGCCACCTCTTTAGGGGAGGAGATCGCCGCCTGCCAGTCCTCATCGTCCAGCTCCAGCCCATCACCAATCCAGACCTCTCTAAGGCGAAACAGGAGAGCAGACCTGGGGTTGATCAATTTTTTATAAATAAGCGAAATCGTGCTATCAGGAACATGTCCGTCTAGTACCCTGTCCTCAAGCGGGGACGACTCCGGAATCTCCACACCCGAAGGGAAGACCGAGAGCACCGCGTGGCGGACCTGCGCATAGCGAAAAAACTCGCGATCGCTCAGAGCGTACTCGGTTTTCAATTCCTCAAACGTCTTCATTCTCCCCTTAGTCCAAACATCATCAATCCTGCTGATACCTATCAAGTCCCACCTATCAAACCCCTTCGACTGCCAGAGGGAGCCAAGTCTATCGGATGCATACAGTGGGGTGGCACGAGTCAATTTATCAGTCCACCCAAGCGCCATGGAAGCATGTTTCCACACCTGGACAGCCGTCCTAGTGGGGCCCGTTACGTTTCGAGGGGTGATTCTCGAGTAGAGGGCTCTATTATAGTCACCCCCCGGTAACAACCATTTGTCCATCTCGAAGGCCGGATTCGGCAAAGGGCCATACATGCAATGATTTATTGCCCCCAATTGAGACGCCCAATAGTAGCGACGGATATCAGGCAAAGCAATTCCACCGTCGTACCACGGGAGCGATAGTTTAGCGATGGCGATCCGGGGTCTACCCCCCCACACCAGTTGTCTCTGTAAACTCTCAACCTCACGGAAATATTTAGCCGGGACAACGTCAAGTGTGTTTTGCAATGCGTAGAGGAAGCGGGGCAGTGACATCATCTTAAACAATGCCGCTCTACCTAGGGGAGAGAGAGGGAGTTTCCCCCAAGCGACAACATCTGCCCGAAGGCGCTGAAGAGGGGGCAGCAAGTTCCGGTCAAACCGCAGTTCAGGTTTCAGAGTGATAAAAATGCCTAGGTATTTAAAGCCATCTCTCACAATCGCGATAGGACAACCACTTGGCAGAAGAGGGGCGTCTCCCGACAGGACGTATACACAGGACTTCGACCAATTGATGACAAGACCCGAGTTTTTGCGAAAGGACGTTAAGACATCGAACAGTACAATGAGGGATGTACGGGGAGATGTGAGATACAGCAGAATATCATCAGCATAGAGAGATATACGGTCTTCAAACTCCGAATTCCATCTAATGCCCTTCAGGGACGGCTCCCACCTCAACCAGGCCGCCAGCGGTTCCAAGGCGAGAGCAAACAACAAGGGGGACAGGGGACAGCCCTGTCGCGTACCCCTGCCCAGTGCGAAGGGTGCAGAGACCCGACCATTGACCACCACCTGAGCCATGGGACCGGCGTAAAGCAATTTGACCCACGGAACAAACTCCGGGCCGAAACCAAACTTGGCAAGAACCGCCCACAAATACGGCCATTCAATCATATCAAACGCCATCGTAGCGTCCAAGGACGCCAAGATGGCGGGCTCATGTAGCGTCTCGGCTTGTGGATCGGAGGTTAAGCGCCGTGTTGCGATGCGGTATAAAGCCGGATTGATCAGGGTGAACCAGGTCCCCAATGACAGTCGCCAAACGTGTCGCCAGCAGCCTGGCCAAGATTTTAGGCTCCGCATTAATCAACGAAATGGGTCTAAAAGAGGCACAGCGATCCCGAGGTTTACCATCTTTGTGGATGACGACTATAGTGGCCAGTCTCTGGTCTGGTGGGAGAAAACCCACCTCCAAAGACTCGAGAAACATAGAGCGCAGATGTGGAGCTAGCGTGTCGGGGCGTAGTTTATATAGCTCAATGGGGAGCCCATTAGGGCCCGAAGCCTTGCCGGATCGGACCGAACGGACAGCAGCGGCAATCTCGTCCACAGTAGGCGGCGCATCCAGAGCATCCCTATCTATGTCAGGCAATCGGGGAAGTGCAATATCCCGCAATAGCAGGTGGGAGTCCTGCTCAGATCGATCAGACACCTGGGAATACACCTCGCGGAAGTAATCGGCAAAACATGTGACAATATCAGCAGGGTCAGTACAACACTCTCCATTCTCCGCAACAATCACAGGGACGACACGACTTGCATTCTCCCTCTTATCCAGCCAAGCAAGTAATTTCCCAGCCTTATCACCCACATCATACAGGCGGCCCTGCTGTTCCCTTCCCATTTCCTTAGCAGCTTCCGTGACCAGAGCCCTGTATTCATGTTGTTTCAACTCCAATAGATGTAACCCCTCAGCGGTGACCTCAGATTCCAAGCACCCCTCCAGGGCTGTGACCTCCCCCTCAAGGCGAACCATCTCAGCACGGTTGGCCAACTTCACGCTACCAATCAACGAAAGGGCCTGGCCACGAATGACAGTCTTGTAAGCTTCCCAAAGGAAGCTTGGGGAGGAAACAGAGCCCACATTTTCCGCAAAATAACAATCGTGTGTTTTAACCAGTTCAGCCCTGATCCTGGGGTCCCTCAAATACCAGGGGTTAATCGGAGCCACTCAGCCCGCCGAACCCTGCCGTGCATCAACCACCAGCCAAAGCGGAGAATGGTCCGAGATACCCCTTGCCAGATGTTTAACTTCCCGTATGAGGGATGCATGGGCCGAGGGCAGCAATATGTGATCTAACCTCGAGAGACTACCATGAGCACCAGAATGATAGGTATATTGCAACCGCCCCGGGTGAAGCAAGCGTCAGCAATCAGTGAGCCCCAGCGTCTCTAGGAAGTCACTCAACCAAGTCTGGGCCTTCGGCAGTTCCCTGGGAGGGTGACGGTCACACATCCCCGAGACCACCGCATTAAAATCACCCCCAACCAAAAGCAGACCCTCGGGGAGACCCAGGATAAGTCCACTAAGATCCGCGAATGTGGTGGCTTGGAGGCCCGGGGGCACGTACACGGAAATCAGAATAAGAACCTTCCCTTCCCAGTGCCCCACAATGGCGGCGTATCGTCCCTTATCATCTAGTATGACTTCATCAATGGCCAAGGGGAGGGAGGTCCGAACCAGAATGCCCGCCCCTCTGGAGCCTGAAGTGAAACCCGAGTGCGCCACAAGGCGATAACCACGCCTATTCAGAGCGTAGCACTTGTTGCCGAGCAAATGAGTCTCCTGCAGTAAGACAACATCAGGAGACAAACGTTTCAGCAATTGCAGCACCACCCGCCTCTTGATCCCATCCCCCAACCCGTTCACGTTCCAACACAATATCTGAAGTCCCCTACCCCCCATCCCCGAATTCAGCCCCTTCCCCGCCCCACACCCAAAGCAACTGCATAAAACAGGAGTTTGCCTTTCCTTCGCCTTGCAAATAACAATAAAATTCAAACCAACAACCCAGTCCCCCCAACAATACCAAAACAACTATACCCCCCACCCCGCACCCCTGCTGAAGACCAAAAAGCCCCATAAACTTGCAGTGTGCCTGTCGCCCAACCACCCAACTAATCTACGAAAAGAAAACCCAGGAGGAGAAAGGACCCGCTCACCCCCCACCCACCCCTAAAAGGACTAACACTTGCAAACATTAATGACACAGCATAACACAGTTCAAAGCTAACATGAAGGGTACGGGGTCATAGTCGACATCTACTCCTGCTCCGTCGGGCCACCGTCTGCCCGATCCGATCTGCCAGAGTCCTCAAAAGGTTCTTGATCCGCAGGCAGCGAGTCAAGCCAGTCACTCACGACCCCAGGATGGTCAAAGAAAAAAGTACGATCCCTATGAACCACCCGCAAACGGGCCGGGAAGAGCATGGCATACTTCATAGACCTTTCCCGGAGTCTCTTCTTGACCCCTTGAAACCCCAGCCTCTGTTTCTGGACCTGTTGTGTAAAGTCCGGATAGAAGCTGACAGTAGAGTTCTCAAAGGCAATGGGACCAGACTGCCTCGAAGCCTGCAGGATAGCGTCTCTGTCCCGGAAATGAAAGATCCTCGCAATGATGGGTCGTGGGTTAGCACCCGATTTAGGTGTGCCGCCGGGGATCCTATGTGCACGCTCGACAGCGAAAAACTTGCTGAGACCCTTGGGCGCCAAGTGATTCAGCACCAGGTCTTCTACCAATAAGTCCGTCGAGGCAGCAGTCGATGATTCCGGGACCCCAATCAGGCGGATGTTGTTGCGCCTGGCACGGCTTTCATAGTCCTCTAGACGCCCAGAGAAATAGTCATTAGCTTTCCGCAGATTCCCGACTTCAGCCTGTAAGTCAGAGACGTCAGTGACCAGGCTAGTGGTCTTGAGATCCAGGGATTTGACCTTTTCGTTTGTCTTCGCCAAATCCGCCCTGATCAGATTGACATCAATCGAAACAGTATCCAGTTTGAGAGTCAAGGCCTCATATTGTTGCCCCAATGAAGCCTTCATACCGGTAATGGCACCCATGAGATCCCGCAACGAGGGCTCTTCCTCAATCGATGAGTCCTCCGGCATTGCCGTCGAGGGTTTAGATGCTGCGCCCGGCGATCCTTTAGGGAGGGTGTACCGGTCCATAATGTTCGTTTGCAAAGCACTCCCTCGAACGCCCGGTTTAGTCTTGCGCCTCTCACTCTCTGGCTTGGTGGCCATCTTAGATCCTGGACCCGTACGGGTCGCCTGTTGGCGGGTGAAAATGGTGACTGCGGTGGCAAATGCAGGACCAAAAGGGCGAAGGTGGTGCCAGTCTCAGAACTGAAAGCCACGACAGATCGGCATCAGAAGCGGATAGACCAAAAGCATAGGCACGTCCGGCCGTCTACGTAGCTAACAAAGTCAGGTTGATCTCCGGACGGGAATCGAAACCAAAAGGGGGTCGCCAGCCCATGCAAGTCAGGCAGTCCGTTGTTGTTCACTTACTGGACGGCAGGCCAGACAAGATAGCTCGGGGCGGCACCCTGGAGCAGGCCAGAAACTGCGGCGATCTGTAGCTCTGGACCCCGAAGTCCAAAAAAGTTTTTGGGAACAGATAAATGATCAGTAGAACTGCGCCAATAAACACCCGTCGTCCGAACCAGGATAAAGTACAGGATAGTCGATGGAGGTGGCGAGGGTCCGGGAGCCCTGTGCTCACGCGACCATCTTGGGTGCGCGCGAAGCTCCTCCCGGCGACTTTGTTAATAGTCTGTGTAAAACGGTTCGTACCTAGAGCAGCACTGCAGTCTGTGCATGTTAAACTAAATGTGCAAATCAAGAGTCTGTGGCCGCGAGTGCGGGTTGTGTGTTTGATGCAGCCAGCATTTTGGAATTTAAAACATTACAACACCAGCACGCCGGTAAATGGTTTTATGCTCCACACTGTAGGCACACTTACTTTAGCAACAATGGCCTGTGCCACCGAGAGCAGCAACACGGCCGCCTGGCTCACCTCTCTCCGTGTCTGGAGACAATCTCCACTCGGCTCCAGCAAATGGTCACCTCTACCTCATTGTATGCCCCCTCCTCACCCGCAGCAAAGAAGGAGGCAATACACTAAACACCAGTGAGCCGCCACCGCAGTCAGCTCCCAGAGGAAGCTATTTACTCTCGCAGGGGTCCAGCAGCATGAGCCAGCAAAGGAGGGGGCCATACTCTAAACCCCAGTGTACTTTCTGGAAGGAATCCACCGCCGCAGTCAGGGCCAGGAGGCGCCCTGACAGGAGTTTCTTGCTGCGCGAGATAACGAAGCTGACAAGCCTCACCTGCGTACTTCACAGGTCTTTATAAAGACCATTCACATGTTAACGAGGCTTTGTTGTTTATTTCACCCCTTCTTGCCAGACGGAAATGTGGGAAGCCTCTACTACAGCAGGCATCCCAAGTCATTCCAAGTGCCCCGTCGGTAGCAAAATATCAGACGGCAGCGTGGTAAAATTTGCTAGTATTTTGCCGTTTATAAATATAAATACAGACAAAGGAAAAATAGATTTCTGTCTGTATTTATATGTATAAATCCGTAAAAACGGAAAACCGGGAGCCCTAATTATGATACATTTAGTACATTTCAGCTTCTTCTGCTAGGCGAAGGTGCATCTTCCCAGGCACATCTGGGCTGGGACCTCGGGTTGTCAAGTGTTCAATGCCATAGAGTTCATCCACTGGCGGAAAACTGTCATGTGCAGAAATGCTGTTCAATATGGAGTATTCCCATCCCTAATGCCCACGGATTACGATACATGAAAAGTAAAGGAAAACAATTTAGAACACAGAAATAAATGAATACACTGTATACCAGGAATCCCTATATGGTTCCCCTTACTTTATTTTAACTATAGCATTAAGATTAGAGCAAAACGAACAACAGCGCAAAAGCGGCAGCACAAGCTTCGGCATGTGAGAACACAAAGTAGCCATTTTAAGTCGAGTGCGCAAGTGCGAAAAGTTCCCACCAGAACTGCGAGTACGTCACGTCACGTGAGTGTGACCAACACATGCGCAGAAGAAAACCCCGCTAAGCAGCGGCCATTTTAATAGCAAGCGTATTACAGTTAATAAACACATATGCAAGCTTCTCTGGGACATTCCCAATGTCTGAATAAAAGGGAAATTAGTAAGACAAACAGGTTGGTTACATTTTATAAATGTTATTCGAGGTTCTTGATTACAAGCAAGACGCTCTACGTGCGAATTCTTGCTCCATCAGGGAGACAGACACAAATTAACCACTTAAAATTGGTGACAAAGCTGACCATACTTCAACATTTAAGTAATCCTGAGCTCAAAAATTATATCATGGCTTGGTGGGAGAGATATTTCTGTTTTAACAGCCCCATTTTTATTGTGTTTCTATGCAATGGCATAAGCTGCAATCACGTCGCAAAGCAGTTCAAGACCACATGTCTCTGAAGAGGCAGCAAGTGACTTGATAATATTTAGAACACTGCAATAGTTCCTTGCTGTGCCTGTGAATTTGAATGAGTGGGGGCAGCCAGTGAAGAGGAAAAAACAGTTATCTTTACCCAGTCCTTTATCACTAACAATCACTATCCATAGGCATTTTAGAATGTTGAATTTTTATAATATATCTGACTGGGTCTTAAGATATATTGCTACATCTTCAACGGATGTCCCCTTTAAGAATGGCACATACATCTCATCAGGGATGTGTATACCATGATCTGAACAATCAATGCTCCTGAGTGACAGTCATCACATTTCTGAGATGAATCCACCACACTCCAAACACATGACGAACCTCATAGCCATTAGTCCTGATTTCAGCCCCATGGTATGAAGAAAGATGAGTATTGAACTTTGGTGAGGTGCGGCAGAAGTGTAAAAAAGTTGTTATGCTTGGCAGAGATATTTCAACCACAATCCTCACACCTGTGTACATGATAGTAGAGACAAGAGACCTATTGATTTACAATGTACTTACACATGATGGGGTGTCCATACACTGATGATCCAAAGCAGTGGCCAGAAAATTGGGCCCTGATTTGGTAGTTAAATATCACATGACCAATATGACCTGGGAGTTGCTTCCAGATTACAGAGTCTGTCATGAAAGCTGATGATTACTTTCAAAAGAAAAATTAAACTTTAGGGTATGCAAATACAATCCCTCTTGGAACTGCAAGATGGTCCTTCGGTGATCTCCCAAATATATCAAGGCAAATGGATATTGATCTTTTGAAAGGTGAGACAGATTTTGTAAGGAATTCCTAATGCTTTGGCACAGATATTTAGACACAATCCTCATATCTATCTAGATGATATTAGAGACTAATTTTGCTAACTTGTTTCCAAAGAGCATAGGTAGAAACATTAATGTTTATCGTGTCAGAATGAACAATCAACAAACATTTACTTTCGGCATCCTGTAGGTTTCTACACTTGAGAAGAAAAAGCTTGGAAAATTTAAAACGACCTTCACAACTTACCTCCCGGAATATAAAATCATGCCCAAGCAGGTAAGGACACAACAAGTAGAAACTCTTCTGGGGATACCTATAACAGAAGTTGACTGTGCAAATGTGAGCATGATATCCACGAAAAATATTTTGCATAGTTTATTGAAACCAATACAAATCCCAAAAATTAGAGGAAAACACAAAAATGTGACAAAATTGCTAGTAAAGGTATGTTTATAGACCTGGGCCTAAAAAAGGAAATAATACTTATGTGACACTAGCCACAAATTTGGGAGCTATGGAGTATTTTCTCAGTTTAACATTGCATGGCTAAACACAGATTGATTAGGTACTCCTACCTGTTTTGTCAACATTTTAATCAAAACCGCAATCACTGAGATTTTCTCAAGTTATAAAAAAAAGTTTGCTGGTTTCAACCAAACGATTGAATGGAAGAAAATTGGCTTGCCATCCTGCACCTGTTGGTGTAAACAGTTAAAATCTCATTTAGAACTTGAGTAAAAGTGAAACCTGAATATCTGGGTATTAGGTAGTATATCTGTGACCATATTCATTCATTTTTGGAGTGCCATTCAGAAGGAAATTCCCCATAAAAATGAGAACATGTCGAAGGCGTTGTGGAGCCGGTATTCAAAATATTCTAGATCACCTTGGCTGTGCATGTTGCAAGCGTGCACAACATATTTTTGCAATTTGAGATTTAATCCGATAAATGTCTACTTTCAAAAACAAACTCAACATTAATGTTTACCATTTATTTCCGAAGTTGCCAAATGAGTTATGCATATTTACAAGTTACTCTTCACAAGCCAATAATCATGGTTTGTTTCTTTGAATTCTGGACAGTTTTATTGTACTGTACGGCGGTCCATTGACAAACTTGCAGAGAAGTTCCTCTCGGTTGCATTTCCTTTCATTCAAATGCTCCAACCAGAAATGTAATGACACATATTTTTAGTGGTTTGTGGTGTTCAGGTGGTTTAGCATTGCAGATGTAAAATAAACAAAATCAGACCGCAGAAAGCCTGAAGGTCTAGCCTAAAACCCTGACATTGGTTGTAAGAGTCCTTGCAAAACCACCATTGATGCAAGGGCAGTTTATTTCAATTCACAAAAGAGATAGGGGCATAATATCAAGAACGGTGGTAAAATTATCGCCACTTTAGCGGCAGGAAACTGCTGCTAAAGTGGCGATAATGGGTTTGATAATATGCCCTTGACAATTCCAATAGATGCCCATGTTCACACCAGAACATTGACTTATATGGGAATTCACAAGGGCATATTATCAAGCCCATTATTGCTGCTTTAGAAGCAGTTTCCTGCCGCTAAAGCGCCAATATTTTAACACCGTTTCTTGATAATATGCCCCATAGTCTTTAGATAAGCCTACCTTTACAATCATCAGGTAGTGTAGTGTAGTTCCTATATTCCCAATAGGCTCTGCGCGTTGGAACAATAAATCCTATAGATGTGACGCAGGACTGAGGTCTACTAGGTCTATATCGAATATACTAAGCTTAATTGTGAGTGCCAGCTAGCTCAGAGGTCACTAGAAACTTTCTTGAATAAACAAGAAGGGATTAGTTTCTGGCACCTGCCTAAACATGACAACTTTGTTTCCCCAAGATAAAACTGATCTTCAGAGTTGTGGAAACAATAGATAGATATTTCACTCAATCAATCGGGCATGCTTCGTTTCACCAGAGGTGCTGAGAAAATATATAGACAGGTGTTTTCAATAAAAGGATTTATTGAACAGTCTTCTTTCTCAGGCATAAGAAATTAACTGCTATAATCGTAAAACTGGTTGCAAAATATAATGCATACAGTAGAAAGAGTAGAATAAAATAATACTGTAAGGGCATTGTATGGTTCCTAAACCATAAATAAATACATACATAAATAACAGAGGCTAAAAGTACTCAACTGGTGCTTCTAAAATACGCCTACCCCGATGTACCTAAGCTAAGCTTAGTACAAGGGAAGAAGTAAGTGAGGTGTAGCATAAATCTTGTATTCTTTTGCCAAGAATCTATCCAAGATTTCTCTTAGGGTCTAATCAGCTCCATACCTTGGTTTAGAATAAAGGAGGTCAGTCTCGGGACTCTATTTCCCGACAACCCACGAGGGTAGCTTGGAAACACTGGAGCTGGATTTCTCGGCAAGAGAAAAGACAGCGTCTCTCTTAGTGCTTCTGCTGGAGGGTCGGCTTCCTTCGGCACTTGCTGTAGCAGGTTACGTTGGGCAAGAAGATAGTCGAACTGCGCCAAACCACAGTGTGTTTGCTAGGGCAAGTGTGGGCATATTTATACCTTGAATGTGCCGAGTTTGACGTAAAGGTGGACATAATAACGTCATCAAAGAGTCTCAGTTCTTTGAAAACTCCATGAGTTCTTGGACAAGTCAGTTCTCGGCAAGGGGAAGTCACTAACTGCTGAAGCTGAGTTTTTCAAGAAATCGTTGTAGATTTTGGGAACTAGTGGAAGTAGCCCTGCCGTATTTGGACTGCATGAGCTGTGTCTAAATATGGTTATGATTTCTATGCCTATATAAGGATATGGTGTTTTATACCTATATAAGGGCATGAATCAGGAAAATTACAATAGGGTCCTAAAATGGTACACAACAGTAGCTAGCGTAATCTACTAAGCGTGCTACTCCAGGTCTTGTATTATAGAATGTGCCCTGGAGGCACAACAGGCATGTGCGCCCGCTCTGCATGTTGCCTGGGATCTTAGTATTACAGAAAGGGCTGCAGATACTTGCAAGTCTTTAGCTGGCCCAGCGGCTCAGACCTGGGTCGAGTAACCCCAGCGGCTCTGGAGCAGGCACCATGAGTGCCAGGCCGGGGGCAAAGGTGGTTTATCTTCTGAGTTGACCAGGGGCAGCAATGAAGTGGCTGCTGTGGAGAGCCCAGAACTCAGTGTTCTGGTAGCAAAAGGCTGGGTCACCACCACAAGGTCCACCAAGCAGCTTCAACGTTGTGTGGTGTGTCGGCCGCAAGTCCATGATCCAGTCCCCATTCCCCAACCCCCACCAATAGCAGATTTTGAACTGCCCTCCAAGGGGAGCTGTCTGATGGGTGGGGGAAGGGTAGAAGTTCCCCACCACTGTGTCCCCAAACTTTCGAGCCAGTGAGGCTGGAGACAGAGAGGATCACAGCCGAAGCTTCCACTGCCGCCATGTAGGGCCTCTCGGTTTCCTCTAGCTCTGATGATTCAAGAGGCATTGCCGGAGAAAGGAAGCAAAGTTTGTCCTCCAAGTCATCAGATTGTCACATTAGCAGAATCGGCTCACTGGATTGCTGGGTGATGCCGGCAAGGGCCCCTCTATTACTGTGATCAATGTGGTCCATTGTATTTACACAAATACCTGACTTGGCTTTATAACCTGTTGAAAATTCATTATAAATACATATCATTTGTGATGGCTTGTGACTAAATGATTAATTCTCAATTTCTAAAGTTTGATTTCAAAATGATAGTGCTAGTCACTATCTGTTTCAAGGTCACCCAAACTGGCAGATCTTTAGATACATTTTTCCATTCATAAAATATTCGTTGTAATTGGATCGCCTAGCCTATTTAGTGTCTTTTGCACTCACCATGTAGCCATCGTACAAATTAGCACATATTGAATTGAAATATGAGATATGAATATGGCTTTATTTATATTGTTTTAAATGTTGCAGCTTCCAAAAGAGAAAGAAGCAAATTAACCATGTAAAATGGGAGCAGAAGCTGACCATACTTCAAGATTGAGGAAATTCTCAGTCCAAAATGTGCCGAAGCTTACCATTCTTCAAGTGTGATGAAATCCTTAGCCCAAAAGTTATATTACGTTTATATAGGAGAGATAATTCAATTTTAATGGATCTTACGGTTATGCCTTTATTTATATTGTTTCAAATGTTTCACCCTCTGAGGGAGACAGACACAAATTAACCACATAAAATGGGTGACAAAGCTGACCATACTTCAAAATTGATGAACTCCTGAGCCCAAAAGTTATATCATGGCTAGGTGGGAGGGATAGATCTGTTTTAACAGCCCTTTTTTAAAGTGTTCAATGCAATGGCCGACGCTATAATCACATTGCAAAGCAGTTCAAGACCAAATGTCTCTGAAGAGGCAGAAATTGACTTGATAATATTTAGAACAACGACACAATAGACCCTTTCTGTGCCTATACATTTTAATGAGTGGGTGCAGCCAGGGCAAAAAAACAGTTATCTTTACCCAGTCCATTATCACTAACAATCACTATCTATAAGAATTGTAGAATGTTGCATTTTCTATGAAATATCTGACTGGGTCTTAAGTTATATTGCTACATCTTTAACAGATGTCCACTTTAAGCATGGCACTTACATCTTATCAGGGATGTGTATACCATGAACTGAACAATCACTGCTTCTGAGTGGCAGTCATCACATTTCTGAGATGAATCCACCACACTCCAAATACTTGACCAACCTCATAGCTATTAATCCTGATTTCACACCCACGGTATCAAGAAATATGTTGTTAGATTTGTGGGTCTCTAGTTGGCAGAGGTAGGTACCTTTGACCAAATAGGGACCCTTGCGTCTAGTTAGGGAAAGGGGCTACACTCCTAAAATAACCCCTGCTCCCCCCCTTGGTAGCTTGGCACGAGCAGGCAGGCTTATCTCAGAGGCAGTGTTGTAAAGCATTTGTGAACACATACAGTAATACAGTGACAACACTACAGATGGACACCACACAGGTTGTATTATAAAAATAATTATTTTTATGTAGAATTAACACAAGATCAAACAACAAAAATCCTCAATACTGTACTCAAAAATAGACGTTAAAATGTTATAAAATAGCTCAGTTCTCTCAAGTTGTAAATGCAACACTTTACTCTCAATGTACCTTAAATGCGGAATGCAAAGAAAACAAAAGGGGTCACAGGGAAGGTGATGCGGTGGTTCCTTACACGAAGGGCAGTGGATGCGTCGGTTCCTTACTGCTGCGCAGGGGAGTTGATGCTCGCTTCCTTACTGTGTGGGGAGGTGATACGTCGGTTTCTTACTGCTTTCAGGTACGACGCGACAAGATGACACCTCGCAGCAACCACTGCAGGCCAACCCCCAAACACACAGCACTGGGGTAGTCTCCTTCTTCAGCTTCCTGGTTATTCTCCTGAGCAAAGGTGTGTCTTGATTCCCAGAAGTGATCTAAAGTTCTTGGGTCTCGGTCGCAATATTTATACTCATTTTCCCTTTGTTCTCTGAAGGCAGAGAGGCCTTTGCCAAGTCCAAACCAGTTATGGTGGGGAACATCCTTTACAATGCAACCGCTACAACGCGGTTGCATTACGACGCAGCTTTAACAACGAAAGTCATTACAATGACTTTCGCTGGAGGGCGCTCTAGGATAGGGGATAGTTTAATTTACTATCACTATCAGCGCCCCCCAACGCAAGTCGTTGTAATGACTTGCGTTGTTAAAACTGCGTGGTAAAGGACGCGTTGTAACGGTATGCATCGTACCGTCATACATCCACATATGGTAAGTCCTGGAGCACTTTGTTGACAAGAGACAGCCTTTTCGTTTCACAGCGTAGGCCAGGGACATCCGATGCACCACAGGAGGTGCAGCCAGCATTGTGGAGGGAAGGCACATCCCTATTCAGTTCCCAGTTGCAACTCCTCCCTCCCATCTGCATGCAGATCTCTCTATTCAGCCCTGTGCTGACTCACCCTATGTCCAGGAATCCCCAGCCTCTATCACTCAAACTCCAGACAAGGAATACACAACCTAGCAGAGGCAGGCTTAGACAGTTAGGCAAGAAAATACCTACTTTCTAAAAGTGGTATTTTCAAACACAGAATGTTAAAACTAACTTCACTAAAAATGTCTTTTATCATTCTGAGTTCAGGCATACTAAACTCGAATTTCTACCAAGCCCCTGAGTCAGTTATGGTTATAAGATGTAGTTCATTCTGGCCTATGGGGAACAGGTAGCCTTGCAATAGTGAAAAACGAAAATGGCTGTAATTCACCATCAGGACATGCCACACACATCAGGGCATGTCCTACCTTTAACATACAATGCACCCTGCCCTTGGGCCTACCATAGGGGTGACTAATATGTATAAAAGGGAAGGTTTAGGGACTGGCAAGTGGGTGCACTTGCTCAGTCAACATGGCAGTACCAGTCTGCACACAGGCCCTGCAATGGCAGACCTGAGACACACTTTACGAGCTGCTCCGGTGGGTGGCACAATCAGTGCTGGAAGCTCACCAGCAGCATTGGATTTACAAGCCTTGGGCACACGCAGTGCATGGTACTAGGGTATGACAGGTAATCCAATCAAGCCAATCATGGAGTCACTGATCCATACATCAATTTACCACAGGGAGACCCACACCAATGGTGACAGGTCTAACAGATGTGTATTGAACTTTGGTGAGGTGCGACAGAGTTGCAAAAGATTTGTTATGCTTTGCCACAGATACTTTAGCCACAATCCATCTGTCTATGTGATATTAGAGACATGAGACCGAATGATTTACAATGTACTTACACATGATGGGGTCTCCAGACACTGATGATCCAAAGTACTGGCTAGAAATTTGAGCCTTGATTTGGTAGTTAAATATCACAAGGCCAATATGACTTGGGAGTTGCTTCCAGATTACAGGAGTCTGTCCTGAAAGCTGATGATTAATTTCAAAAGGAAAACTAAACTTCAGGGTATGCAGATACAGTCCCTTTTGGAACTGCAAGATGGTCCTTTGGTGATCTTCCAAATATATCGAGGCAAATGGATATTGATATTTTGAGAGGTGAGACAGATTTTGTAAGTAATTCCTAATGATTTGGCACAGATATTTAGACACAATCCTCATATCTATCTAGATGATATTAGAGGCTCATTTTGCTAACTTGTAGGCAAAGAGCATAGGTAGAAACATTAATGTTTATCATGTCAGAATGAACAATCAACAAACATTTACTTTTGGCATCCTGCAGGTTTCTACACTTGAGAAGAAAAAGCTTAAAACAATAATAACAACCATCACAACTACGACTACTTACCACGGAAAATCCAAACATGCCTGAGCAGGTAAGGACACCACAAGGAGAAACTCTTCTGGGGAAACCTATAACAGAAGTTGACTGTGCAAATGTGAGCATGAGATCCATAAAAAATGTTTTGCATAGTTTATAAACAAATACAAATCCCAAAAATTAGAGGAAAACACAAAAACGTAACAAAATTGCTAGTAAAGGTATGCTTATAGTACGGACTTAAAAAAGGAAAGCAAAATACTTATGTGACACTTGCCACACATTTGGGAGCTATAGAGTATTTTTTCAGTTTAACGCTGCATGGCTTGACACAGATTTATTAGGTTCTCCGACCTGTTTTGTCATAATAATAATCAAAAACACAATCGTTGAGAGTTTCTCGAGGTTACACTCAAGTTATAAAAAAATGTCTGCTGGTTGCAACTAAACGTTTGAATGGAAGGAAATTGTCTTGGCATCCTGCACCTGTTGGTGTAAACAGTTAAAATCTAATTTAGAGCTTCAATAAAAGTGAAACCTGAATATCTGTGTATTAAGTATGATATCTGTGACCCAATTAATTAAAGTGCCATTCAGAAGACAATTCCCCACTAAAATAAGAACGTGTCGTAGGCACATCATATTTTTGACATTTGAGATTTAATCCAATACATTTCTGCTTTCAAGAACAAACTCAACGGTAATCTTTACCATTTATGTCCCAAGTTGCCGAATGAGTTATGCATTCTTACAAGTTTCTTTTCACGAACCAATAATATTGGTTTGTTTCTTTGAATCCTGGACAGTTTTAATGTACTGTACGGCAGTCCGTTGACAAACTTGCAGAGAAGTTCATCTCAGTTGTCTTTCCTTTCATTCAAACGCCCCAACAAGAAATTTAATGACACAGACACATCTTCAATTTTGTAGTGGGGTTGTGGTGTTCAGGTGGTTTAGTGCTACAGACATAAAATAAACAATCAGACTCCAGAAAGCCTAGAATACCTAGCCTGAAACCCTGCCATTGGTTGTAAGAGAGTCCTTGCAAAACCACCATTGATGCAAGGGTAGCCTATCGCAATTCACAAAAGAGATAGCGTTTAGATAAGCTTACCTTCATGATCATCAAGTAGCTGGTGTGATCCACTATGCGTGCTACTCCAGGGGCTCTATTATGGAATGTGCCCTGGGGGCACAATGGGCATGTGTGAGAAGGTGGCCTGGTATATGCTGTTCACTAATGAAAGTGGGCATCCTGTACCAGTCTACACAACACTTGTAATGTATGAGGTCAAAGATAACCTTTAGAAAACTTTCCTAGTGGTACCTGTGGAGAGCAGCCTTCAGGCTTAATATTGAAGGAATGTAAAGCAGCTTGTTTTACCAGAATATCACCTCCTGAATTACTAAATGAAAGGAGAACCACACAGTAGTTATAAAGAAATATGTATTTATCACTATAACACACTCTGCTACCCTCTGCATGAGGTTAGAACACAAAGCATACAATACTGAATCAATAGAACAGTTGAAGGTAGCACAATACACAGCAGGCTCCAGAGGGAGACTGAACCATATACTAAAAAAAATGATATAACAATCATAACTTGACTAGATACAGTGCCTAGAGCACATAGAATCGCTGGGACCCCAAGGATCCACCCAAGTTAGTGACACTGGGAGTCCACGAAGGACGGTGCAGTGAGGAAACCCGATCACGTGCTCCGTACAACTCTATGGGAAAGTTGCGGTTGTAAAGTTACAGTTTAAGGACACTTCTAGGAGGACTTCAAGAAAACCCTTTGGAACATAAGAGGTTCTAGAGCCAACACACCAGTGAGTATCAAGGTACCTGTGTTACTTATCCCAGAAGAGCCAGGTGCAGAGGGGTCAAGTGGTGTCGGAAACCTCTGTCGTTTTCAAGGGAGAGCTACAAAGAAGTAATGCTGCCGTGAAGGCGAAGAGTGTCCGGGGGAATCCAAGCCTGGATTCAAGGTGAGAGGACCCTTAAAGCAGAGGGGACTGGGACTGGGTCACTTCAGGTGACCAGGGGCTTGGTAGTCGAATGCCCACCAATGTTGGGTGCTTCAGGTGTGAAGAAGGGATGCCTGACTGCAGCCACAGGGACCAGTAGATGTCGAGGATGACCAGGATCTGGAGGTGATCTGTCACATGAAGGATGTCGAGTGCTGAGGGGTCGATGTCTGGCTGGAGCACCAACAAGCTTTAGCAAATGCAACCCATGCAGGAAGGCCAAACAGGTTACGGTGTGGACCAGCAAGGTCAGGGGACTGAGTAAGGGCACATCTGGAGCAACCAGAGAAGCCCAATAAAAAACAAGGTGCCCCTCACCAGGACCCACAGGCCAACGGACCAGGAGTCGCAAGGATATCTCAAGCAAGTTTACAAAGCACCAGCCCACGGGATGAGGAGGCCGGACTTCTCTGGGACAAATACTGCTCGGGGTCAGGACTACATGGAGTGCAATGCAAAAACTCGGGAATTGCCAACAAGCATATGCACTTGCAAATGTAAACCATGCACAGGGGTACAGGTCACAAGGTCTCCACGAGGGATACTGGTCTCAGAATCGCTAAGTGGGCAGATCGACCTCAGGTTCTTTCAGAAACCCACCTCCTGTGTTGCTGAAATCTTTGTATTCCTCAGGAGCTCGGGAGCAGCAAGCCGGTCAGATGCACTTAGGTGCCTGCTAGTACAGGGGAGTAACTCCTTTACTCCAAGGGAGATTCTTCAGTCGTCCAGCATCGTGCAGACAGTCAAAGTACTTGGTTTCTTCTTAGTAGAATCTTGTCCATGTAAATTCTAAAGTCCTGTAGCCAGGTAACCACGTTTACACCTACGGAAAAGGGTTGGACAGATTCAGGGGTACCTCCTATGGGAGGGGCAGGTCAGAGGGGTGGCTACACCTATGTCCTTTGTCCAGTTTCGCACCAGAGCAGGAGCCACTGGCTCCCAGAACTGGTTTGAGCTTGACTATGCACAGGGACACCAAATGTGCCCCAGTGCAGACTTTCTGGCACTCTCAGAGTGCACCCACCCAGCCCCAATTCACTAAACCCTGTCTGGGAGGTGGTTACACCGCCTTGTGACAGGATGCCTATTGTCATGCCTTCCTCTGCTCGAGGTTGGCTCAGCAGCAGGAAAGCAGAATCATGTCTGTGACTGGCAGCATCCATTTTGTGCTGCCCAGGCCGAGAAAGCTGGTACCGGTTAGCCTGGTGACTTATGAAGCTCGCCCCTAAAGGGTGGAATCATATGATTCCAGGGTGTTTGACACCAAACACAACATGTTTCTAAGCAGCCGTTTTAAAGTTAGCATTTACCGCAAGGTTATAATGCAACTTAACCTATATGTCTGGCTGAATCATAGACAACCATTGAGAATGGTCTCCGCAGGCTGCAGAGGGGCCCTACTCATGCAGGGGCACTCTCTCACGTAAAACCCAGCACCCTGCCTTTAGGATTGATAAGGCCTGCCATAGGGGTGACTGATAGGATTTAAAATGTAGTAATTTAGATGGATATAGTGAACCTATATCAAAGTAAGTGGTGCAAGTACCAGCTTACACAGGCTGCTGTGGCAGACCTGTTGTGTCATTTTGAATGGCCTCTCATGGGTGGCATAATACATGCTTGAGTCCATGGGAGGCTTCTGGGGTACCTATGCCTTGGGTACATAGTGTACCATATACTTGGGACTGATAAAAATACCTCAGTCTCCAATCTGGAGTGTACGTAAAGTACATACATAGCAAATTAAAGGAGAAAGCAGATAAACTGGGGTCTTGATTAGCAGGATCCCAGTCAAACTAGTCAAATACCAGCAAAACACCAGGAAAAAAGTGGGGGTAACTATGCAGTCAGATCCTACCTCCCAACATAATGTGTGCCTGCTTTGTATGCTGCCGGGGTACTCTGTGAAGGGATGCAGATACTTCTGAGGCCCTTCCTTCAATACAGACAGCACTGGCGCACATATAGTGCCACATTATATGCTCAGACGTGAGTCCCAGGCTCTCCACACCACTGGAGTCAAGCTATCCAGGCTGATGAAGGCTGATAGCCAGAAACCGGTCCTTGGATGCTTGATTCCGGTCTGGGAAAGACATGGCTTGGTAGTTCGGACTGGACTGTTCCCATGAGGCACAGGGTCAGAGCTGATTTGCATATAGCCAGTGTCTAACCCAGGGTGGTGTGGAGTGCAAAAAAACGATGGATTTAGACCCAGATCCTTGTACTGGGGTGAATGTATGACATTGTTCTACATTCTGTCCATCAACTGTGTTTTTTTGCAATTTTCACCCCGAGTGGGCTGGGTATGCTCAGACGTGAGTCCCAGGCTCTCCACACCACTGGAGTCAAGCTATCCAGGCTGATGAAGGCTGATAGCCAGAAACAGGTCCTTGGATGCTTGATTCCGGTCTGGGAAAGACATGGCTTGGTAGTTCGTACTGGACTGTTCCCATGAGGCACAGGGTCAGAGCTGATTTGCATATAGCCAGTGTTCTAACCCAGGGTGGTGTGGAGTGCAAAAAAACGATGGATTTAGACCCAGATCCTTGTACTGGGGTGAATGTATGACATTGTTCTACATTCTGTCCATCAACTGTGTTTTTTTGCAATTTTCACCCCGAGTGGGTTGGGTATGCTCAGACGTGAGTCCCAGGCTCTCCACACCACTGGAGTCAAGCTATCCAGGCTGATGAAACCGGTCCTTGGATGCTTGATTCCGGTCTGGGAAAGACATGGCTTGGTAGTTCGGACTGGACTGTTCCCATGAGGCACAGGGTCAGAGCTGATTTGCATATAGCCAGTGTCTAACCCAGGGTGGTGTGGAGTGCAAAAAAACGATGGATTTAGACCCAGATCCTTGTACTGGGGTGAATGTATGACATTGTTCTACATTCTGTCCATCAACTGTGTTTTTTTGCAACATTATAGACATGGGCACGGAGGTAAATAAACTGTCAGGGCCATCACAGACATCTGGAGGGGGAAAGAGAGTCCCATGGAGCCCCCAGGCATCTCCTTGCAGGCAGGTGAAGCCACTCATTACACCCGCCTGCAAGTGGATCTCTCTTCCCCCTTAAACGTGCATGTGGGTTTCTGCTCCCACAGTTAATCAAGGAGCTGCTACATCAAAGCTGCTTAATTTTCCACTTGAATGCTCTACCACCAGGGCAACATAACTTTGTGGCTGACCTGGGGGCAGCGCATTCAATGTAATATGGCACACTTTCCCTGTTTGTGTCAAGTGCACCTGTTTTAGTGTGTGCTGTGACACATACAGGGAAAGTGTGCCCTATGTTTAATAGGGCCCGAGTGTGTTGTAAAAATGACTTGTGCCTATTTCACTCTATTTAAAGGTGGAGTTCATTCAGAACTGGGATTCAATTAAGAAATCTGAGATAACTTGGTTGGTTATGTTGTGCTATCCAACCAGGGGAAAGGGTAATTATAAAAATGTCAGTGAAGTTTAGTTTCATTAATATCAGATTTGAGGCTGTAATATGGAAAGGGCCCCGGGGGCGCAATGGGCATGTGCTCCTACTTTGCACCCCCGGAGCACTTTGAAAATACAGAAAGGGCTGCAGACGCTTGTGCTGCCCATTTTGTAATACAGGTAGTACTGGTGCACATACAAGGCCATCCCTATCACCATAGGGTGCTTCCTCATTTACATGGGGGCATTGCCCCATGCAAAAGAGGGAATCCCTTTGCCTCTGTGCCTGCATCATATTATAGACACGGGCGCAGAGGCATAGAACCTGTCTGGAGGCGCACTGATATAGCAGTCCTATGAAGGTAAGGGGGCGCCTAGGAACCTCCAGACATCCCCTTGCAGGTGAGTGCAGTCACTCACTGCACCCACCTGCAAGGGGATTTTGCCCCCCGAAAGGTACAGGTAGGTTGCCGCTTGCACAGTGAAACACATAGTGGCCGCTTTACTACTGTACTGTATTGGAAAATCTTCTAAATAAAAAACTTTTGAAATTAAAAAAAAAAAAAAAAAACTCCATATTTCACTTGAATGTACTGACACCAGGGCAGTACGACTTTGCAGCTTTCCTCAGAGCAGAACATTCAATATTATACTGTGCACTCCCCTTGTTGTTGCACAGCATACTTTTTGAAAGGAGAGCCAGGCGCAAACAAAAAGAGGACACCGTATTCTGTAATATAGCCCCTGGAGGTTTCTGATAACCTGAATTGGGCGCCTAAAGTTCCAAGTGGGAACAACTTAAAATCTGTAGCCAATGAAACTGTGTTATTAGGTGCCATGCCTGCCTTTGCCCACTGCTACACGCACATTCTCTTTTTTCTACGCTCATAATCAACAAGACAAGGGAAGCCAGTGCATGGCTTGACAAGGCAGATATGTCACAGTGAAGTTTCCATGAAAGCCTTTGATGTCGTCACCAAATGTACTGAATATGACAAACATGAAATTCATGGCCCTATTCATACTGGTCCACCTTGCCATCTCCCTCCCTCTTCCTCTCTATGTTCAGACTTAGTCACTTTTTGGGGTTTCAAAATCCTCCAGTGGAGCACGAACTGGAGTAGCAACCAAACAGTGTTTCACTTGGAGAGATACATTCAGAATGAGGTAACTCTGAAGGCTTTTTTTCTGTGAGAAAGTGTAGAGCATGACAAACCAGGAATTCCTCAAGCCTCCTCCCCCCCGAGTTTGCATATTTCCAAAGTATACATGGCATCTTATACTTGTTCTCATTATGCTGAAAGAACTTTTTAAGTGCCAATGACTCTAGATACCTTCATCCTGGTCATTCTTGAAGCTACCAGACTGCTAGAGACATCTTCAAGTATACTAGGGAACAGACAGCTGTGGGAGTCAGGCTCAT
The DNA here is from genome assembly GCF_964261635.1 of Lissotriton helveticus. Classification (NCBI taxonomy): domain Eukaryota; kingdom Metazoa; phylum Chordata; class Amphibia; order Caudata; family Salamandridae; genus Lissotriton; species Lissotriton helveticus. The sequence goes on from NC_136061.1 coordinate 1,297,905,531, forward strand.
TCACTCCCTATATAGCAAGAGCCTTACCAAAGTCCAGTCTCAACTGGTTTGATGGCTCTTTCACAAATATGCCCTTCTGTGCCCTATATTTCCCTGGGACCACAAGGTGCCCGCTTGTTTGATCCGTAACAGGCCCTTCTAAAGTTTGGATATAAGCTGAGTCTGCAAATAGGAGATAGTTTGACTCATGCTATTAACAGTGTCCAGCAAATCAAAGGAAACACCTTTCTTGTACTTTTGCAAAAACTGAAAATGGATGAACAAAGCAAAATAATGATCTGATAGTGAGGATCCATTAATCATTGATGCCACCTTTAATATAACTTCGGCCTAGCATAATGAGGGTAAGTCTTGTTTCTTTCTAAATGAGGAAATATATGGCATGAAAATGTCGAATACAATTTAATATTAAGCCTGGCAACATAACAGTAATTCTGGTAATAATTGTGGGCAACGATGGAATTAAAAAAACAGATCTCGTATAATTATGGTACTGAATTAATAGTGGTTATCATTTTTATATTGCTAGCATCCATTGCATGAGATGCCGACAATCAGCCATGTGTGTTAGTAGTATATGTAAATATTTGATGAAAAATACAAGCTGATTTTTGGTTATTAGTAAACCGTAAAAACCTTTTTTCAGGACAAAAACATGCTTAATAATGATAATTATATGCCTTTCGTTTTGGTGAAATGAGATTGGTTTGCAAAAATTGAAAACGGGGAGGCAGGTGCTGGAGCAGTGTCAGCTTAAAATGGTTCCTTCCCAGTGCTTCCTGTTTCGTGCTCTCAGTTGTGCTCCGCTGAGGGGCTTGAGGCATGTGACGTGCAGTGAGTCACCAACAGGTGCTGGGGGAGTTGCAGTGATGGGTGAGGACATATTGGCAGTGGGCTCTAATTCTCCTCCTGGGATCCCCACTAGAGCTTTGACCTCTAGAAAAGGCTTGAGGAATGTAGTCACCTGACCAATATCGCTCTCCTTGTTGGTGTTGTTCTCATGCTTGATACAGATTAAAGTTCAGATGCCTTCCTGGTATGATAGCACGTCTTCGGCCATTTTTAGCTCTGATAGCTTGGGTAAGCTCATTGCCCTCACCCTCTGCTTGATTGTTTTTTCCAAAACCCCACCTAATTTGATCTTTTGGTGGTGGATTAATGTGGGGGTGGAGGCTGGGGCCACTTGTGGTGCATCAGGATTTGAAAATATGTGGGACCTGAGATACTTAAATCCTGACCTAATTCACCTACCATATCCTGACTGGATGCTCCTATTTGTTCCCATTTGTCATCTTTCACTCTTCCTCATCCACTGTCCTGTTTGGGGCTGTAACACTTTGTGATTTTTATGGGCTGGCTTGACAGAGCTCCACCCACAATTTGGGAGCCAGGAGTATCACATACGATTAGGCAATATCAGCGTACTTCAATTGAAAGTGCTTGCTGTCTTCGTATTGACTAATGAGTATCTATGTGCTTGCCTTCATGGCTTCCACGTTGAAACATGATGACGGGGCTTGTATGGCAATCTTATTGAATGTAGGGGTTTTCCCTTACTTAATATGGCCAGCACATGCAAGCCTGATTCTGTGTCATATTCGATGCAATTGTATGAAAGGAAGCCAGGACAGGCTTTTCTCTTTTTTTAGCTTTACGGCTTCTTTGTAGGAGAGTTCCCTTCCTATGGTCACCCCCACTTTTTGCTGTGCTTCTCTGGTTTTTCGACTTTAGTGTGGCTGTGGGCCTGCTAATCAGACGCACAGCCCAACTGTTCTCTCTCTAAATTGATACCATGTACTTTAGGTATATACCTGATTGGATATTGGGTCGCCCTTGTGATCTCCTGTATAGTGTACCATAGGTACCAAGGGCGTAAATACATCCAAGGCCTACCAGGGGCTGCAGCATGTATTATGCCACCCCTGGCTGGCCATCCAAACTGACACCACAGGCTGATCACCCAGCTTGGGTAAGGTGGTGTAATCACCCCTTACTTAGATATAGTATATCTATATCTACCTTATATATAGACACATAGTAACCTATAAGTCACTCCTATGGCAGGACTTAACAATCCTGGAAGCAGAGTGCTTGGTTTTATGTGAGAGGGTATCCTAGCATGAGCTGAGCCCCTCTGCAGCTTTCGGAACCATGTCCTTATAGCTGTTCTAGGATATAGCCATACCATATACTCTTAAGTGCATTATAATCCTCGCGGTTAATGCTAACTTTGGTTTGGCCTCATCAAAACATGTTGTGTAAAGTGTCAAACACTTTGGAATACTACCCCCCCCCCCCCAATTCTGTCGGCGGGGGCAGCATTCCACTATTCTGTAGGGAAAAAACATGTATGTTACTGCTTTATACGGTTAAAGTTAAACAGAGCCTCAGCTTCACAAAATTGATGCTGCTGCCACAGACACGAGTCTGACCTCCTGCAGCTGGGGGAAACTCCAGTAAGAGAGGCCAGGACAATAGGTTTCCTGTCGAGGGAGGTGCTAGCAACTCCCCAAACAGCCTGTAGTGTATTGGGGCAGGGTGGGCTGAATGGAAAGATGCTTTTCCAGGCACTGCCTGGGGCACACAACGTGCTCCATGCACAGCCCGGTTCAAACCAGTTGCTGGGGCATTCCAGCCCCGCTCTGGCGCGAAACTGGACAAAGGGAAAGGGGTGTAACCACCCCTTTCTCAGGTCCACCCATATGAGGGACCTAGCAGGTAATCCAGCCCATTTTCTTAGTATAAAGATAGGTGCTGTGTCCCCAGGACTTTAGATTATCCTGGAACGAAACTATGAAATTAAACTCTTGGACCTTGGACATTCATTTTCGACTAGAAGACTGAAGACATCTCCCTTGTGGTCAAGGAGTGACCACCCTGTGCAAACAGGCCCCACCAGAAACTTGTTGGTCTGCTTTGTCGATGCTCCAGACGGATCCTGAAGACTCAGCGACTCAGGTACTAGACTCTCAGATTTCTCTGACTCCGACCCACATCCACAGCAAAGCTGAGACCCGTGGCAGGCACGAGAGATGTAGGACTGGACACCCTGGACATCCTGCATTTTGCTAACAGTGCAACTGCCGAGGCACCCTTGCAGCTGTGCATTGGGGTACGAGAAGCCCCAGACCAGAGCGCCATTTGCACCGAAGCTCGGCCCGCCACACTCCACGAGTGCCGCGTGGGGCCCGCTCTTGCATTTCAGCTCAACGCGTCTTCCCGGTTGCTAGCCCGTTGGCTAGTGAGTCCTCTGAAGACGAACCTTTGAAACAAAACTGCTTTCCTGGTTGCTCCAGGCTTGCTCCAGCTTCCCTACAAAGGAGAAGCTCCCCAAACCTTGCTGGCCTGACACGAAGCTAATCTTCACTTCCTGCGAGGATTGCGTTTGCTAAGGCTTGTTGGGTCCAGTCTGGTTACCGACACTACAGTCAACTAGATCCTTTGTGGAACAGCTCGAATCCAGCTCCTGGTTGTTGTCGACACCTCCCGGTCCTCGTGGCTGCAGAGACAAGCTTCACATCTTCACCTGATTTCATCGTGACATCGCCTGGTTCCTTCCTGGTTCCTTCCTGGTCACTGGCTAGAGACCCAGACTCTGTCCCCTCTGCTTTCAGGTTCTTCAGTTATTCGATTCACCCTTGGATCCACCCGGACACTCTTCCTTTGGCCGCCTGAAGCACTTCTTTTGCAGATCTCCTTTGAAAGCATCAACGAAACCCGGCACGAAAAGACACAGATGCACCCGGCTTCCCTGGGTGAGGTAACTCGAGTACTCCGGTGCTCCCGTGGGTATTGACTATCCAAGTGTCCTAGTTTAAGGGGGTTTTGTCGTAGTCCATCCGGAAGTGCCCTAAAACAGTAACTTTGTAACTTCTTCGTTCTCCATTATAAGTCAATGGTAACTCACAACTGTGTTCCCACACTGCACGCGTCTCCCGTGGGTCTCCAACTTCCTAACATTTGGTTGTGTAGTGTAGCCCCAGCGATTCCCTAGGCCTATTCACTATTCCTGAAGTGGTTCTTATACCACTTACTTAGTATATGGTTTGTGAGGCCCCTAGGGCAAAACTGTATTTGTGCAACTTATCGTATGCTAATTGAGTAACTTGTGATGTCCTTCGATCTCTGACCTCATAAAGAGTGCAGAGGGGTTGTGTTAGAAATAAATACATATATATTTGATATATACCTTGTGTGGTGTCCTTTCATTTGGTATTCAAGGAATTATAATTGGTAAAACAGCTTGCTTTACATGCTCTCTGAAGTCTTAGCCTATGACTGCTGGTCCATGCTACCACTAGGATAGCTAGTCTATAAGGTTGACTTTACAACCACCATCAATAAGGGTCGTTTAGAATAGTGGATATCATATGTCAGGCTAACTTCTCACATTCTTCAGTACCCTATTGCTATGTACTCGAGCACATATGTGCTCTACGCCCGCTGTGAGGGGCTGCAACTGGTTATTTAGTACACATTTGCTACCCCCTTCATTATGAACACAGTGCCACACCTAACTGAAATGTGCGTGATGGGTGCCTGCGGATGCAGATTGCTCAGCTCACCTCTTAGTTTCTTCTGAACTGTACCATGCAGAGAGTGCATCACGTTTCTAAACAAGATGTAATCCCATGGCCTCTTGCTGCGCGGCCTCCTTCTGAGAACACTGGCATCCCTACACTGATTTTCAAAGGGGAAAACAGTGGGCTTGGGTGCATCAGGTAGGTGACATTTTACTTTTGGCCGGCACAGAGCAGGCTGCAATTGGAGTGACTTTTGATGTATCGCAAGCTCACTTACCTCATTGTTGTTCTTCATTCTCAGCTAGTTATCTCCAGCAGACTCATAGAAAATTGATGGCAGCACTAATGTATCATGTATTGGTAGTACCCTTGATCATCGTGCAGTGTTATCACAGTGTAATTTTATTTACTGCACTTTTCGGAAGTTGAAGTGTTACATGTGTGTTAAGGGTGTTTTACTGGGAAAGGCAGGTGGGAAAAACTTCAAGCATCTGAAGCTGCCAAAGAAGTATAACGGATGGCAAAAATGAGTTTTTTCCCCGATATGTTCGGGTCAGTTGAATTAATACGATTAATTCAATATCTCCTTTGGGGTTCATTGCCAAATTATAAGTCTGGATTGAGGTGCCACCTTCCCGTATGGGTCCTTACTAAGTATCTTCTTTGTATGGAGCTAGTTCTAAAAAGCTGCCGGCACTTTGAAGGCGTGAAGCCTTTCTTTGTAATGCATATTTCACTGTGGGTGTTTGACCTTCCCTTTTTGCAGGGTTATCCACAAATGTTTTGCCTTACACCTGTATTTTTTCTGAACAGTTTTTTTTTGTTTTTCTGACTCTGGGCACTTTACCGGTGGTGATTGATGCTAAAGTGCATGTGCTTGCTCTTGTGAACGTGATAAGATTAGTTTACACCTGTTTGGAATATTTAATTTACTTGTAAGTCCATTGTACGGTGGTATTCTATATACTCAGTGTCCTTTAAATGAAATGCTACTAGTGGGCCTTCAGCACTGCTTGCACCACCCACAGAAGCAGCCTTTAAAACCTGTCTCAGGCTTCTGCCATTGCAGGGTCTGCATGTGCAGTTTATTGCCACAGTGCCTTGGCATTTAAGGTGGTTGCCAAGTCTGAAACTCCTCTTTTACTACATATAGGCCACCCCTAAGGTAGCCCTATGGGCAGGCTGCTGTGTAGATAAAAGGTAGGGCATTTGCCTTTGTGTCTGGCATGTCCTGGTAGTGACAAACAGCCTATTTGGTTTCTCACTGCTGTGTGGCTGCTCCTCTCAAAGATTTGCATTTGGGGTTCCCTGGTAGGTTTTTCAGTGACAATTTATAATCTAGAAGGAGCAGTGTTGCCATGTTTGGTAGTGGTGATAAATCTTGCTTATTGGTGAAAGCAAATTTTTCATTACTATTTTAGAAATCCCTCTTTTAGAAGTGGGCATTTCTCTGTGCTTATGACTCTTCTTGCTTTGCAGCCTGATGAGTGGCGGCATCTCCGCTAAGGCGGAGGAGCATCGCCCCACTCCTTTTTAACAGTGGAAATAAAGTAAAAGTAAAAATATAATAACTTAAATGTTATTATCATTTATTTTTTCCTTCTGCGGCTGCTTTGTGGGCAGGGCCGGGCTGCTCTGTTGACAGAGAAGAATGGGGAGGAGTGGTGGGCACTCTGTAAGAGGTGTGGCGCCGCGGCCAGGGTGACTGACTCTGGAATCTGGGGATCACGGCTCGATCCCCGGGGCTGGCGGCAGATTAGCCCAACACCATGTGACTCTGGGCAATAGCTTGCTTAATCTTCCTGACGGCCCCCAGCGCCTAGTGACCCTAACGGGTGATGGTTCGCGCTTTACAAATGTGGATTATTATTATTATTATTATGATTGTTTGGCCAGCCAAACAATCATGCGCACTTTGCATGTTCTTCACCCAGGCTGCATTACAGCCACAGTCGAGAACATGCCCAAGCATCCAGTCCCAGTTTGAGTGCGGAACCACTGCGCTCAGACCAATTACAATGCTCCATTGCAGCATTTTGATAGGCTTGGGGGAGCTTTGGTGTTTCTTGTTCTGACTGGAGTGGAGGGACGAGGAGGAGATATGCAGTGAGTAGGCAAGAGAAATTTCCTTTTTATTTACCCCCTTTCTCACCACCCCAATCCATGCCAGCTGCCACTGAGTCTGACTCCAATCAACGTCTGGTTTAGACTGACAGGGGTCTGTTTTCTGCATGCACTCTAGACAGTCATAGAGGGAGATGATATGTGTCCCACATATTCTGACGAGTCTTCCTGGGCTAGAGTGGTGGGAGGAGTTATCACCTGCACCTGAATAGGGCTGTGCCTGCTTTGGACAATGCTGTCACCGTCCCCATGTATTGTGTCTGGAGCCAGGGCTGGGGACTGAATGAGGGTGTTTTGCACTTCTGAAGTTATTTGAAGTTTCTTCCAGAAAAAAGACATTTAGAGTATAAGGACAGTAGTTCTGACCCCATGATGTTAGACTCTCTGTGGACTTGTACCCAGATGCTGCTGGCCCTGCAGACTGCACATTGCCAGGAGGAGCTTTTATGCTGCCAGGGGCAACCGCAATTGGACTTACCCCCATGTTGTGCTCACCTGTAGCCTGCTTGTGCTGAAAGAAGGACTGCTACTGCCTACAAGGACTCGGATGTGCTGGCCTGCTGCTCGTTCTCTGCTCTTGTGCACCCAGTTGACTCAAGAGGCTGGTTGGCTTTCTCCCCACCCCAGTTCATTAAGAAGCCCGGGCGATTTTCCCCCTTATGGTGCTGACCTGTACCAAGGAAGCAGTGCAGGGTGAGCACTTAGTTTTCTGCTGTCACAGCAGAGACCAAAAGATCAGTTTGTGGCGGGCACTGCAGCTGATCTGCTTGTCCCCAGAGCCAGTGCGTGGTGAGGGCTGTGGGCTCTTATTAGTTTTCCAGCGAAGCCTCGATGTGCCACCTGGCCCCAAGGGAGGCTGCGACTACACCTACTGCAAGGGGAAGCACCTTGTGGAGGCATCCTTCAAACTGGTCTTTCGTGTGCGGACTGTTAAAAAATCTACAGTAGTCCCCCTCTGCTTCGAGAGATGTGGAGAGCAGGTCTCGTGGTCCAATTGATGGAGAGTTTCTCCTGTTGCTGCCTGGCAAAGCGGCTCCTTTATTTGTGGTGGCTGTTTTCCCTGTGAAAGAGTGAATATTAGCGCTGCACCAAATGGTAGTGGGCAGCTTCTTGCTTTTGAAGGTACTATGTGGCTGTGTGGGGCCCTGCCCTAAAGCCAGGAACCCATTCAGCCTCCTTCGCCGGTGGAACAATTGCGAGAAGAGTGACCGCATAGTCCTAGAGGGGAGAGCTCTTCTGCCCATATTCATTCCCAGCTGAAACTTTCCTATTGGGAGAGCTCTCAGCGTCCTCTGCTGCCTCTGGGTACTCCAAATGTGGGGACCTAGTGAGATTACCCCGCTGAGAGGGGTAGTGTGTGTGCCCCCCCCCTCACCGGTTCTTCACTTTTTTTGTGAGGGGAAATTGTAGTGTGGAACTAGGAAAGAGACCCCTGAGACCTAGTGGAACTGTCAGCATGTTAGGAAAGCATCTTGAATTACTAAATTCACTGTTGTAGGCAGGCAGGTGGCACGGTAGCCTACATATCGGGGAGCAGTGATTACTGGACTTAAGGTAGGAGGCGCCCAGAGGCTTCTGCCCCCTACATGAATGTTCTGCTTACCATAACAGGTCTACTTGATGTGCCAGTGCGCTGTGACTTGTGCTGTGTATGGTGACATGGATATGCTGTGTTGTGCATTACATAACTGTGTCATACTTATGCCCTGATTTTGTGATGTATGTTGTTTTTCCTCACATATCCAGCACTGGCATAGTATGCCCAGCAACCATGATCAATGTATGACCTAACCTGCATTACAGGCCCTGATGTTTTCTATGCATGTCGTTTTTGCCTTGCATGATCAGGATAACAAGCGTTATTTCAGAATTTGCCCTGGGACACAGGGACAGTGTGCTTATGACATGTGCAACATATACGTATTTACTTTATTGAACTAACTGTGCTGATTATGACAATTGCCTAGTTGGCAAAGTGATTTATGGTTTATGTGATTGTGGTCACTGTGTTATATGCAATATACACAATATATGTTTGTGTTGCGCAAACACTTTACACAATGCCTCTGGGATAAGCTTGACTGCTCTGTCAATCTACCAAGGTGGTGTGCAAGGGTTATCTTGGGTGTGTACCCTGACTAGAGTGGTGGGTTCTGCCTGGCTTCGGTGCATACCCTACCGAACCAGAAATCCTATGTCTAACAGCGGGGTATAAAGCCTTCATTTAAGAGGTTGAAGCGAATTACCTGATGTGAAAAGCATCATTTTGAAACTGCTCCACTGGTTTGTGCAAATAAGAAGCTGTATGTTATATAATTGCCTAGACAGTTTACCAACAGAGGCTTCTTGGATTTTTTTTGGAGTGGAATAGAAAATGACAGTTTGCTATTTGGAAAACATTTGTTCATCCATATGAAAGGACAAAGTTAGTGAATTTAAAACTGAATGTGGTGATTGAAGGTTACCTGTTAGTAGTGTACAGTTAAAAATGCAGCTGGATTGGCAACAGTTATGGGAATGAAATGAATGTGGATTTATTTATACAGTAATGGGAGGTGTTTTGTAGTGAAGGCGCACACACAGCAGTGACTCAACATCTAACACAGTCATACTCAAAATTGTGCAGATAAAACACCCTTTACAGAACAAGACCGGGTTGTCTGTGAATAAGGATCCTGTCACTTTTGTGGTACCCTGCAGATAAACAGGTAAAGCTGAAGGAAACAGCATCTGCCTTCATTGGGATTGTGCGCTATGCTCGGGCAGGTGTTCATATTGACTAGGGTAAGACCCCAGGGCTCATATTGATGTGGATAAAGGGCAAGGATACTGGAGGTGGCCCTGCAGTGTGAATTGGCCCTTGAAATCCAGGGCTGCTTCTCCAAGCCGTGTTTTATATCTGTGAAGTGGTCTTAGACTCATATGTAGGCAAATGCAAACAAAAAAGAGGGGTCCTGGTACCCCAGAGATCCCTCAGAAATTAAGAGACATGGTCTCAGGACCCCTATTCCCCACTTCTCTCAAGATGTTTGTATATCTGGAAGGTGGTCTTAGGCTCCTTAACAGGTAAAGTGCAGAGACAAGCAGGGGCCTTTGTGGGGCCCTCCACATCCTGTTGTCCGTTGTCTGTGCCCCCTTCCCTCTCAGGCCATTATAAAACTGAAATGTGGTCCCTGCTGCACCTTGCTTCGATCCATGGAAGGAGAATTTACTTTCCAGCACTACTTCTTCTCCATTGACTGAGACCGCCACTGCTCCAAATCTACTGCAGTGCCTCCTGCTCAACAATAGATCAATCTGTAAGCATGCAACAGAGATTTGAGATGCCATCACCTTCCTCACACTGAAAGTCATCTTCCTCACCGAGACCCGGCTCAACCCCTCAGCCACACAGACATCGCCTCAGCAGCACCAGATGGCTAAAGTATTGCAGACCAAGACCACATCAACAAACACAGAGGTGAAATCACCATCATCCCCAAAGAAACCATCCTCTGCACCACCACCATGGATGGTGCCACTCCTAACATGGAACACATCAACCTCCAACTCCAATCCAAAGGGTAAACCAACATCAGAGGCACCCTCATCTACAAACCTCCATGACCTCACTCCAGCTTCTGGGACAACATCCCTGAGTTCATTGCCCCACTCACCATTTACTCCAAGCACTATATCTTCCTCAGAGACCTCAACTTTCACCTTGATGACTCTAACAACACCTATACCGCAAACCTCCTCTAAAGCACAAACAACATCTGCCTCACCCAGCTGGGCACCTACCCCACACACTTTGCAGGACACACACTCAGCCCAATCATCACAGCTAGTGACAAAGTAAAGTATAGCCATGTCCCTGAGCTCACCTGGACAGACCACGCCATCATCCATTTCACTATCATATGACCTACCAGCACCACCACCACTTGAGCTAGAACAAAGTATCTCAGAGTCAGTGGGCAGAAGCCCTCAACAACTCTCACCCTGATACATCAACCAACCTAGAACAAGTTGTTAAGAACCTCTCCACCTGGATCACTGACTCCACAGACAGAGTTGCCCCTGTCAAGCCCACCAAACTCAAGAAACCCCCAAACAAGCCAGTTGGTACACCACAGAACTAATTACTACAAAACAAAACTACAAGTGTCTTGAAAGGAGATGGCGCACCTGCAAGGAGCCTACGGATTGTGTCACTTTCAACCCATCCCTCAACCAATAGTACAACTCCTGAAAAAGATGACAAGGAGAGTCCTCGCCAACTGCATCAAAGCCAGCTTCACCCACAGCAAAGAACTCTTTAATATCGTCAGTGAGTTCTCCAATGCCTCAGCCACTGAAACATCATCACCTCATCCCAGGAACTCTGTGACACCCTTGGGAACTTTTCCATAACAAGATCTCCACCATCTACAAATTCTTTGAATCCTAACCCACAGCCTGTGACACCACCCTCATAAATGCGAACCTCGACCACAGGCTCACCAACTGGGTACCAACTCACCACTAAAAACACTACCGCCATCATGAACTCTATCTACTCTGGAGCAACATATCTTCAACCTAGGGAGCAAGATAATCAGCAATAAGCTCAACCACCATCCTCAAGGCATCCTTCACCACAGCCACCTTCCCTGAAGAATGGAAACACACAGAAGTCAAAACCTTTCTCCAGAAATCATTCACTGACCCCAGTTATCTCAAGAATTACCAGCCCATCCCTCTGCTTCCCTTTCCTGCCAAAGTCCTCGAAAAGTCCTTCAAGCGTCAACTTATGGAACACCTGGAGAACAACATTCTTCTGGACACCTCCGAATCTGGATTCTGCAGCAACCACAGCAATGAAACAACCCTTGTCACTGGTACGGACGATATCTGAACCCTCCTCACCGGGGAGAAATGGCGGCTCAAATCTTCCTCGACCTCTCAGACACGGTGTCTAACCACACCCTCATCAAGAAACTCAACTACAATGGAATCCAAGCAAACCCCATTAAATGGATCACCTCCTTCCTCACCGGTAGAACCCAGAGAGTCCATCTCCCTCCTCCACCTCAGAACCAACAACATCATCATCAGCATCCCTCAAGACTAATCTTCAGCTCTGTACTGTTTGGGATGTATGACGGTACAACGCATGCTTTTACAACGCGTACCGTTATGACGCAGGTTTTACAAAGCAAGTCGTTACAACGACTTGCGTTGGGGGGCGCTGGATAGTGAATAGTTTAATTTACTATTCCCACTCCAGTCCCCGTGGATAGTAGGGAAGGTGTTGGATAGTAAATTAAACTATTACCTATTCTAGAGCGCCCTCCAGCGAAAGTTGTTGTAATGAATTTCGTTGTTAAATCTGCGTCGTAACGGTACTTTGTTGTAAAAGTTCCATTGTAAAGGACGTTCCCCCACTGTTTGAGACCTACATGACCCCCTTGACTAACATCATCATAACCCACAAATTGAACATCATATCCTCTTGGCTTTGAAGCCCCCTCTACCACTATGGCCAATTTTCACAGATGCATTACATGTTTTGTCGACTGGTTGAAAGACAACTGCCCAATACTCAACACATCAAAATGGAAGTGCTTATCTTAGTGGGCCGGCAGCGCAGATTCTGTCACCTACACAAGCAGCCTTTCAAATGTGTCTCAGACCTGCTACTGCAGTGTCTGCACATGTGATGTTTCACTGTCATGTCAACCTGGCAAGAGCACCCACTTGCAAGGCCCTAACCTTCCCTCTTACTACATGTAAGGCACCCCTAAAGTAGACCCAAGGTACTCCACAGGGCACGGTGCAGTGTATGTGAAAGGGAGGACATGTATTGGTGTGTTTTACGTGTTGTAATAGTTAAATACTGTGTATTCTATTTTTCACTGTTATGAGGACTAGCTCTTCTGTAGGCTATCATTGGAGCTGCCTTGTAACATTTTTCAAGTGTAACTTTCAATTAAAAACAGCCAGAGATTTGACGTTTAGGCTCTCTGAACTCAGAATTTAATAACGCATATTTTAGTAAAGGTGGGTTTTAAATTGTGCGTTTGAAAATGCCACTTTTAGAAAGTGGACATTTTCTTCTTTAACCATCCTGTGTGCTTCTCCCTGTTTGTTTATTCAACGTCTGGGTTTGGAGTGACAGGACCTGGGGATGTGCATTCATTCTAGACAGTCACAAGTGAGGGTTGAGGTGTCCTGCCTTTCCTGGGTGCCTCATAGTCAGGCTGAATAGATATTTCTGCATTTAGAGTGGTGGGAGGAGTTTTCAATAGTACCTGATTAGGCTGTGTCTGGTCTGCACAATGCTGTCTCCACCTCCTGTAGTGAAGCTGGACCGGGGAGGACAGGACTGGTTTTGACTGAGCTTAGAAACTCGTGAAACACAGACTAAAGTATGAAAATGGGGTATAAATATTAGACCCAAAACACCAGAACTTTAGCCTACTTTTGAAACAAGAGGACCCTGGTGAGAGGAAGAGCTGCCAGGAGGAGTAGTTCTCCTTTGCTGTGATGTTGCTTTGTTGTGATGACCTGCAGTTGCAGCTACTGTCTGTGAGCAGAGGAAAAGGACTGACACTTTTGCTCTACTGTGGTATCCTTCTCGAGAAGATCTCCAAGGGCTTGAGGAGGAACTTGCCTCCTGTTCTGAAGTCTCAGGTACACAAACACTTCACCTGCAACAACTTTGAACTCCATTGCTGGAAGTTCTGACCTGCATTTTGATGCCAACTAAAGGGATGGATCCTTGGAGTTTGGAGGCCCTTGGAGGTTGTTCCTGCTCCCAAGAACTACAAAGAACTAAAGAAACCTGAAAACTGGTGCATCACCTTTCTGACACAGCACCTGTCAGCAGCTGAAAAATCTACAGCATGTCAGGTCCAGTACATCAACCTCTGACTCAGGCCATGCTGTTCAGCTGAAAGAATTGACACATTGTGGCACCGAAGCTGAAAAATCAAAGAAGCGCCTGTTTGTCTCCTCAGGAATCAATGTCCTGCGCATCCCCGATTTCCACGCAGTGTGCATGTGTGCCACATATCCTTGACGCAGCACCCGCCAACAAGAACCGTCTTGTAATCAACATCCCTTTTCCCTACAGTCCTGATTCGACGCATCACTTCTCCTGCGTGCTGCAGAACTGTTTGCCTTGCCTCCCCAAGGACTCAGGCAATGATGCATCGATGTGTTTTTCAATGTTTATTTTCTCTCTGGCTATTTGGCCTTGTGAATTTTAATGCATCTGAAGGTACCTTGTGTAAAATAACAAATCCATAGATTTCTATGGACAGAATTGCTTGAAACCTTAAAAAAAATTGAGTTGTAATTGTTGAATTTGTGTTGTTTTGGTCCTATTTGGGTTAGACAAAGATACTTTGATTTCTATCTGGTGTAGTCTCCATCTATGGTGTTGTCACTGTGTTACTGTGTGTTTGGGCACAGATACTATACATATTGCTTTTAAGATTAGCCTGTCTGCTCATGCCAACGTGTCCAGGGGTTGAGCAGGTGGTTTTCTGAGTTTGTTATCCCCTTACCCTGACTAGAAGGAAGGGTCACTACTTGAACAAGGTTCCTTCCTCTGCCAACTGCAGACACCCCCTTTCTAACAATGGTGGTCAGAGGTGAGGATTAGTACTTGTGTTTGTACTTTGACATATAGTGATCAGTGTGCACTACAACTCAGTGCAGACCGTTACATGACAACACACCGTTTTTGTCCTCCTGGATTTGTTGTTGATACCTGGAACTCTAGTTAGTTGTTACACCTGTAAGGCTTTGACAGAATGCAAATCAACTTCTGGCACCCATACATCTATACAAAGAGGGAGCTAAACATTTTCTGCAAGGAAAGAGGGGTGGCTGTGAAGAGAGGATCCTCAAGGTAGCATATTGAGGCAGCCCTGTATTGTAATGAGGTAACACTCTGGGAAGCAAAACTACCATATGATTCTGAGGAGGAGGACTTCTTGGAAAGAGAGGGAAGTGGCCCAAGAGAGAAGATGAATTGGAGTCCTGCTTGTAAGGTGAGGCTGAGAGAGTTCGATCAGGAACTCAAGAGGGCTGAGAGAGCCTTAGTTCAGGAAAATGAAATGTGTGTAGCTCATTACCTAAGCTAGGGAGAGCTGGCGTTAAAAGCCATGAGGGCTGAGTCCAGTTCAAATGACTGCAGCAAAAGTGTTATATATTCAGCACACACAGAGGTAGAAGTGCACATACCCAGAGGCTTGGTGCCTGACTTGAAGGAGTGGGTTGACACACACCAGGGTGTTCAGGTTTATGAGGTAGCTCTAGTGGTGCACAGGTTCCCTGCTGATCCTCTCCCTCACCAGAGACCCCGACCCCGCCAGAACCTGCCTACACGAAGGGATGAAAGACGTCGCCGAGTGGATGAAGGACAGCCGCCTGAAACTGAACTCGGACAAGACGGAAGTCCTCATCCTGGGATCTTCGCCCTCCACCTGGGACGACTCCTGGTGGCCCCCAGCCCTGGGCACCGCACCCAAGCCAACCGACCACGCACGCAACCTGGGCTTCATCCTGGACCCCTCCCTCTCGATGACCAGACAAGTCAACGCCGTCTCCTCATCGTGCTTCAACACCCTGCGTATGCTTCGCAAGATCTTCCGCTGGATCCCGACCGAGACCAGGAAGACTGTCACCCAGGCACTCGTCACCAGCCGACTGGACTACGGAAACGCCCTCTACGCCGGAACCACAGCCAAGCTACAGAAAAGACTCCAGCGCATCCAGAACGCCTCCGCCCGACTCATCCTGGATGTCCCCCGACGCAGCCACATCTCCAGCCACCTGAGGAACCTGCACTGGCTCCCCGTCGACAAGAGGATCACGTTCCGGCTCCTCACCCACGCACACAAGTCTCTCCACGACCTGGGCCCCAAGTACCTCAACGACCGCCTGACCTTCTACACGCCCACCCGCCAGCTACGGTCCACCAGCCTCGCCCTCGCAGCCGTACCACGCATCCGAAGAGCCACCGCCGGAGGAAGATCCTTCTCTTACCTGGCTGCCAAGACTTGGAACTCCCTCCCCATCCACCTTCGGCTGACCCAGGACCATCTCGCCTTCAGGAAACAACTCAAGACCTGGCTGTTCGAGCAGTAGCATACCCCTCCCCCCAAGCGCCTTGAGACCCTCCCGGGTGAGTAGTGCGCTATACAAATGGCATGATTGATTGATTGATTGACTGATGATTATATTCCTAGTGGTGGGAGGGACACTCTACTGACTCTAAATGAGAGGTGCAGGGAGAGATGTCCCCCATGGTAGAAGTCCTGGTAAGTGAGTATGGAGGCCGCCTAGAAGAGTGTGGGTTGAGTTGCAGGGATAGTCTGATACTGTCTCACCAGTCTCAGGAGGGTGGTGTGAGGTTCCTTTTCAAGGTGGAATATAGTTTGCATCACACATGTGAGGGGCTGTGTGATTTGATTGGCATAGAGCATATGTCCAGTCCCTGTTTTCTATAGATATGCCAACACCGGGTGGAGTGTGAGTTCTAAGACTCATGGGATCTTCCACTAGAGGCAGACCTTGAGGTAGATTGCAGATGGTCTGATTAGGCTTTTGGTGACCCTGAAGGGGGTGGCTCAGGTGTTGTCCAACGTTGGGAGGTAGGGACAGTTTGTGGGAGCTCAGATAGGTTACACTGTAATGGAATGGCTGAAGGGTACACTGCCATGTCCTGTCTCAGAGGAGAGGAAGTAGGGGTGGTCTGAGTCCAAGGGTGCCCGAAACCCAGAGCCTGGTTGGTTCAATGAGTGGGCTCAAGCAGGGGGTTCTAGTCTGTCTTGGGAGGCCATCCATGGAGGGGATGCCTTAGTATCAGGAGAATGTGGGGGGTGGCTGATACCAGCCTCCCACCAGTTCTGATGTCTGGCAGTACCACTCCAGGTGTGAGGGTACAGAAGTCTAGAGAAAGGGATGAGGTGGGTAGACAGTCCCCAGTTGGAGGACCAGTGGGTCAGGGTTTGCCAGCTCAGAATTTAGAGCATTCCAGGACTTACCCTGGTGAGCCCACGTATGGCCTGGGGGTTGTTCATGTACTGTCAGATGGACAAGAGTCTGGAGACCTGCACCAGGCAGACTCTCCCACAACACTGGAGGAAGGTGTTTCCCTTGGAGGGGGTGAGTGTACTCCCCGGAAGTCCTGGCTTGCCAGGCACAGTTCCAGTCTAAGGGTACAGACCCAGGGTTGGACGGCCAGGTTCAGGGTGTCCCCCCCTGACCTAGAGGGAGGGGCAGCTGCTAGCAGCGCACTTACTGGTTTGTCTTCTGTGAGTACTGCTCTGGGTGGGAGGGTGCAGAGCTTCATGGAAACCTCACCCCTGAACCCTGCCCAAACTAAGGGTACAGACCCTGGGCTGGAAGACCAGTTGCAGGATTGCACCCCTGAACTGGTGGAAGAATTGTGCAGGGCACCTGCTCCAGGTGCCCTGGCAGTTCTGGGGTCTGGGGATACCTCTCCACAGGGAAGTGTACTGAACCTTAAGGAGGAGTACAGGTTGTGGGAGAGCCCACCCTCATCTACTGTTCATCCTCAAGGTACAGACCCTGGGTGGTGGACCAATGTCAGGATGCCATCTCTGACCTGGCAGGAGGGACAGTGGACAAAGGGTGCCAATACATTTTGGGCTACCACCTTCCACTCTCATAATCCACTGAGGTTAGAGAGCCTTGAGAGGCCTGGGGTATGGCTCTGACCACTGTGGCGTGCTGCCCTGGTAGACAGGGGGATCCAAAGTCCATCTAGGTTTTGATTGATCACCCCTGGCTTTCGGCTGGTAGGGGGTTGTGTTGGACCTGGCCCCTTCGACAGGTTTATCTCCAAACCTTTTGCTTCCTATTTTTCTGACCTGTTTTTTCTGGCATTAGGACGTTGGGCACTTTACCCCTGCTAATCACTACTAAAGTGCATATGCTCTCTGTGTAAATTGTGATTATGATTGGTTATCCATGATTGGCTTATTTGATTTACTGGTAAGTCCCTAGTAAAGTGCCCTGTGTCTACCCAGGGCCTGTAAATCAAATGCTACTAGTAGGCCTACAGCACAGATTGGGCCACCCATACAAATAGCTTGTCAAATGTGGCTCAGACCTGCCACTGCAGTGTCTGTATGCACAATGTTTAAATGGAAAGTCAACCTGGCAGGTTCACCTACTTGCCAGACCTTAACCTTCCCTTTTACAACATGTAAGAAACCCCTAAAGTAGGCCCAAGTTACCCCGCAGGGTGCAGGGTGCAGTGGATGTGAAAGAGAGGACAGGTACTGGTGTATTTTGCATGTTGTAATAGTGAAGTACTGTGTACTTCATTTTTCACTGTTGCAAGAACTAGCTCTTCTATAGGCTATCATTGGAACTGCTTTTTAACATTTTACAAGTGTAGCATTCTATTGGGAACAATCAGAGATTTGAAGTTTAGGCTCTCTGAACTCAGAATGTGTTGTGTGCGTGTGTGAAGAGCTTGAAGGTGATCCTCTTGTCGACGGGGAGCCAGTGTAGGTTTCTCAGGAAGGGGAGGGGGTGATGTGGTTGTGGCGGGGGACGTTGACGATCAGTCGGGCGGAGGGGTTTTTGATGCGTTGTAGCCGGCGTAGATGTTTGGCTGGGATTCCTGCGAAGAGTGCGTTGCCGTAGGCCAGTCTGCTGCTG
The DNA here is from genome assembly GCF_964261635.1 of Lissotriton helveticus. Classification (NCBI taxonomy): domain Eukaryota; kingdom Metazoa; phylum Chordata; class Amphibia; order Caudata; family Salamandridae; genus Lissotriton; species Lissotriton helveticus. Next base: position 1,297,923,848 of record NC_136061.1, read on the forward strand.
ATGAGGGCATGTGTAACCGTTCTTCTTGTTTCCGTCGGCATCCACTTGTAGATCCTGCAGAGCATGCGGAGGGTGTTGTAGCAGGAGGAGGAGACGGCGTTGACCTGTTTTGACATGGAGAGGGAGGAGTCGAGGATGAAGCCTAGGTTGGGTGCATGGTCGGTGGGTGTTGGTGCTGTTCCCATTGTGGTCGGCCACCAGGTGTCGTCCCAGGCTGAGGGGGTGGGTCCGAGGATGAGGACCTCCCTCTTGTCCGAGTTCAGCTTCAGCCGGCTGTTCCTCATCCAGTCGGCGAAAGCCTTCATTCCGTTGTGGAGGTGGATTTTGGCAGTGAGTGGGTCCCTGGTGAGAGGGAGGATGAGTTGGGTGTCGTCAGCGTAGGAGATGATGTTGAGGTTGTGATGGCGGGCCACTTGTGCGAGGGGGGCCATGAAGATGTTGAACAGCATCGGGCTGAGGGATGAGCCCTGGAGGACGCCACAGATGATGTTGGTGGCTTCAGAACGGAAGGCTGGGAGGCGGACACTTTGGGTTCTGCCGGAGAGGAAGGACGTGGTCCATTCCAGGGATTTCTCTTGGATTCCGGCTTCTAGGAGGCGTGTTTTTAGACTGCGATGGCAGACCATGTCGAAGGCAGCCGACAGGTCCAGGAGGATGAGGGCTGATGTTTTGCCGTTGTCTAGTTGGCGTCTGATGTCGTCCGTGGCGGGGATGAGGGCTGTCTCGGTGCTGTGGTTGCGTCTGAATCCGGATTGGGATGGGTCTAAGATGTTGTTGTCTTCCAGGTGGCGGGTCGGTTGCATGTTGATGATTTTCTCGACGACCTTTGCCGGGAACGGGAGCAGGGATATGGGCCAAAAGTCCTTGGGGTCCCCTTTGGGCTTCTTGAGGAGGGCGTTCATTTCGGCGAGCTTTGAGCTTTCTGGGAATGTCGCTGTTTCAAAGGAGATATTGATGACCTTCTGTAGTTGGTGTGCGATAGCTGCATCTGCTTTGTTGAATATGAGGTGTGGGCAAGGGTCTGATGGGGATCCTGAGAGGACGCCACAGATGATGTTGGTGGCTTCGGAACGGAAGGGTGGGAGGTGGACGCTTTGGGTTCTGCCGGAGAGGAAGGACGTGGTCCATTCCAGGGATTTCTCTTGGACTCTGGCTTCTAGGAGGCGTGTTTTTAGACTGCGATGGCAGACCGTGTCGAAGGCAGCCGACAGGTCCAGGAGGATGAGGGCTGATGTTTTGCCGTTGTCTAGTTGGCGTCTGATGTCGTCTGTGGCAGGGATGAGGGCTGTCTCGGTGCTGTGGTTGGGTCTGAATCCGGATTTGGATGGGTCTAAGATGTTGTTGTCTTCCAGGTGGCGGGTCAGTTGCATGTTGACGATTTTCTCGACGAGGAGGGCGTTCATTTCGGCATGCTTCCAGCTTTCTGGGATTGTCGCTGTTTCAAAGGAGATATTGATGACCTTCTGTAGTTGGGGTGCGATGGCTGCCTCTGCTTTGTTGAATACGAGGTGTGGGCAAGGGTCTGATGGGGATCATGAGTGGATGGAGTTCATGACCTTAGGTGTCTCGTCATCATTGACGTTGGCCCAGGAGGTCAGGCGGTTGGCCCTGGTGGTGTCAGGGGAGGTGGCGACTGGCGTGGCGGGGGCGGTCATAGTGTTGAAGCTGTCGTGGATGTCAGCGATCTTGCGGTAGAAGAAGATGGCTAGTGAGTCGGACAGTTCTTGTGAGGGCGGGATGTCATTGGTGTTGGCACTGGGGTTTGAGAGTTCATTTACAATGCTGATGAGCTCTTTGCTGTCGTGTGTGTTGTTGTCTAGGCGGTTTTTGAAGGAGGATCTCTTTGCTAGTCTGATGAGGTGGTGATGTCTGAGGGTGGCGTCCTTGTGGCTGCGTAGTTGTCTGGTGTGCGATCGTGGAGCCATGTCTACTACAGTTTCCGGCATGTGCATTTGGAGGTCTGGAGCTCGTCGGTGACCCAGTTGGCTCTTTTGCTGGTGTGGGTGTTGGGTGGTTTCTTGAGCGCAGCGAGGGTGTTGGCGCAGTCTTCGATCCACTGTCTCTGTCTGAGGTTGCGGGCTGCGGCGTCTGCGTTGGTAGGGTCGGTGGGGGGTTCTGGGCGAGGATGATGTTCAGCTGGTCATCGGTGCTCCAGCAGCGGTGAGGTGGCTTTTGGGTGCAGTGGTGTGTGGTTGGTTTCTTGAAGGTGAAATAAATGCAGCAGTGGTCGGTCCAGTGGAGTTCAGTGGTGTGGTCGAAGGTGACTTGGGAGTCTGTGGAGAAGACGGGGTCCAACGTGTGGCCGGTGGCGTGGGTGGGTGCGATGACGAGTTGTCTGAGGCCGAGGTTGGCTAGGTTGTCGATGAGGGTTGAGGAGTTTGCGTCAAGGTTGTTCTCGAGGTGGAAGTTCAGGTCACCTTGGAGGATGTAGTCCGTAGAGTCGAGCGCGTGGGTACTGGCGAGGTCGGCGATGGTGTCGTTGAACTGGGCCCGTGGTCTAGGGGGTCTGTAGATGAGTGTTCCTCTGAGGGTGGTGTTGGGGTTGGTTTGGATCTGGAAGTGCAGGTGTTCGGCGGCGTTGAGGGTGTCGTATGCGTGGGTGGAGACCTTGACGGTGAATATGTGGGTGATGGCTATTTCTCCTCCGACTCCGTTGGCGCGGTCCCTTCGGGTGATATTGTAGCCGTCCGGGATGGCTATGGAGATGTCGGGTGTCAAGGAGTCATTCCACCAGGTCTCGGTCAGAAAGGCTCCTCTGGGGCAGAGGTGTCAACAGATCCTAGAGCTCGATGGCGTGTTTGCGTGCGGAGCGGGTGCTGAGGAGTATGCAGCGGAGGTAGTTGGGTCCAGTCCTTGGATGTTTGGTGGTTCTGTCGCAGGTTAAGCTACAGGTGCGGCAGGAGAAGGGTCCGTGGGTCCGTTTCAGGGCTGCCTGGAAGCAGGTGGAGTTTCGGCCGGTGTTGAGTGCGTGGAGGCTGCTGGCGTCGTAGTGGGTTCTGGTGTCGTGGCGTTCGCGGAGTCCAGGCGCTGGGCTCGGTCCAGGCGCGGACGGGCGCAGACAAGCTTGCCTTTGGAGCACCAGTGGCGCAGCCACGCAGCGGCCGCCATTTAAGGCGGGAGGGAGGGAGTAGCAGCTGGGAGGCGGGAGCGGGGCAGCGAGGGGGCGGGTTGCAGGGGGAAGCGGCGGGAAGATGGGGGGTGCAGGAGCAAGAGGGGGGGACAACAGAAAGGTTGGGGCTGAGATAAAGGAAAATAAACAACAATTACAGGGAGGAAGACAGCAATGAAAATAGAACAGGGCAGGGCAGTCCGGGCACAGAAGGCTCGAATTCGCGCTCCAAGTGGTGTCGAGCAGTCGAGCAGGCAGACAGGTGGAGCTGTTCAGCAGTAGGGGGGCGACCTGGCCTGCAAGCAGGGTTAAAAAGAGGTACACAGTGTGTTTAAGGAAATATTAGGGTGTTCCACACATCTACATCATAAAAGAACATTTGGTCAAGATGTTTTAGCCATACCTGCTCCCTCCTGAGTCATTGTCTTTTGTCACGACCTTTGGTGGATTTTCGGATCACTCTCTGGGATCAAACAGGATATTTTCCCTGATTATGTAAGTTCACACTCATTTAGAGTCTTATGAACATCTTTATCCTTTCCTGTCATGGGGACTATTAGGGTTCCAAAAATGGGGTAAGGATTGCCGGTTTCCCATATTTCAGGTTTTGATCAAAAAGAAATAAATTAATATTACTTCAGAATTGGCATTGGTCACCAACAAAACTGCATAAAGCTGGCTTGCTTCCCCATTCTAACTGCTGGATATGTGATAGTACGTCTTGTAACATTTCTCATATTATCTGTGAATGCCCTGCGATCCAACCCTTTTGGAATTATGTAGGTAAAACCTTATGTTCCACGATGCCTCTACAAATTCCACTTTCGCATGCTACCATTCTTCTGCATGATACATGTCAATCACAATCACTTTCTAAGCCACAAGCCCGACTTTTGCACACAGCCTTAACTACAGCCAAAATGTCTATATTACGGCAATGGAAATCGCCTCAACCACCATCACAAGAAACGTGGATGGTGGCCATGATCCAAACAGCTTCCTACGAACGTATGATATACAACATACAGGATCAATGTGATCTCTTTTTTCGAATATGGACACCTTTTCTAGCTTCAAATACCGATGCTAACGTTAATGACCCTTCTATGCAGTAATTTAACTTCTATTTCCTCTTATTTTCATCCATTATTCATTATTGGTGGTTATAAATCTTAACATATATAGTATTTATGCCATCCTGAGCACGGAAGAGGTTATCTGCTATTTGATGTTGTTTTTAATAGCTGTTCACCAGAACTGTTACATGTAATTATGAATCTTTTAATATACATATTTATACATGTGTGTTTCCCTGCTTACACTTACATTCTCCACAATATGGCTATTGTTTTCTTTTATTGTTTGTACATTCCTCTATATTATCCATTTCACTCTCTTTTTCTATCCTCATCTCGTATTTCCTTTTCGCACCTCATCTCCCTTGGTTCCGTAACAATATATTCATATACCTGTAATAGAATGTAATTTCTTTAATTTTGTTTATGTCACAAGACTATTATGTGTGTGTGTGTGTATATGTGTATATATATATATATATATATATTTATTATATATATATATATATATAAATATATTATCCAAAGCTGTTGCAGGAACCCATTCGGGGATCAGCCACACACAAAATGGATCCAAATCCTTGCTTCCTCAGCTTGCTGGCAGGTTTGAAACACTCGTGTCCTCACAGGAATGCTGCCAAACGCGTTTCGAGACCCCAGGCTCTCTTCGTCAGTGGCAAAGTTCATTGAGCACTGGAGCTGCCCCATAAATGATGAGTCCCCGCCCCCTGGGCGTGTACAATCAGGGCGGCGTTTCTGGGATCTGTAGTCCTCTGTTCAAGGAAAGGGGCTTTTGCTCGAGGTAATGAAAAAATAAAACCACAGTGGGTGTGAAAGTACATCAGTGTTGTCTGCCTTCCCTGCTTTTCAGCTGAAGACGGAGTGTGATGGGGCACCCCTGCAGAGCCCCAGCACGTTTCGTGTCCATGGTTGTCATCATGTGGTGTCAACCTCGGTTCTGTCTCAGAGCAGCAGGCTGAATCCCCACGACCGGGACGGCCGATACATAATCCAAAGCTGTTGCAGGAACCCATTCGGGGATCAGTCACACACGAAATGGATCCAAATCCTTGCTTCCTCAGCTTGCTGGCAGGTTTGAAACACTCGTGTCCTCACAGGAATGCTGCCAAACGCGTTTCGAGAGCCCAGGCTCTCTTTGTCAGTGGCAAAGTTCATTGAGCACTGGAGCTGCCCCATAAATGATGAGTCCCCGCCCCCTGGGCGTGTACAATCAGGGCGGCGTTTCTGGGATCTGTAGTCCTCTGTTCAAGGAAAGGGGCTTTTGCTCGAGGTAATGAAAAAAATAAAACCACAGTGGGTGTGAAAGTACATCAGTGTTGTCTGCCTGCCCTGCTTTTCAGCTGAAGACGGAGTGTGATGGGGCACCCCTGCAGAGCCCCAGCACGTTTCGTGTCCATGGTTGTCATCATGTGGTGTCAACCTCGGTTCTGTCTCAGAGCAGCAGGCTAAATCCCCACGACCGGGACGGCCGATACATAATCCAAAGCTGTTGCAGGAACCCATTCGGGGATCAGCCACACACGAAATGGATCCAAATCCTTGCTTCCTCAGCTTGCTGGCAGGTTTGAAACACTCGTGTCCTCACAGGAATGCTGCCAAACGCGTTTCGAGAGCCCAGGCTCTCTTCGTCAGTGGCAAAGTTCATTGAGCACTGGAGCTGCCCCATAAATGAGGAGTCCCCGCCCCCTGGGCGTGTACAATCAGGGCGGCGTTTCTGGGATCTGTAGTCCTCTGTTCAAGTAAAGGGGCTTTTGCTCGAGGTAATGAAAAAAATAAAACCACAGTGGGTGTGAAAGTACATCATTGTTGTCTGCCTGCCCTGTTGTCCCAGAAACGCCGCCCTGATTGTACACGCCCAGGGGGTGCACTAAACACCAAAGATAACCGCATCATACTAAAATGGAACATCAACGACAAAGAAATCACATTTCTTGACGTCATGGTAAAACTCACAGAAACAGGATTAGAAACAGATCTTTTCCGGAAAGCAACTGACCGCAATAATACTCTCCACCATACCAGTTTTCACCAGGATTCTTTGAAAAGACATCTACCATTCAGCCAAATGTTAAGAGTAAAACGTATCGTATCAAATTCAGATGTGTGCATTACCCAAATGACACTAAACACCAAAGATAACCGCATCATACTAACATGGAACATCAACGACAAAGAAATCACATTTCTTGACGTCATGGTAAAACTCACAGAAACAGGATTAGAAACAGATCTTTTCTGGAAAGCAACTGACCGCAATAATACTCTCCACCATACCAGTTTCCACCAGGATTCTTTGAAAAGACATCTACCATTCAGCCAAATGTTAAGAGTAAAACGTATCGTATCAAATCCAGATGTGTGCATTACCCAAATGACACAAATGGCCAAAAGGTTTCAAAGCTGAGGGTACCCACAAGCAACCCTCAATGAAGCAATCACCAAAGTATCTAACATCACACGCGAGGAAGCCCTTAGAGGATCCACCATCAAAAAAGACAACAAAAGAACGGTATCAGTATCAAGATACTCCACTGCCAGTAAAACTTTCAAAAGTATCATCTTGAAACATTGGCGCATACTGTCCTCTGAGCCTGACTTTGGGAACCTTTTCAAAGAACCCCCAATCTTTGCTTACACAAGGACGGAAAATCTCAAAGAACTATTATCCAAACCACCGAATGAACAGGTGTCACACACTGGCACACTTCCGTGCCATAATTGCAACAGCTGCAACAACGTCATTCCTGGAAACAGTATTAACCACCCAATGAGAGGTTTCAAAATTAAACTCAATGTGGATGCCACGTGCGACTCCTCCAATCTCATCTACCTTCTCAAATGCCCATGTGGCATGATCTACGTGGGAAAAACTACCAGAAAAATTAAGGTTCGCCTCAACGAACATAAATCAAATATCCGAACAAAGAATCAGAAATCCAACGTCGCAATCCATTTCAATGACTTTAACCACAACGTGGCTCAACTAAAATACATGGTACTTGAGACTATTTGCAAAAAAGAAGGTAAAGACAATAACAAAGTTCTGCTCCAATGCGAAACGGCCTGGATTTACAGGCTTCAGGCGATGAAGCCGCACGGTCTAAATGACCGAATTGAATTAAGTGCCTTTCTGTAGTACACAATGTGGTACCTTGTCCACACTTTGCCCCTTGGCAGCATCAGCTTGAATGTTATCACTGTTTTTGAATAATATTCCTATGTATGTTTCTTGCTAACCTTACAGCCATGTACCCATAAACATCGGTTTTCACCACATCTCACACCCCATCTGGTTCCCTTAAAACTCACCATCCCATAACCATTGGTCACAACCTCCCCACTCCAATATGGTGATTTGGATGCCATTTCACCCTTAGTCCTTTCACCATGTTTAAGACCGAGCCACATGACTAGTCACATGGCTCTGTTTCACTCCGCCAGCCATAACTTTATGTTTCACTCCGCGCCAACTCCGCATCAGATTCCTGTCACCATAGCAGCTGACGGAACATAACCTGAAGCGTTTTGCATGCGTTCGATAATCGGTATCAGAATGCTGTTTCACCGTCCGGTTTGAAACAAACATTTTCGATACTTCCCTTTTGTTTACTTTCACCCAGGTTTTCACCAAACAGACCAGCCACTCCGGCGTAAGTGTTTCAACACGCTCTTGCATGATTTATTTTTCACTTAGTCCACTATCTTTGTTTTCAAATACTGTCACGTCCAAAACAATCCCCATGGTTTATAAGGTATTTTGATACACGCCATCATGTGACCAGGTTAGCATGTTTACCAGTGGGTTTTACACCAATGTAATGTTTGAACATATATGTCTTTGAGTTAGTTCTACATTTTAAAGGCGTTTATCATTATGTTTTCAGCGCTCCTTGAGAAAGGGCTTTTCCGGCCCGAAATGCATTGGAGCATTTGTCCTGTGTGAAAAACAACAGTCTCGAATCAATTCAATCATATGCATTAATATGGATTAAACGAGTTCATAAAACCAAAATATGTGAACAATGATGAAAAACCTGAACCTAAAATAAAAGCAAGTTAATTTGGAAACTGAAAGGAGTCTGTCGTGATTATGACGAACCAATAAGGTGTGCCCAGTCACAAGGATGCGTCTACACACATGGTAACGCACTCAACCAGCCACCAATCCACGGCGTACAGGGACGGTTACGCCACTTGTTGGAGCACCCTAAAAATCCTTAAACTTTCAAACAACTACATATCAATTATTTTGTGAAAAACTGATACCTTCATACAACTTGCGCAGTGCGCCTTGCCCTAATTACAGTCTCCTGGAAGTGCCTCACTAGTGGGTCCATCGCCAATATGAACAACAGGGGAGACAACGGGCAACCTTGCCTAGTACCATGAGATAGGGAAAAGGGTGTAGATAGAGTGCCATTAAGTCGGAGTTGAGCAGTGGGCTGACTATATACTAGGGCTGTGGTAGGTATGAAGCCCTGTGGCATACCCATTTGTTTCATTATAGAGAGAAAAAAGGCCCATTCCATGGAGTCGAAGGCCTTTTCGGTGTCTAGCAGGATCGCTGCTGCGGGGTGTCCGGGTCTATTCTATGCAGGGTGTTAAACAGTGTACGGTGGTTGAACGCCGTGGAACGATGGGATATAAAACCCGTTTAGCCGGAGTGACTATGAATTCCATCAGGAGCGAGAGGTGGCATGCTAATGCCTTAACCAGATCGATGCTCAGCATATTCCCCTCCTGTGCTGAGATTTACATATTCCCTTTATTCATGACGAGCTGGGCTCGTCATGAGCGTGCGAGGAGGCTACCTCATGACGAGCCCAGCTCGTCATGAGCGTGGAAGGGGTTAACAAGTATTTATAGTCTAAGTTGAGGGGGGACGGGGGAAGGTAGGAGCCGCACAGCAACGCGTCCTTCCCGGGTTTGGGAAGTAATATAATAACTGCTTCGCGGAGAGTAGGTGGGAGGACCTGCTTCTCCAGCGCTTCAGCATACATATCCAACAGATGAGGGATCAAGAGCTCCCTGAATGCCTTGTAAAATTCCCCAGTGAACCCATCCAGCCCGGGGGCAGTGGAGGAGTTCAAGGAGGTGATGGCTTCGTCTATGCTTTCCGCAGTGATGGGTATCGCTAAAAAGTCCTGCATGAATTTCTCAAGATATACCAGCGCCACTTTGCTAAATAGGTCTCTTGAGCAGTGCGGTCTTGCCCCAGCCTGGTGGAGTTTAGTGTTTTAAACTATGTGAGAAATTCTTGCTGTATGCCCACAGGGTCAGTGATGTGCTGTCCCGCCAGTGACTGCAGCTCTGTGATGTAGGCTTTCGCGTAAGGGGGCCTAACCATTTGTGCCAGAATCTTACCTGGGCGGTCCCTTTCCCCGTACACCCTAGCATTGTGGTATTTCCCCATATATAGAATTTCCCTATCAGCCGTCTCCCTGTATTCCAGGAGTAAAGCTGCCCTCTTCGCGCAGTTGGCCGGGTCTGTTGACACCATTTGTGCAGGGTCTAGGGCACCAATCTCACCCTCCACCCGGGTAAGAGTACTACGAATAGCACGTAGTACTCCGGAGCATTTGGCCATGCACACACCTCTAATGTAAGCCTTAAAGCCCTCCCATATCACTGCCTCTGTGTCCACTGACTCAGTGTTAAGTGTAAAATATTCTTCAATTGCGTCCTGGATCTCCTGCCTAAAAACCTCATCCTCCAGAGCTCGGTGGGGGAACCTCCACTGCCTTTCAAAGCCCTCGGGCGTGGGATCATCAGGGAGAGCAGGGGGAGTGGTCTGAGTATGTTCGGGTTAACGTTTGAAGTTTATGGAACCATCTAGAAATGTCCGGTGTAGCCAACCAATAGTCCAGTCCCGTCCAAGTGTCATGGGAACTGGTGTAATGGGTATAGGTGGTTTGAATCCGGTCTCATGCCCGGCCGATATCTAGGAGCGAGAAGTGTTCATTTATAGAGTGCAGAGCTTTACGAGCTTGATGCTTGGGGTCCGGGGCAGTAGAGGTACTGTCAGTGGGCAGGTGCAAGACGATATTGAAATCACACCCCAAAAGAAATGGCATGGTGCCTAGTTGTAGCAATTTTTATAGTAACGCCTAATAAAAATCATGGGAATCGTTATTCGGGACATATATATATATATACCAACACTATCTTGTGACTTAGCAACCTGCCCACCACTATCACATGCCTGCCTTCAGGGTCATAGCGGTAACAGAGTGGCACTTAAAGATGAGTTGCTTGTGTATAAGGATGGCTGTGCCCCTAGCATAATTGCTATAGTTAGCAAAAAATCTTTTCGGGCCACAGGAAGAGGCGAACCTGGCTTGATCACTGGTGGGAAGGTGTGTCTCCTGCAAAAAGGCCACATCTACCCCGTGCCTGAGTAAGTAATGGAAAATCTGACGTTGTTTGCGTGTATCATTTAAGCCTCGGACATTCCACGGCGCTAATGTGACATTCGATGGATTTGAGTTATAACCTAACTGTGCCATCCGAGAAAGAAAAACTTATGAGCAGGGAGTAACCAAGCGCAGTACCCAGTCATTGTGGACACAAACAAGAGAATCAAAGCAACATGCAATGCAATACGAACAATACCCCTCCCCCCACCCAGCCTTCCCGCCCACCCGGAGAGGCAATAAGAAAGTTACAAAAATATGCAATAGTACCAATGGCATTTCAAAAAACACCAACAAGGGAGCAAATGTGGTACAGTCAAGCATCACCAATACGATCTCTTAGGTGTACACCAAAGTGAGGGTGTATCGCTTTCCACGGCCTAGCAGCCTCAACAAATATTATACTCAACATATGAATTCCCGGCTGTCATTATTAACATGTGAAATGCGCGGTGTAGCAACAGGTAGCAAGTGACCTGCAGTCAGCCATGCCCAGAGTTAGAGAACAAATCCACACTGACAGCAGAGCTACTGTGTGGAGGTGAAGCAGTGTCTGTTTCTGTGGGGCGCTTGTTGATAAGTTTATAATTACGGCAAAATTCCTGTACTTCTGTAGGATTTTCAAAAATTCAAACACATCCATTCACCTCCGCCCTCAACCTGGCTGGATAAAGCATGCCATACTTCAACCCTAAATTCTTTAGTGTTGCCTTTACCCCTAGGTATCTCCTCCTTGCGTCTTGGACCATGGTCGTGAAATCCGGATATAGCGACAGTCTGGAGCCCTGCCAAGAGAGTTCGCCATGTTCACGAGCCAGTCGCAGTGCGGTGTCCCTGTTGCAAAAGTTCATTATTCGCGCAATATTGGCCCTGGGTGGGCAGCCCGGGTTGGGGCGGGGGCCAAGATATCTGTGGGCCCATTCCACCACAAAGCCAGGAGTAAAAGATTCTTTCCCAAACAGGTCAGTGAGGATCGTCGCCACTAAGTTAACCAGGTGTCCTGAAGCAGTGGACTCTGGCACACCAACCAGGCAAACGTTATTACGACGACTTCGTGCCTCCAAATCCTCGTTTTTCGTTGCGACTTCTTTTAGGATTCATTCCATGCGGTCTATCTTCTTCACTGCTTGCGCCATTCCATCTTCTAGGTCCGATGCACGGGACTCAACAACATCCAGCCGTCGATCGTGCACCTGGAGCTTCGCTCTAAGATCTGCTATGTGCTTGTCAAGAGACTGAGTGGACATCTAGAGTCTTGAACCCGGCCCTCATTTGCAACAGCAGTGGGTGCAATTGGTTTGAGTCGTCTGTTGAGGTAGAAGGAGGATGCCCACCGTCCGCCATGTCGCAAGGGTCTACTAGTTTCTCGAAGGGAAGGACGCTTTGTTTAGGGTCTCTGCGGCCCATGCCGCAGCTGCTCTGGCGGGTGCATTTGTGAAGGCAAGCGGGCGCTTAGGTCGATGAGTAGCCTGTGGTATGATGCAGGGGGGGCTCTCTGCAGACGGTGCACAGTATGGGATCCCTCCGCCGCCGTTGGAGGCGCGCTGTAGCCGCAACCAGTCCCAGCGTCCCACCAGCTGGGCCCCAGGCAGAACCCGCCTTATGTTTCACCGACTGTGCAGGATGCAAAAGGAGCGTCTACCCAATTGCAGTATGAGGGGGTCAAGTAGGTAACAATGTGGTCTGGTGGCCTCTCTTGCACCAGCGGGCCCCGTGTTGGAAAGGGGGGCCCACGGTGCAATCAAGCTGTTTAACTCGGCAGCAGGCAGGCCGAAGCAGAGAGCGACCCCGTGTCCAAGCAAGGGCCTCAAGTGGAGGGGGGAGGAGGTGCAACGTACATACACAAGCGCTGGGGCTCCGTGCTGTTTCTTTTGGCCCCGGGAGTGCCGCAGGTAGGTGGAGTTAGGGCCTGGCTCAGCGCTCTGTGTGCAGTGTACTGTGGGGCCGCCGCTGTATAATCACAGGCACTCGCGGTTCCCGGGGCAGCTGAGAACACTATGCGGGAGGCCGGACAGACCTCCCGCACCTTGTGTAGACTTCCGGAGGAGGTCGCTGAGCCCCGGGTGCACCGCGGGATGCCCAAACCTACCGCACTGTCCTCTTGTTGCTCGCAGGCTGTGTCTTCACTCTGCCGCTGCCGCCTCCCCCATCAGGATGCAGGCTGCCGCCATTTTGCACTGACGCTCCGGACAGGATCTTTGCAGTCCATTGTTTGCTCACCGCTGCCAGGGCCTTCCGCACTGCCGTGGTCATCTGTACTGCCTGAAGGATTGTGCTTCAATTTTTTGGATTCTGTGGCCGCATAGGAGTCCGGGATAGGACTAATTAGGCACTACGGCCGGAAGAGCTTCAGCTCCGTGCGGCCATCCCGTTCACGGCGTAGCCACACCCCAGTTTGACTTCGATATTAAGAGGACACACCCTGATTCTGTGATCCAGTGCCTGCTTTAAAAAGTTTTTTCTATGAGTGCTTGTATTTTATTCTTCTTTCAGATGTGCACAGTAAAGTTTATAAATGACTCCAGATAAATTACTATAGCTAAGAGACTCCCAAGCTCCAGCAAATGTTAATTTAAAAAACTGTAAACTATTTAAATGTTGACACATTTTTATTGTGGGGTTGTGTCTTCTTTTCCAGCTAGAATTCATTCTCAAGGTAGGTTCTGATATTTTATAAACAGAGCTTCTTAAAAGTATTAAGTTGTTCATGTTGTAATCATAGACTAAGTATGAGCCTTTTGCTCAGGGGGAAATGGGATGGAATAGAAAATATGATTTTCTATCAAATAACTTATTAACTACCCTGTAGTGTGGTATTGGGTTCAGTCAGGTCTACATACTCTGCAAAAAACTCTCGAACACCTTAGAATAGAAGTTGGCACGGAAACTGGAAATGCAAAAGACAAGTTTATTAAGACCCCATGGGGTGGTGGTACATTCCTACAGCACCCTTCGGTATTGCAAGAAGTATCACACCGAACATTGGTGTGCGACCTCTTTTATACAGTCTCAACAGTAATAAAAGGTAGGTAGTATACTTTTGAACAGTTTTAGGTACATATAAGGGCAATTTTGGAACACAGCCAACATGTGGGAGTAGTTTAGTACCACTGGTCAGTTTTGGAGAACATTCCTAAGAGGTGACCGCTCATTAAACCAAATGTTTGAATGCGCATGCGCGAGCTTGACCAGTGCTAAAAATAGCCTGTTGCTGGGCAAGGTAAATGGTCATTGGTACAGAGGAAGGACAAAAGGGCATGCTGGCCACGAGGCAGCATGTTCATACAAAATGGAAGCCAGTGAATACAAAATGGCCCCCGTACGTTTGGTCAATTTAACGGAGAAAGTTTGTGTAGCTGAGCTAAATGCTAAATCAGGTGCTGCCAAATTACGACAGACGGGCCTTTTAGCATTTAGCTGAAGCTACCTCATAATGGAAGTAGTCAGGATATTCGTCATCAATATTTATCAACATTAAATTTGCTATCTCTTTGTTAATTATTTTCTCATTCTTGACAATAGCTCGTTTGGATGGATTGCAGGCAGTAATACATATAGAACATAAGGCAGGGCAACATTGAATACATAAACAAAGGAAAAATAGTATTCCAATAATCATACATAAGATCGTTAATAGCTTCCAACCCCAAGTACTAAGTAAAGTCCAAAACCAATTAGAGAATGTCCATGTACCATTTTCGGGGTGTATTTCAGCAGCAATTTTGTGCAATTTAGAAATGGCATCATACACGGAATGTGAATTGTCTGGGACGTAAACACAACAACTACTACCGATAATGCGGCATGCACCCCCACGATCAGCTAGAACTACATCAAGAACCATTCGGTTCTGGAGCATTACAATCCTGGTAATCTGAAGTTCTTCAGTTAAGTTCCCCAAAGCAGAGGCAGTTTCATTAGCAACAGCTTCCACAACACGTGTTAGCCGTCTTATTTTCCTGCTATTTAAGGCAGCACCAACAAAGGAAAACAGGCCTAAATTGAAATCCACATATTGCTGCAAGGAGGTGTCAGTTTGATCTATTTCTTCAATTTCTAATGTTCTCTTAACTCTATTCAATATAAAATCATGATATAATACAAAGTCATTATGATACATTGGCGGAGCAATGAATACAGGTGGTAACACAAAAGATATGTAACAAGTTCCTAACCACCCAATGGGAAGACAGTGGTATCCCTTATTTCCACAAATAAAGTAAGTGTTACGTGAGGCTACAAAAGCAATACCATTTGGTGTATCAAAAGTGAGAGTAGTGTTACATTCACTCCTCCCTACTGGAATAGTGCCTTTATTACGAATACATAGTTCAGCTTTAGTGTCAATAACGGTAATTACATGTAGACTGGACATATTTACGGGTCTTTTATTAGTGAAAATATGAGGTGTAGATACATTGTCCGGTCGATATTCTTCCCATTCAAATGTAGTTCCTTCTGCTTGTGGGTAGCCATCTCTGTCATTATAACAGACTTTATTCAATCGAAAGAGTAGTCCACCTTTTGTTGGCCATCTTAGGGTAAAAAGAAGAGTATACCAAGCATTACAAGAACCATTATGAGAGAATGGAAGAGGAATAAGCGGAGTTCCTCCTTTCTTTTGATGTCCAGGCAACATTCCACATACCCAACAGTTCGAAGTGTTCGTCATGTTATGGGTATGATGCAAAATTTGAATGAAACTGTTATTTAAGTAAGTCTGTCTATGTCTCTCTTCATGATAAGGCAGAGTAAAATGAAAATGTTCAGATGGGCTTGGAGTGGTAGGCAGTAAATATTCTCGTGCAGGAAGCAATCGTTCTATAGTCCAAGCTATCACTGCTATTACCACTATAGTCGTAACAAAAAGCACAGCACCAAGAATGTTCTTATTTCTCGTTGTAGCAGGTGC
Source organism: Lissotriton helveticus (assembly GCF_964261635.1). Classification (NCBI taxonomy): domain Eukaryota; kingdom Metazoa; phylum Chordata; class Amphibia; order Caudata; family Salamandridae; genus Lissotriton; species Lissotriton helveticus. Next base: position 1,297,939,379 of record NC_136061.1, read on the forward strand.
CATAGTTCACAAAACAAAATTCTTCAAAAACAAAAATAAAAAATAAAAAAAATGAGTGCTGAGAACCGAGGCTGCCGCTGGTTTCTTCTCCGAGATTCAAGACGGGTGTCGCTACACTGGACAGAACTGATCCCCCCCCCCCCTTGATATTCTCGGCTTCCGTTTTCACAAACCTCAGAACGGTAACTCAACCAGTCTTGCACAAAACAACAGCTTTTCTTGATGGCAAATTATACTTCGCTGCATCAGAAACAGTGTGGTCCGGGAAGGCTCCCTCTGATTCATTAGGCGTAGTAGCTGGGCTCTTCTCTGCATCCAAGATGTCTCGATAATCAGACAGCACCGCAGGATTCACCAGATCCGGAGAGACACGACGGCAGTGAGTAGAATGTATCCACCGCTTCTTATTCGTGACTCGCACAGCCGTCCGAGTTGTCAGCAGTACCTGTTCAGGGCCACGCCACCTCGGCTCCAAACTGCTGGATCTCTCGAACGCGCGGATCATAACATGGTCCCCAGGACGGAGATCGTGAGCCTCTCCAATGGAATTGTCGGGGAGCGCTTCTCGAACCTGTTGATGAATAGAAAGTAAATCATTTGTTAATCGTGCCAAATAATCGTTCATCATTATACAAGGCACATCATGTATCATACGAGGCTTAGGAATTCCCCTGATATTCATAGGCCTTCCAAACACCACTTCATAGGGTGTGAGGCCAGATCAGGAATGTGGCACTGATCTAATAGACAGTAATGCCAAAGGCAAAGCATCCGTCCATTTCAAAGACGTGGATGCCACGATCTTTGCTAGCTTCAGCTTCAAGGTTGCATTATACCTTTCTACCAGACCTGCTGACTGCGGATGGAATACAGCATGAAATTTCTGCTTAATTCCCAATCCTTTCAGGACGTACTCCACTACTTTCCCAACGAAATGAGGACCATTGTCATTCCACAAAAATTTACAAACACCATAACGTGGGAAGTACTCTTTAAGTAACACCTTAGCTGTTATCAATGCTGTATTATCCTTCGTGGGGTAGGCCTCAATCCATTTACTGAAGGCACACACCACCACTAAGACATACTTGAGGTTATTACAGCGCTCCAGCTGGATGTAATCCATTTGCAGTACTTCGAATGGTGCAGTAGGTGGAACAAACCCTCCTTTAGGAGTATAAATCCCTTTAGCAGGATTGTACTGTAGGCATATCAGACAGGTCTGCACTGCTCTTTTGGCCGTACTAGCAATCTCAGGATGCTCCCAAACTCGTGTAAGCAATTTGGTAATTGCAAGAGCTCCAACATGTGCCAACCCATGTGTCATTTGGACCATTGCTTGCAAATAAGCGGCAGGCAATTTCCATCTCTCCATATCTTTGCTACGCCAACAACCCTCATCATCCAACACTCCCTCTGTTGCCCAGGTTGCAAGTTCTGCTTCAGATGCTGATTTTTGCATGTCTAGTATTTCCTCTCTAGCATCATGCCATCGCTCAGCTTGCGATCTCACCACATGCATGGGAGAGACATTTTGTAACATGGCAGTCTCTCTCGCTATGCGATCTGCAAAAGCATTTCCTTGTCCTATTTTGTCTGTCACTTTCTTATGCGCACTACATTTGATTATCGCTACTTTCCTTGGACATAATAGTGCATTCAGGAGATCACGTACTAATTCTCCATGCATAATATGCTCTCCATGCGAGGTCAGGAACCCTCGTTCCTTCCAGAGTAGGCCAAAATCATGCACTACTCCAAAAGCGTAACGACTATCAGTGTAGATATTCACACATAGTCCACCACTTAACTCACATGCTTTCGTTAAGGCTATCAATTCAGCTGCTTGGGACGTTTTTTGCGGTATTCGTGCTGTTTCTACCACTGTCTTAAGTGTCGTGATTGCATAGGCTGCAGAAGTTGTACCATCTGGCAACTTTAAACACGATCCATCAACCCACAGTTCCCCATCTACATCTGGAAATGGCGTATCCTGTAAATCGATACGACCCTTTGTTTGTTCTTCAGTCAGAAAAACACAATCATGTTGTTCTTCCTTCTGGGTCTCAGCAACAGGATATGGCAATAAAGTAGCGGGGTTCAAAGTGGCGCACCTCTTCAGTGTAATATGTGGCCCCAACAGCGTTAGCTCGTATCCTGTTAAACGAGCACTAGTTAGGTGCTGTGTTTTCGTTTGATTCAATAAAGCATCTACCGCATGGGGAACTAACACCAATAATTTGTGTGACAAAACTATTCCCTCACTCTGCCGTATAGCCACTGCTGTTGCTGCAACTGCTCGAAAACACCCAAGCAGTCCTCGAGCCACTGGATCGAGTACTGCTGAGAAATACGCACAAGGTCTTTGTTTATCTCCGTGTGTCTGCACTAAGACTGACAATGCACACCCATCCTTCTCGTGTACATACAGCGTAAAGATCTTTGTGTAATCAGGTGTACCTAGCACTGGTGCAGAACAAAGGGCTTGTCTCAATTGCTCAAAAGCATTATGACATTCATCAATCCATTCAATGGGAATCGGTGTAGTTTTAGACAGCAATGCTAACAAAGGTTTTATAATGTGTGAAAATCCTAGTATCCATTGCCTACAAAAGGACGTCAAACCTATGAAAGCACGAACATCTTTCTGAGTGTGGGGGACTGGTGTATCTAAAATTGCTTGAATTCGGTCTGATGTCAATGCACACCCCTCCTTAGACAAAAGATGACCGAGGTAGATCACCTTTTGTCTACAATATTGCAACTTCTTCCTCGAAACCTTGTGATTATGCTTAGCAAGAAAAGAAAGCAGGGAAAGTGTACTCTCCTCACATTGTTCCTGCATGTCTGCTGCAAGTAAAATATCATCCACATATTGAATAAGAGCCACCACAGACTGTAAGTCAAAAGAATCAAGCTGTCTTTTTAAAGCCTGGCTATAAATGCTAGGGCTTTCTGTGTAGCCTTGAGGAACTCGACAAAATCTATAAGATTTATTATTTAATGTGAAGCCAAACAAATATCGGCTATCAGGATGAATGGGAATCGAGAAGAAAGCGTTCTTCAAGTCAATCACAGTGAAGGTAGTTGCTGTGGGCGGAATCAAAGTAAGTAAGGTGGTAATGTCAGACACCACCGGATACTGAGGTACGACTATCTTATTAATTTCTCTCAAATCAATAATGAAACGATAGATCTTAGTGTCTGTGTCTTTCTTTAGGATCGGAAGAATTGGACTGTTACAAACATTATAGGGGACTTCCTCCACCACCCCTGCCATAATCAAGTCATTTACAATATGTGCCAGGGCCACTTCGCCTTCTCTAGAGATCTTGTACTGTGATACACGAGGCAAAGACACTCCCTCCTTTACAGTAATACGCACAGGCGGAATAATCATTTGACCCACATCGGTATCAGAAGTGGCCCATAAAGTGCTTGGGAGAGACGCTAACGCATCGGCCTCCTGCATGAGGCACGATCTCTCAACCTCTGGGTAGTTCTCATTTAAAATAACCCGTACCCCTTCAGGGGCACAGTGTATGGTTGCTCGAAAATGTTTTAGCATATCAAGTCCCACAATATTATCTGGTGTGTTTGGAGATAACAAGAACGGGCATGGGGCAGTGAATTTATCAATGTGAAATATAAGGGGTTGAGACAATGGGCTAAGAGAGGGTGTTCCATCGAACCCTATTGATGTAATCGTTTCACCAGACAGGGGAGCCCTTGGAACCAAGTGTTTGGACAGAGCGCTACGAGTAGCTCCTGTATCCACCAGAAACTGATCAGTGGAACCCAAAACATGTGCTGATATATATGGACCCCTTTGATCGACTGGTACATCAACCGATTCCACACCCCATCCTACGCAATCCTATGCATATGTATTATCCTGCGACTCAGAACATTCACCCTCAGCTATCTGATACTGATTCCGTTGATCAAAAGTATTATGATCAGCCTGACCACGACCCCTTGCTTCAAACCTTCCACGATCATTCGCTCTACCCCTCGACCCTGCATAACTATTCCGAGACCTTCCACTTCCTCGACCACGCTGATTACGCTGTTCTCGAAGCACGGGACACTCTGAAGCCCAATGTCCAAACTGTTTACAGTATGCACACTGATCCGCAGAAATATCAGAACGGGGAGAAGACGCACTATACGATCCACGTCTACCTCTATCATTCCCTCTCAACTGTGTAGTGTAAACCTGTGCCAACATCACCTTCGTCTTCAAATCTTTCGCTTTCTTATCACTACTTTCCTTAGCCTTCAATTTCTGTCGTTCATAATACTGAGCCATAGTTAATAAAGAAGCAGGGGTTGCCGTGGTCCATGAACTTTCACTAGTCTTTAAACGTTTAGCAATCTCCGGTAGGAGATTAGCCACGTACTTATCAACGAACAAATGTCTGCCCGTATCCTCTGTTAATAATTGACCACTGTAATCATGAAACGCTTCCTCGAAACGTGAAAAGAAGTCAGAAACCGATTCGTCCGGCTTCTGCTTACAAGAAGCCAACATTGTCCAATCAATTTTCTTAGGGGGAACAAGGGTTTTTAATTTGTTCAAAATAGCCTCTGGGAGGTCTACAATTAATTGGCATGGTTTACACGCGGGTTCCCTATCCAAATCTGCTCGAGCTAAATCCTTGCAATCTGCACCTAGAATTGTTCGATCATCAAACTTACGAATCGCTCTCCACATATCAGGGGGCAGTATCAACCCAAAGAAAAGAACAATATCAACTAATGTCATAACACACGAAGAAATAGCACCTTCCACTCCTTCATAGAAAGCTGCCGGGTTTTTACGGGGGTCAGGCAAAGCATTCTTAAGCGCCATAACATCCGCTCTATTCCATGGCGTATAAACCCAATTATACACAAAATAACCCTTCGCATCTTTAGACATCTTGTCATCGTCTGTGACTAGCCCTTTAGGAGGGACATACAAAGGCGCAGCTTCTCGCATAGGCATATCATTAACTGCAGCGCTCTTATCTGTTCCAAAGATAGGGCACTCGTTGGATACTTCCTTTGATCCAGACGTAGACAAACCCGATGCCTTTTTCTCCAATCGTAGCCGTGTCGCCTCATCCCGTAGCTTAACCAAACGCTGGAAAAACTCATCCACATCTGCAAGAACAAAAAGACCTTTACGAAAATTCTCACGACCAACTGATATAACTTTCGGTTCCAACTCTAGTGAATACCGTCTAAACCGTTCGACAACTTCATCTCCGAAATGATCTAGAAAATACAATCGTTCTTTGTCAGACCATTTACTCATAAGACTATCAATCTCTGAAACAGGTATAGAATTTGTATTAAGTTTACGCACAAACGAGCGTAATTCCGTAGCTCGATCAGCAGTTAACCTGATACGCTGGTATCCCTGATTGTCCTTATCCGCGTCCTCATCTGGGGCCGTAGGCAGAACATACGGAGGTGGGCAACGATCTAATAATGAAAAATCATCTGACTCATTAGTAAGGACAGGATAAAGAGGACGTCGAATAGGAAACTGCCCATTAACCTGCAAATTACGTTCTCGAGTCTCCCTCTCTTTCTTATCCTGCAATTCTTTCTCTTGCAGCTGTAAAGCTTTATCACGAGCTGCCTTTCGCTGCTCTTTGTCCGCCAAGGCTTGTTCACGCGTCATTCGTTCACGCACCGCTTTCTCCCACATACACACACAATCACACATATCCTGTCTAGACCTGCGCTGAAACAAACACTGCTCCACATATTGAACTTTTCGCAAATCAAATGACCCATGTAGTGGCCATTGCAATTCGTGATCAGCTTTTGTATATTTGTGCCATAATGTACTATACATTATAGGGGGAAGGCCAAATTTTATGTACGTTTCGCGATTAGGCGTCTCCTCTGGGGGAACCGGCTGAGATTCATTTAATCGATAACTGGTACCATTTCCAAGACAGCACATTCCTCGGAGTGTGCTTAAAACAGGCATGTCAAAATATCACGAAAAACGCAATATTACCTAAAATGGCACTTAATATGCTTTACACATGGTGCGCCGTTCAAACAAATACAAAATCAGAGAAATATCTGTTCATGCCTGCCAATGTGAGGTGCACTCCACATATAACTCAAATCATAGGTCCAAATGTTAGCTAACTCAAACAAATCCAAAAAGCCACAGTAAGTGTCAATAGACTACCTTACCAATCACAAGCTTACCAAATATTCTCAAACGTCCAGGTTCCAACTGCCAAGTTCTTTAATCGAATCAGCCAAACAGGCACTGCATGACAATCCAACCGATCAGGATCTCAGTCGAGGACCGGCGCCACCTGGAAGGTCAGATGAGGAGGAAAGGAAGAAACACCGTGGGTGCCAAGACTCGGGTCACTCAGTGGCAGCGTACGCGTCCATGGCGAGTTTCCAATCCTTCGTCGCGACCATTCCTTCGGGCATCCGAGTCGCCGATGAGTCCCTTCGTGGTCGCCAATTTGTGGTATCGGATTCAGTCAGGTCTACATACTCTGCAAAAAACTCTCGAACACCTTAGAATAGAAGTTGGCACGGAAACTGGAAATGCAAAAGACAAGTTTATTAAGACCCCATGGGGTGGTGGTACATTCCTACAGCACCCTTCGGTATTGCAAGAAGTATCACACCGAACATTGGTGTGCGACCTCTTTTATACAGTCTCAACAGTAATAAAAGGTAGGCGGTATACTTTTGAACAGTTTTAGGTACATATAAGGGCAATTTTGGAACACAGCCAACATGTGGGAGGAGTTTAGTACCACTGGTCAGTTTTGGAGAACATTCCTAAGAGGTGACCGCTCATTAAACCAAATGTTTGAATGCGCATGCGCGAGCTTGACCAGTGCTAAAAATAGCCTGTTGCTGGGCAAGGTAAATGGTCATTGGTACAGAGGAAGGACAAAAGGGCATGCTGGCCACGAGGCAGCATGTTCATACAAAATGGAAGCCAGTGAATACAAAATGGCCCCCGTACGTTTGGTCAATTTAACGGAGAAAGTTTGTGTAGCTGAGCTAAATGCTAACTCAGGTGCTGCCAAATTACGACTGTAGCACCTATTAACATATGTTGCCATACAGTTGAAATATCTGCAACATGTTTAACTAATGTTCCTCTTAAAGAGAATATAAAAGTTGACGTTCACAAATCACTATGGTGAAAGTTTGCTAAAAAGTACCTTGGTAAGATAAGTGTCATCCTTGTATTAATCTCAGGTTGGCAATCTCATTGCCTGGGAGCCACACAAACTACATATGAGTTGAAGGCCTGCTTCCACTGATAATTATTTGTGTTCCTTCATGCTCAGTTCTCTATAGAGACCCTATTATCTAGACAGCAAGATGGGGAACCCAGACGTAATGCCTCATGGTAGATTCCTGAGGGGCATATATTTATGTTGGATACCAACAGGAGCTTCATTTGCTATGTGTGAGTTTTATGATTGTCGTGGATGCCACAGCCTAACCATTGGTGGGTAATGCATCAACCTGTAACTTATTCTAACCTTGTTTGAACACACATGTTCATCAGTTATATGATGGAATCAGGAATTATATTCTTTCAGTTGAGTATCAAACTAGAATGTACTTGCAAGCATTTATTTTGCTACTATCGAAAGTCGACCCCGTAGTAAGATTCAACATGCTGTCTATAAAACCTTTTTTTTTTTTTAAACTAACTCTTTTGCTCCTGTCATATCTACACACAAAGCCTTGGGTCCAGCAAATTATTGATGGTTTGAGGTGACAAAGGCTTTTCTATAGATGGCAACTACTGTTCACTTGAGGTATATGGAAATAGGCAGAGAGTATCACTATGTAGCTCATATCTTTACTTCTCAAGCTTCTACCACACTTGTTGAGCACAGAGAATATCTGCCCCACAACCAGAGAGCTTAGAATATAAAACAGAACAATGAAAAAAATCCACATCTTACCAGGTGCCTGCTGTTTCAAAGACAAATTTCAAATGTGAATACTTGTTGTTTTCCAATATGTTGACTGTGGTTGTAAAGGTCCAATTGACAGTAAATAAAGGAACAGGCACTATCTATGCTACTGACTCCTTGTCTGGATAGGCTGCGTAATGCCTGTCTACTGAAATGTGGAAACATTTTCTTAGCAGGCCAAGTGGGTAAGAGTGCCAAAAGACTTTTTAAAGTGGTATGACTAATCTCCTGCTAAAGACTTTCAGGATAACCTCACAGAGAAAAAGAGCTCCTCAGCGTATCAGTGTCTCATCCTTGCTTCCAATGGGTCATGTTTAAGGCATATTTCCAGGGACTGCTGGAAAGTGTGTGGATTTATCATTCAAAATAGAATACATTGAAATAAAGAGTATAAAGGAAGAAAGGTGTATCAACAGTATAGATTATTGAGTTAATAGAGTGAATCACTCTTGTGGAAGTCTATTGAGATACATTTTAACTCTCCCCAGCTGTTTTTCAGTCAGTCAAAATCACTTTATTCGGTTAAATAAAACCATAAAAGTAAACTACAAAAAATCTGATAAAAACATTAAAAACATATACACAATACTTTTATGGCATGATCTTTTGCGACATAAACGTCAGGATAGAATATTTTCCACAAAACACAACAAAATGGTCAAATAGGTACAGATTGTATTAATGACTTAATTGTGAGCCCAAAAAATCACACTAAAAACTATGTCTTCATCAATTAATTAATAAACAGATATGTATTACATTAGATAAACCATCTTTTGATTTTTTAATATTCCTGTTACAGTGTGATGAGATCAATGAGCAACAAATTTCATTAAAAACGTTGTCTTCTGCACCAAAAACATCAAGCTAAAGACACTTAAAACATAACCATATAAAAGAAATATGTACCCCATCAGAGAAGCCTTTTTTTTCTTTCCCTGACCGCCACCACTAAAAAACTAGCAATTTTATAGCATTCCCAAGGGTTGTTCAGCATCTGTAAGTATATTTATGAATGCCTTACCTGCATAAAATGGTTATCTTTCAGTTTTGGAATAATAAAGCATTTGCGAATGTGATGAATGGCCCCAGCTATTTATCCTTAGGATGTTTGGGATCGTGGACCCGGGGACCATACATTTAGAGCCTGATTTAGGTTTTGGCAGACAAGTTACTTTGTCACAGCGTTGATGGATATTCCATCCACCCAAATATAAATCCCATAATGGGATTAATATTTCAGTGGATGGGATATACGTCGCAGTTATGATGGAGTAAACCATACCCCAAGATCTAAATCAGGCCCTTAGTTATTAACATGGTGAGCTTGTGTCCCCTTAAAATTTGTTTAAAAGGATTTGAGAAACTTTAGTTGTTATCGTAGTAGAAGCCCAATAACTAATGTCACCAGTCCTAAGTATTTGGACAGGGGTGCAATGTTTATGATGACTCAAAGCACATTCATAACTTCTTAACCTCTTTGGTGCTGAGGACGGCCCCCGGTCGTCCGACGTCACGGTGGGTGCGTGCTATGGACTGCCGGGGGTCGTCCGAATCCCGCCCACTTATTAAAGGCGCGTTGCGCTGTAGGGGAAAAACCCAGAATTCATGCACTGGCCATATACATATACTGCAGCATAAATGAGTACCACAAGTTGGAGGAGTCGACGGCTTCAGGTAGTCTTCAGAGACAAATAAGTGGAGTCCATAGTCTCATCCTAGCATCATCATTGTTTCTGCACAAGCAGCCATATAAATTTGGTAATGGAGATTATGCTGTTCCTAGACAACTTGCACTGGTAGCCAGAGCAAAATATACCACATGGGTAAAAATGTACCTTAAATAAAGATGCACACTCAAGGGATTGTATTATTTAAAGCCAAATTGTTTGCTACTATTGAAGCTGACAGAAATGGCCCATAGAATAAACCATTTAGCAAAAAGGTGAGGTTATTTTTCCCTTTTTTCGGAAATAGAGAGATATTGTTTTGCCTTCCTAAAGGATAGCACATCCCACTGGCAATCATTTGACAAATATCTCGGTTGCATGACTTCCTTTTAGGGTGTTTTGCAAGCTTCCAATTTCAATCTGTTCTGGATCTGTTATAGCAAGCATCACGTTTCTACTGATTCAATCCAAAATATAAAATATGTTTATGAAATGGTATTCTAAGAGCACATATCTGGTGTCATATTTTAAAACAGATATAGTAATGAAACTGGAAGTGAAGAAAGTACAGATAAATCTTGTTAATCCACATCTCAATCTAGTTACAGTTAGGTGGACATGAAGAAATAAATGTAATTACATAAAACAGAAATGTTTATATGTTTCAAATTCTGCAGGTTTCCAAACCAGCTGGATGAAATCTCTAGATGGAGGGTCGAAGAATGAAATTGAAGAACGTATAATTCAAAGAAGATAATTCACCTAGTAAAAGATATACTTATTAATTCATGTTTGTTTGTTGTAGCATAGGTTTCTTTTGACTAAATAAAATTTGCCTGTTTTACGAAAGTGCCATTTGCTTCAACTTCTTCAGAAATCTTTTTGAAAACATATTTTTTAACTTTGGAGATGTTGAGGTAGTTTGATAATGTATAGATTGTGTTGCTATATAATTCTCTTCTCTCATTTCGATGTGTTTGACAAATTGTCATGGTGCCTTTTATTTAAAAAAAGACATATACAAGTTTTGTGTTACACATTTCCTCAGGGTGAAAAAGACCCAAAAGCTATTTTCACCACACCAAGAATGGCTGCTGCTTTGGAAAATTATCTACAAAAGACAGCTGCAACACAAATCTCACTGCTCTACCCTATTGGTGTTTAATTGCCATAGAATGTAGGTGCTGCTACATCCCAAGGCATTATCTGTCTACAATTCTTTTATTTTTGCAAGCACATACATCCAATGTTAACATATCACCAAGAGAAGCACTCTAATGTCCAGTGTTCACTTGTTATCCAGATAGGAGTCCAATTTGTAATCTTATTTTCCAAAGTACAGCGGGCCAAACTCATAAAAAGATTCACCACACATGATTTTATTGTATCCAAAAACCTTTATTCTTTCAATCATCCAGTAGATAAAATTCAGACCGCCAAAGCAAGAAGGGCAGAGAACTCCTCACATAAAAAAAGATAGGCATGTCCTATCTCCACATACAGGGGCTGAAAACTCTACACATAAAAAGCTATGCCTGCTGTGTGAAGTTCAGTTATGTTATGTTATAGAGATCTATAAAGAGCATGGATTCCTCACAGAGCTTCCCACCACTAGCACAACAGAACAAAACAGAAATGGATGTGTTAAAATAACCAGTTATTCAATTGCCTGTGGAAACTCTCAAGAAAAGCACAGAGCCTTAACAGGTAGGCTATACATGGATCAGTTTAGGGCCAAGGTTTTTGAAAGAGCTATCTCTTTATCTTATCAAATTTACTCATGGGATCAAAGCTAAGTTCTGATTATACAAGCATAGAAGAGATTTGGGGAAATATGGATGTACTAAATTCCTTACCAGGGTTCTCCAAACCGGTCCTGGAGGGCCGGATCCATGCCAGATTTTTAAAATAACTACATGTATCTAAATGGGGATATACACAAAATCTGGCATGGATCCGGCCCTCCAGGACCGGTTTGGAGACCCCTGGCTTAGATGTTTGGGTCCCACCATAGTAATGGCTTTGTTCATAAAGCTAAACACTTTAAACTTGTTGCGCATCGGGGCGTGGCTAAGATGGCGACCTGATCAGACGCAGGTCCGTGTGGCTCCCCGGCCCTGATACCCTAAGTGGCCCACAAATTGCATGTACCCCCTGAAATTGCAAATACCTGCCGCCTCCAGCTATCGAGGCGACTGCCGGCCCCCCCTTTACAGGGAAGCAGCGGAGGTGCTGGCCCTGGGGACGCCTCCCTCACACGGCGGCAACCTGACGACCGACAGGAGAAAATGGCGGACAAGGACGAGTGAAGCCGACCCCGCGCAGCAGCCGCCAGAAACTCACAGAGGATTGCCAATAGAGATCCGGTGGCGGACACAGAGGTGGTGAGACTCAACATCGGCGGCGGAGAGCGGAGACGAAGGCATTGGGGGTGACCCCGCGGGGGTGGCGGACCCGTGAAGCCCAGTGCACTGGCGGTCTGACCCAGGCGGTGTGAGATTCGCGCCGCAGCCGCGGGAGGTCCCCGGAGCCTAGCACACACCATAGGGAAGCGGCGGCGGCGGCACCCGGGACCCAAGCGGCGAAGCACAAATCTGAAGGTAGTGGGGTCGGAAGGTGCCGCGAGGAGCGGCCTGCGCCTGCCGGGGCCCCCAGACGGCCGGCCCGAAAATCGAGGCCCCGGTCGTGGGGCCTACCACGAGTGGGAGTGCCGCTCCCCCGCGGAGGCTCGGAGGGACGAGCAAACGATCAGGGCGGCCACCGGAAACACTTGCGGTGACGCGAAGTGAATGCCCCCGGCTTCCCACACCCGCCCAGATAAGATTCAGGGGGAGTTCGGACTGCGGATCGGCAGTGCACCAAGCCCAGGCCCAGGCGACTGCGAGAATCGAGCTCCATGGTTTGGGGCTTGTGCTGGCCCGCAGCTAACACCGGGACGCGGAGGCGGCGGTGGCCCCAACAGTCACTGCAGGCACTGCGGGGTATGGGCCAGCCACCCCCTCAGGCAGAGGCAGACACTACCAAGAGACGTGGAGGTCCGGGGATCGGACAGGGCCTTCCCAGGCAGCACACGACTCTAGCTACTCGACGGCCCACAGAGCTATCACCGGGAGTGGAGAAGCACGTGTCCCCCCTCCTCCCGCACACCCGATGGCGAGCGAGCGGCCCGGAGTACAGATAGCACGACGAGAGGCAGCAACAGTGTGGGGCTCCGGACGCAGCCTACGCAGGCCAGGAGCAGACAGCAGAGATAGCCCAGTACTTGATTTGGGCCTTGACTGAACCCGGAGCATGAGGTGAGAGACAGACGCTCTACCACCACGCAATACAGGCCCCGGGTGTTGGGGTCGGGACACCCACCTATGGACAAGGGCGGCCTAAGTGCAGAGAAGAGGTGCAGAGCAGGACAGTGCTGAGTCCGGTGGCCCACACACAGCCCAGGGGCGCAGCAGGCACCGGATCCTTGCCTACTACCAGGGGTGCGCGGACCAGAGCCAGCGTTGTCAGCGCAACAGGCAGTCGGCTGCGTGATAGGAGATCCTTAGCTGCTACGGGGCCGGTCGAACTGGATATTGAGTAAGTGATGGCTAACACGAACCGTAGAGGCGGACGCACCATCACAGAAATGTTAGCCAAAGGTGCCTCCAAGGGAGAGAAGAGTCCGACGCCCCCGCCAGCAACGAAAGAACCCTCGGGGCAGGACGATGGAGAGTCCCCCATTACTAAAACCTTTCTGGAGTCCCTATTTAACTCCCTGAGAAAAGACTTTCAGACGCTCAAGCAAGACATGGCCGGGGAACACAGGGAACTACGGCGAGAGGTAGACGGCCTGGGAGAGTGAGTGGCGGCAGTAGAGGAAGCGGACCAAACCAGGAGCGAAGAAGTTGCAACAAGAAGTGGTCCGGCTCCGCGAGCAGCAAGTTGACTTACAGGCACATGCGGAGGACCTCGAAAACCGCTCTTGTCAAAATAACATACGTGTTCGAGGAGTCCCATCCAAAATGGAAGGCAACAACGTGGCCGTCTTCCTACAGAGACTTTTCCGTGAAGTTCTGGGGGAGTCCGAGGAATTGGAGATCCGCATTGACAGGGCGCACCGGGTGGGTCTCACACACCGGGTGCCAGCTCCCCCACCTGACATTTTGGCCTTCCTACCTGACTTTCCTTTGAAAGAAAGAATCCTGCGGGAGGCCCGCCAGAAACAACCCCTGCAGTTTCAAGGACACTCAGTGGCCCTATATCAAGACCTCTCTGCCATCATCCTGCAAAAGAGAAAGGCATTTCGAGTAGCAACGAAGTTCCTGCGGGACAACGGGACTCCCTATTCATGGGGCCACCCGTTCAGACTCATCTTTAAATGGAAGGGATCTCTGCATCAATTCCGCTCAATGAGGGACACTTGCACTCTACTGGGCATAGACCCTGGGGAGGATCTGCATGAGACCGGGGCACCGCTACAGCAGCCGCAGAACAACTCCCCCCGCACCGATCAAACGAGTGGGGCATCAACGTTCGCCCAAAGCCGGCCACCAACCAGACCCGGAGACAATGGCACAGGAACAGACAGCGGCGGTCCAGGAAGTGTCTAAAGACACAGCACCCTTAAGCTGATATACCACAGACAGATGGGGGTATTCTCTCTCGCATTGATACTTAGCGGTGCGCTGGGGGGGATGGACGGGGGGCCACAGGGTCACCACTGCCACACACTCCTCTACTTATCTTCCCACAGGTCTGAACAGTTTGTGACTGATCTTGGACAATGGTCTACAGTTGGGGGTCAACACTTTTGGTCATGGAGGGGCGTGGCGGGGAGGGGGGTGAAGCCCGAGAACTGGGAGGGAGGGGCGTGGGAGGCGGGGGGCGGAGGGGTGGGAGCAGTAAAGGGGGTGGGGGTACAGGGGCCGGGAGATGTTGGGTTTTGTTGGGGTGGTTGTTTTGGGGGGAGGGTCTCCCCTTTGTCCACACTCTTTTATGTCTTTAATTTTGGCACACTCCTCAGAGGTCCAGAGCCACCATGCCAACCAATGACACATTCCAAACTCAAGGTACTTACCCTTAATGTAAGGGGACTCAACAACCCTATAAAGCGCCGAGCTGTCCTATCCCTTTTAGAGCACTCTTCCGCCGATATCTGTCTCCTCCAGGAGACCCACCTGCTACCCAAAGACCAACACCGCCACAAGACACGTGCCTTTCCCATGCAGCTTTTCTCCTCTTCCCCCCAAAAAAAGGCAGGAGAAGCAATATTGGTATCCTAATCCTTTAAGGGCAAGGTTCTCTAACGGGAGGCGGAGATAAGAGGGTGGCTATTAGTCTATCGCTTCCTGGTGGCAGAACTCACTATACTAGTGGGCTCGGTATACGCACCCAACGATGGTCAAGAAACCTTTCTACAGACAGTGGTAGCTGCAGCCACGGCCAATACGGAACGACACCTGGTGCTGGGGGCAACCTTAACCTGGTTTTCCACAACGTAGCGGATCGCTCTTGCCAGAGAACGGGCTAGGTGGGGGCTCTCTCCAGGGCGGGACACACCCATCTCCGTGACCTAGGCCTCACAGACCTGTGGAGACACCTTCACCCACGTAGTACAGCTTACACCTACCACTCTGGGGCCCATAAATCCTACGCTAGGCTTGACTATTTCCTCTGCACTTCTTCACTGGTAGAACACACAAATGAGGTAAATATTCTGCCAGCCTCACTGTCGGACCACTCACCGGTGGTGGCCGTGTTTCTCTTGCCAGCCACCCCTAACCCACAGCGACACTGGCGCCTCAGAGACGCCCTTCTTCACACCCCTTCGACGGTAGAATGGATCAAAGCCACCATTACACAATTCTTGACCCACAACAACAACAACAACAACACCGACACCACACGGGCCACTCAGTGGGCTGCCCTTAAGGCTGTCCTGCGAGGGGAACTCATATTGATCGCCACAGCCAACAATAGAGAGCGGGCACAGAAGAGAGCCGAATTAATGCAACGCGTAGCAGAACTAGAGCAAATGCACCAACGCACGGGAGCGGCTCGGGAATGGCGTCAGCTCTGCACCGAGAGAAAGATGTTAGTCGCCTTAGATCAAGACACTGCAGAATATGCAGCACTTCGCCTTAAGCGGGCTTACTATGCAGGAGGGGACCGGTGCGGGCGGCTACTAGTGACCAAATTGCGGGAACAGCGACAGCGGCAGGGAGTACAGGCCATAAGAACAGACGGAGGCGATCTAGTCTTGGACGATGCTGCTATAACAGAAACCTTTGGGGCATTTTATCAGTCTCTCTACGCAGGCGACACTCTGGACCTACAAGCGGGCCAGACTTACCTACAAGGTGCACATCTTCCATCTCTGACCCCGGCCCAGGCAGACTTTCTGAACAGGCCCATAGGTCTGGAGGAGGTAGTGTCTGCGATCTCGCACATAAAACTCGGGAAGTCGCCCGGCCCTGATGGGTACCCCGCAATCTTTTACAAACATTCTGTCACCAAGTGGCCCCTATCCTTCGGGACCTTTTTAACTCGTTTGCGGAGCCCGGCGCGATCCCCACAGAACTCCTGGAAGCCGCGATTTCGGTCATACCGAAGCTTGGCAGAGACGCGACCCGCTGTGGTTCATATCGGCCGAGCAATGAAGCACAAACGTTTAAACAAAAGCACAATATAACATATACAAGTTGCACGTTTAAACACTTGTGCTTCATTGCTCATAAAGAGTAGTGGGGATTATTCTGAGAATAAATACATATATTTTTATAATATATAATTTGTGTGGTGTCCTTTCATTTGGTATTACAGGATTGCATATGGTAAAACAGCTGGCTTCACATGTCCTCTTGAGTTAGGCCTTTAAGGCTGCTTAGTCCATGCTACCCCTAGGATAGCTTGTCTATAAGGTTGACTTACAACCACCACCATAAGGGATTGTTTGGACTGATACAGGGTGCCCACAGAACTGTGGACATCATACATCAGGCCAACTTCTCACATTGGTGAGCAGCGGTACGGATTTGAGCTTGCTGTTGTTTTACCTTTGCAATCTTTATATCAAATTGAAAGATCACATTAAGTACCTAGGTACATATAAACAAAGCTTAGCATATTTAAGTTCTACTGAACTTAGTCGTTGTAGGTAGAAGGGCTTAGCACACCTTGACTACAACTCACTAGTAAGGGACAGTAGGAAAACACTAGTGTAGGTAGGTGCATCCCTTACACCACACTAGAATCATGTCTGGCACAGGTGAAGCTACAGGCTCTCTACCTGTGACGGTTGACCCTCCACAGGCAACCTCCAACTATGACAAATTCAGCCACAGAGACTTGAGTGAATTGTGCACTGCAAGGAAGCTGAGAAAGGGTCACAACCCTACCATTCGTATCATGATGGCCATCCTGGAAAAGGATGACCTAGAGAGAGCTAGAGTAGTTCCCTCAGGATCAGGAGAAGGAGTGAACCCCCCAGATACTGAGAAAACCTCCCCAGAAGTAGGAAATGAGGAGGCAGACACAGAATCAAATGGTGAAGATTCAGATTTGGATCAAGGGGTTAGCCAGGTACCAGTTGGAAGGCTTAGCCGGGCCAACTTGGACCTACATGGAAATGGAGAGGGCCAGTCCCTTCCCAGAGTACATAACAGGATTCTCCCAGGCAATAGGAGAGAGAGAGAAGCCCTTCCAGGGATTCTCACATTTCTAGTGCCTCAAGAGAATCACAGAGAGTAATGACTTCCCCTCAAAGAAAAGAGCATAAGGCCAGGATGAGAGCAGTTAATCTCCAAATAGAAAGAGAGGAATTAGCCCTGGCCCAAGCTAGACTAGCTTTTGCAAGAGAGCAGAAGTTAAGTGGGGAGACTCCCACTGGTGGCAGCATTATCCCAAGAGATAAAGACAGGTCCTATGGTACTAGAAACCTGAGTAAGATTGTGCCCCCCTACAGAGATGGGGATGATATCCACAAGTGGATAACTGCTCTGGAGAGGGCCTGCATGGTACAGCAGGTCCCCCAAGATCAGTGGGCAGCAATCTTGTGGCTCTCCTTTTCTGAGAAAGGGAGAGATAAGCTCCTCACTGTTAAAGCTGAGGATGCTAAAAATTACACTGTCCTGAAGAGTGCTCTTATTGATGGGTTTGGATTAACCACTGAACAATACAGGTTGTTGTTCAGAGACACCCAAAAAGCTCAGACTCAGGACTGGACTGATTTTGTAGATTGTGCTACTAAGGCTCTGGAAGGTTGGCTACATGGCAGCAAAGTACATGACTATACAGGATTGTATAATTTGATTATGAGGGAGCAGATCCTAAGTAATTGTCAGAACCAGCTTTTACACCAGCACCTGGTGAACTCAGATCTGACCTCTCCACAAGAATTGGGTAAGAGGGCAGACAAATGGGTCAGAACCAGGATTAGGCCTAAGAATCAGGGTAATGACCAAAAGAAGGATACTTCCAAGGCTCAAGAGAAGGGTGGGGATACATCTAAAGACAAGTCTCCCACAGGGCCCCAAAACTCCAAGGATGGGTGTGGGTCCCAAAACAACTCCTCTACCCAGTAGAAACCTTACTGCCATGACTGTAAACAGCCTGGCCACTGGAAAACAGACAGCTGTTGTCCAAGGAATAGCAATAAAGAAAATATACCTCCACGTAAAGCTCCAACACCTCCTGTTACTGTCAGCAGTAATCCCCCAGGTGGTGGGAGCACCCCCAAGAATTTGGGTGGGTTTGCTTTTGGAACCCAGGTGGACTCTGGCCTAACCAGGTCCCCTAATGAAGCTACTCTTGTCTGTGAAAATGGCATGGGGTTTGCCAACTTCACTAATTGCCCAAACACTTTGAGCAAGTACAGGCAAGAGCCCCACATCAATGGTCAAAAAGTTGAGGCCTATAGAGACACAGGGGCTAGTATCACCATGGTGACTGAGAATCTAGTCCCCTCAAGGCAACTTTTACCTGGTGCCACATATCAGGTGACAAACATTGATGGAGTGCAGAAAAATCATCCCATGGCAGTAGTAAATCTCAGCTGGGGAGGTGTCACTGGCCCAAAGAGAGTGGCAGTGTCCTCAAACTTGCCTGTAGATTGTCTACTTGGGTATGATTTAGAAATCTCAGCCTGGGCTGAGGTGGAACAAGAAACCCATTCTAAAATGGTAAATCTCCATGGAAAGGTTAGTGGGGCTGTGATGGCCACAGCCCCAATCCAAGATGTCCTTCCTGAAAAGGTTGGTAGGGCTCTGCAAGACTCAGCCCCATCTTGTACATGTATTTATATAGCGCAACTCACCGACCCGGTATCTAAGCGCTTGCTTAGGGAACCCGTCCTGGTATTCCCCTGTGAGATACCCCGGCAGGGTATCCACAAGGTGAAAGCCAGGCATCCCGCCGCGAGGGGCCGTAGTGGAGATTAAGCAAGCTATTGCCCAGAGTCGCAGAGTGTGACCCCGTGAGTTGAGTAGGCACCGGAGCGAGAATTGTCGAGTCCGTGGATTTTTTGAGCCCCAGACCCGCCGAGGCGGGGAATCGAACACTGGTCCACGGCCGATCTCAGCTTCCGGGTCTGCCGCCTCTAACCACTGAGCCACGCTTCTCCCGCTTCTTCAGCAGAATCCCTTCCTGAAAAGGTTAGCAAAGCTATTATGGTAACAGCTCATACCCAAACTGAGTCCCTTCCTGAAAAGGTTGGTGGGGCTGTGATGGCCACAGCCCAAACTCAAACTGATTCCTGTGTTGTGAAGCCTGAAACTATGGATCACTCCACACAAACAGAGAGCATTGAGGAGGAAGAAAAATCTCCCTCTCACCAGACATTAGGAAAGGATCAGCCTCCTCAGGGAACTGATCTTACCCCTTGTGAAGGAACTGCCCCAGAGGTAGTCAGGCCTAGCCTGGCAGTGCCCCTGATGTCAGTGGACCCTTCCAAGGTGGGACCCAGTCTGGAGCACGTAACCTGCCCCTCTCTACCCTGCCTCAGTCAGCCCAGGGCTACAGAGGTCAAGGAGGTCAGGGAGCCCCAAAGGGCCCCCTGTCAAATAAAGCACCCCCATCAGCAGATTAGGGGCACCAAAGCTAGCAGCCATAGCCAGGTGAAAACTTAAAAAACTTCTGAGGGATCCCCCTTACCACTAGTTAGGGACCTCCCCAAAATGGACACTGTTGGGCACAGCCAAACCTGGGACCCCAAGGCCCCAAACCTGACCTGTCCCTCCAGTATGCCAACCAAAGGGACCCAGCCTCCAGCTTTAGGTAGCCAGAGGTTGACCCTGAGAGCACAGTGCAACTCAGTCAAGGAAAGAAAGGCACACATGGTAGAAGATGATTGGAGGAAGCTGAGCCCTACATTAGTGGAGCCTCACTTCAGTACTCCATCTCAACACCAGCCTTTTCCTTTGCCAAAACGCACCACAGGTAGTAATTCCCCATGGTGGAGACCCTCTGATGCCCATAGGGTGAGGGATTACTTGGTGGACCATGACACAGGGGGTAACCATGCCAGTGCAGGTTCCTCCTTATATGGCCACTCAGGTAATATAGGCTTACCTGGTCAAAGATAGCCTTATCTCCTTTCGTTTGGGGGGGGGGTTATGTAGGAGGGTGGATGCCTGACTATGGTTACCCCAGACTTTTTGCCTAGTGTTTAGCTGGTTTTGACTTAGTTGGCCTGTGATCCTGCTAACCAGGGCCCCAGGCTATCTGCTCGCTCTTAAAATGGACTCCATGCACCCTAGGTGCATAACCAAATTGGTACTGGACACCTTATCAGACCCTGTACAGTGCACTATAGGTGCCCAGGGCATAGGTGCATCCAAGGCCCACCAGGGGCTGAAGCATAGCTTTTACCACCCCTGGCTGGTTCTTAAATCGACACAACTGGCTGATCACTCAGCTGGGGCAAGGTGGTGTAATCACCCCTTGCTTAGATATAGTATACCTATATCTAAACCTATATCTGGACACATATATGCCTATCAGTCACTCCTATGGCAGGCCTTAACAATCCTGGAGGCAGAGTGCTTGGTTTTATGTGAGATGGAGCTCTAGCATGAACTGAGCCTGTCTGCAGCTTTCGGAACCATTTCCTTATAGCTGTTCTAGTGATACTGCCATACCATATACTCTTAAGTGCATTATAATCCTCACGGTTAATGCTAACTTTGGTTTGGCTTTATCAAAACATGTCGTGTTTGGTGTCATACACTTTGGAATACTACCCCCTCGCCAGTTCTGGCAACGGGGGTAGCATTCCACCCTTCTAGAGGGAGAAGGCATGTTACTTGCTGCAAATGCGGTTAATCCCAACCAGAGCCCCAGCATCACAAAATGGATGCTGCTGCCACAGACACATGTCTGATCTCCTGCTGCTGACCGAAAATTGGCAGAGGATGCCTGGACAAAGGGTTTCCTGTCACAGGGAGGTGTCACACCACCCCAGACAGGAAATAGTGGATTGTAGCAGGGAGGGTTGAAAGAAACTAGACACTGCCTGGGGCGCACAAGGTGTCCCATGGCAGATTCCAGTCAAACTGGTTCTGGGGCACTCCAGCCCCAGTCCTGGCGGCAAACTGGACAAAGGAAAGGGGTGTAACCACCCCCTTCCTGGGTCCCACCCATAGGAGGGACCTAGCAGGTAATCCAGCCCCCAGATTTGGAATATAGGTGGGAGCAGTGCCAATGCACATCAGATTATCCTGACTGAAACTTATGAAACAAAACTCTGGACCCTTCGACATCCCACTCGACGTGGAAGACTGAAGAATCTCCCTTGTGGTCAAGGAGTGACCACCCTGTGCAAACAGGCACCATCCAGCACCTCAACGTTTGCTTTGTTGCAGTTCGCGCTGGAACTCGAGCGACAGAGACCAACAAGAGCCAGCTATCCTGACTTCCAACAGCCCGATCCACAGTCCATGCAGAGCTGGAACCCGTGGAGGCGACCTGAAGCGTGGTAGCGGCCATCTTGAAGTAACTACGAAGCGCTGACCGTGCAGCATCCGTGGCTCCCTCGAAGCTGTGCATTAGAGCGTGAGAAGCTCCAGCCCCGAGCAGCTTTTGCACCAAAGCTCACCCCCCTTCACACTCGACGAGTGCTACGTGGGGCCCTTTTACATTTTCCTGCTTGACGCATTGGTCCGGTCGCTTGCCCGTTGGCTAGTGGCCCCAGAACCGACGAACCTTCAAACTTGAACAGCTAGTCTGGTTGCTCCAGACTGGCACTCGCTCCCCTGAAAAGGAGCACCCGCTCACACCTTGATGGCCCGAGTGTTAAGCCATCTTCGAATCCTGCGTGGGTTGCCTCTGCCAAGGCTTGTTGACTCCGATCGTGAAGCCGACACTGCCGACAGCGAGAGCCTTTGTGGGACAGCTCGTGATTCACTCCAGGACATTCTCGGTGCCCCAGAGACCACGTGGCACGGAGAGAAGCTACACGACATCGACCTGATTGCGCCCGACATTGCCTGGTTCCTTCCTGGTTCCTTCCTGGTCACTGCCTAGTGACCCAGACTCTGTCCCCTCTGCTTTCAGGTACCCTTCAACTTCGATCCACCCTTGGATCGCACCGGACACTTCTCTTCTGGATGCCTGCAGCATCTTCATCTCCAGGCACCCTAGAACTGCGTGACGAAACCCGACACATCTTTGCACCTGTGCACCCGCTTCCTGTGGGTGAGGTAACACTTGAACGCCGATGCTTCTGTAGAGGTTTACACCTCTAGTGTCTAAGTCTAAAGTTTTGTCCTTCTTGTCCAGTCGGAAGACTCTTAAAACTGTAACTCGATAACTTTTACGCACCATTGACATTACATTGGTGGATGCTTGTGCTTTCTGCACTGCACCCGAATCCCGCGGGCTACTCCCGTACTAACTGTGGTTAGTCCAGTGTAGTCCAAGCGATTCCCAAGGCCCTAGGCCTTACCCCCGATCGATTAGTGATTGTTATACCACTTTTTTGATATATGGTTTGAGGGGCCACCGGCCTCATCCAAAAACGTGCAACTTGTATATGTTATATTGTGCTTTTGTTTAAACGCTTGTGCTTCATTGCTCATAAAGAGTAGTGGGGATTATTATGAGAATAAATACATATAGTTTTATAATATATAACTTGTGTGGTGTCCTTTCATTTGGTATTACAGGATTGCATATGGTAAAACAGCTGGCTTCACATGTCCTCTTGAGTTAAGCCTTTAAGGCTGCTTAGTCCATGCTACCCCTAGGATAGCTTGTCTATATGGTTGACTTACAACCACCACCATAAGGGATTGTTTGGACTGATACAGGGTGCCCACAGAACTGTGGACATCATACATCAGGCCAACTTCTCACACTACGCGTGTTATTTATCAAGCTGCACAGCTTTGCACTCGCTTCTGGGTTCAAGGTCAAGGACAAATCAATAGCCCTTAATGTATCTCTCGCACCTGAGACACTACCCAAGGTTCAGGAGGAACATAGCATACAGTGGTCAGATACCACAGTCCCCTACCTGGGAATCTATCAAAATAGAACAAAAGTAACCCTGCCACAAGAATATAGAAGGTCCTATTACAGGATCCAATCAATAAAAAATGGGGTGAACATGAAACTATTATATGCCACCCAGGACTCACTGATATCTTGAATTCTGAGAGGGATGATAGAGTGACCCAATCTCAGGTAACTACAGCTTTTGAATGCCTTATCTTGGCGCCCCCCTATATTAACAGACATCTGATCTCATCTGAGGTCTCTTTCTTTCTCTCTCCTTTAACGGCTGTCCAGACGTCCCCTATCGAGAGTCCTAAGTGTGTGGATATCCCTGAAACATACAAGCATATTTTCCCTGATCTACTTTGTAAGTAGCCTCCAAACTTGTACCTACATCCTTTTTACTTTAGACCTGTTACAACACCCCAGACTGTGGGTAGAATACCCTTGAACTAATGGCTTGACTGTACTTCAACCTTTGTCTAGTACCTCATTGGCTTTACTTCAAACATAATTCGTAGAGCCATCTCAAAGAGTTCAAATGAATGGACCACTTGAGTGATTGAACTTGGAACTGAATGAATGTGGATGTGTCCACCTTGACCTAGGTCCTATAGGTGACCTCTCACTTCCCTATTTAGGGAGGTGCGACTACTGGGGAGTGACCTTTTTGATATCAGAGCCTTGACTAAACCACTATGTTTTAAAAAAAAGGTTAACTAAAAAAGAAAATGTGGTCACATACCTGTATTATATCAAATCCATAAATGAATGATGTATTGAAAACTGTTTTTATTCACAGCTTGTGTGTCCCCCTCCCTGACTGTACACTCCCGCCCTGAAGAAGGTGCGGCCTATTTGGGCCAACACCGAAACGCGCGTCGGCGGAAACCCTTGGACGGCAGCTCTTGAATCCCTGCGAAATTTTTCTCCACCAGTTCTGCCCTCCTATTCCGCCTTTAATTCATGCAACCATTTTCCACCCACTGTTGCAGGCACGGATGTATGTGTATGAGAGTGAATATGAATGAATGAGGAAGTGAATGATTATTTTGAATGATGGTGTATATATGAAATCCCCTTGAGTATATGGGAGTGTGAGGAACCTCCTGGTGTATCATATCTATTTCCCCTGTATCCCGGACGGGATATGCCCTTTCCCCATTTGTTATTTTAAAATCTATCATGTATTAATATGAAATACTTCTACATGTGTATAAAGAAAAATAATGTGTTAAAAAATAAAACTATCATGTACTAAAATAGCACTGGTGAAGCCCTTTCCCCATTTGTTATTTTAAAATCTATCATGTATTAATATGAAATACTTCTACATGTGTATAAAGAAAAATCATGTGTTAAAAAATAAAACTATCATGTACTAAAATAGCACTGGTGAAGTCCTTGGCTCTGAGTTTCATGTTCACCCCATTTTTTATTGATTGGATCCTGTAATAGGACCTTCTATATTCTTGTGGCAGGGTTACTTTTTTTTTTTATATATGTTCTGATCCCCTTTTTTCCTGTGCACTATCATAAAATCCCCTTGGGGAACCCCCTTCTATTATATATACCCTACCTGGGAATCCTCTTGGGCCCTACACTCCCAGCCACCGTTGAGGCAAACTATGACAGGCTGCGCACACAACTCCGAGGGGAACTTCGGAGATGGAAACGCCATTCCTTCTCCTGGCTGGGGAGGGTAGCCGCCACCAAAATGACCCTTTTGCTGCAGATTCTATTTCTGTTTCAGACCCTTCCCCTACGACCACAGAAGAACTGGATACAACAAACGCAGTCTGAACTGGCGCGCTTTATTTGGCAAGGCCGTCAACCGCGCTTCAAACAAGATATTGTGGTCCTTCCGCCGAGCCACGGCGAAGTGGGGGGACCGGATCCAACTTTATTTTTACGCGGCGCAACTTCGGAGCCTGGTGGAATGGCATTAATTAGAATCGGGCAAGCATTGGCTCTTTCAAGACCAAGGTGTGGCGGGCATGCCGCTACAGGGGGTGCCCTTTCTCCCTAGACGACACCGGCAGCCGAACCTATACGCATCTCAGATTACGGGCACGGCCTTGGAGTTGTGGGATCGGGTCGCCACCAAATACGATTTGACTTCCTTCCCTTCCCCCATGACACCAATACTCGCCAACCCTGATTTTACTTCGGGTCTCAAATCGAAAGCATTCACTGCTTGGCGACACTCCCCTTGCAAATCCCTAGGCCATCTTTTTAATTTAAATGGTGTGCTTTCCTCCCAACAAGTAAAGGAAGACTACAGCCTCCCAGAGGAAGACCGGTTGACATACCTACAAGTTCGTCACTGGGTGCTTAACCCTGAAGTCAGGCCCGGGGCACAACAACACCTCACCCCTTATGAGAAATGGTTGGTCACCCGCACATCCGAGAAGAAGCTAATCTCCGACTTGTACCAACACCTCCTCATCACGAACATTTACACGAATAACGCTGGCAGGTGCAGATGGGAGCGGGAACTAGGAAGGTCTCTTACACACAAAGAATGGAGTGACATCTACCATAGAGCACGCCATTCCGCATACCACGCTGCACTGACCGAAACTCTGACTAAAGTGGCCACCTACTGGTATCACACACCGGAACGCCTCCACCAATTTGAACCACACATTAGCGACCGATGCTGGAGGGGGTGTGGGGAGCTAGGCACATTGGAACATCTGCTCTGGAGCTGTGACCGCCTACAGGGGTACTGGGGCACGATCATAGATGATATAGATGACCACCTGGATACACACCTCCCCCGATTCCCCGCTTACATCTTGCTGGGACGGCCCAATACCCTAATGTACCCCTGAACTCCCGGAGAGGTCGTCTCATTGCTATAGCGCTTGGGGCAGCCACACAGAATATTTTAGCACACTGGAGGACACCACAGGCCCCCCCGCATACGGGTTGGCTAAATAGGTTATGGATGGTGCTTGGCATGGAGAAGCTGTCGCTGGTGCAGGCAGGGCGGGGTGACGAATTCCCAGAGTTGTGGCGCCCCTTCTTGGCATTACTCACTAAAGAATTTCGTGAATTGAGCTGCCCTAGGTATTTGCGCCTGCTGCAGACACACCTATACCGGACCAAAAGGCGCCCAAGCGCAAACTGAAACCCAAGCACTGAGGACTATCTCACTTGCTTTTTCTTTTCGTCATATGGAGGATGCTTTTTTGTTTGGTGTACAAAGGGGAGAGGGAGGGGGAGGTTGGGTTGTTGTGTTCGGGGGTTACAGGAGACCCATATCACTGATTGGCTCCGCTCTGCACTAGAAATATATGTCTGTGTCACACTGGAGCTTCTCTTGCATTGCTTGAATGTTCGTTCGAGAGCCCTGTATCTTGTTTTCTTTGAAATCTCAATAAAATATTTAAACCATAAACTTGTTGCGCATGTCGATAGTAATCCGATAAAGGTTCGAAAGCTGGATGGAAACTGAAACATGCCTTGAAGCATGATAGAGATGAGCTGCTACATTCTCAATAATCTGAAGCATCTTAGAGACTTAGAGGCCTCCAAGTAGAGCACATTGTCATATTGTAGGTGAGAGTTGATAAGTGCATGGACACCTGCCCTCTGAGTGGACGTGGGGAGAAGCCAAAGAATCTTCCTCAAGCCCCCCAGAAGGCTGAACCAGCTATCAGAGTCCTTATTAATTTGATAGTCCATTGAGAACTTGCTGTCCAGCCAGACTCTGAGAACCTTGATAGCCTGTTCCAGAATAGAAAGCAGCTCCGGCTGCTCTGGCCCCCATTGCAGGCCTCAAAGATGCGTCTGGTTTCCCACAACCAGAACTTCAGTTTTTCTGCGTGTTAGAAATGGGGTTTCTTTTTGCAGAGGTATGTAGCAATTTTTTACTTTTATCCTGTGCAGCCATGGATTGTATGGTAGTACAAATCCAGTCAGGTAACCCCAACACCTCCACAGAGTCTTGAGCTCCACTTCCTTCCAGGCAGTCTGCTGAAGGTCATTACATGGCAAACAGTCCATAGGCATTACGGAGCTTACACCAGCCTCCAGAAGACCTGCAACTCTCCGTCCCCCAATTCAAATGGCGCAAGGACCACTGTTGTCAGTGATCACAACTTGGTGAAATGCATTGGGAATCCCCTGCTCTTGGAACATCAGCTGACATCCTTAGCATAGTCATGCTGGTACCTGTATCCCTCAGACCCTCAATTCCATGCCCATTGATGGTGAGCCATTGCCTATGCTTTACAGTATTAGAGGGCACATGGATCTTAGGAACCATCTCACTGTCACCCAGGGAAACTAGGGTAATCCCACTAAACCCTCCCCCATTAACTGGGACAAACTCCTCCATTAGCACTACACTAGCCACTCCTGGCATCATTCCTCCAGTGGGGGGGGGGGGGGAGGTCTCTTTTTGGTTACTTGGGATCTCTTTTTATTGTGTCCATACTCACTCATAGCACTTGGGAGTCTTGGGCTGCTGAATTTTATTAACATGGATTTACTTCTGGTGGCCAGATTGGGAATGAGAACCAGACCCCTTCTATTGTGAGTTGTGTTGGGGTCCCCAAGAGAACTCCGTCTTTTTATCCCCCTCCCTTTCTTCCGGTGGGAACCCTGACCACCATTTTGGCATTTCCCCCGAATGCCTTGCTGGACACTCTACTGCTGACCCAGATGTCTACCTCCTCAGCAAGTTTCCTGGGGTCTGTTAACTTGCTATCAACCAGATGTTGGCACAGCTCTAGAAAACAAACATCAGGCATGTGCTTCTTTGAAATAAAGTTGTACAGCCCTGAATAATAATCAACCTCCCTGCCACTCACCCAGCCTTTTAGTGCCTTGCTGGCATAATCCAAGAAATCCACCCATGTTTGTGATTAGATCTGAACCTATACCTCTCAGCGGTCATTCCAGACCTACTGACTATGATGGCCTTCATAGTAGTGTAGGATGTCTGATCCTCTACATCTAGTGTAAGGAGTGTGTCTTTTCCCACTATGGGCATGTACCTCCATATATTACCACCCCAGAGTTCCTTCTGCACTTTTAAAGCCACTTCATAGCCTGTAAACCATTTTTCTCTGTCATTCCCCACCACATACCTGGGAACTAAATCCTTGGGTACCCAGACTCTGGACTCACCAGTGGGCAATGCAAATATGCTGCCACCATTGCTGTCACTGGACCCCACTGATAGGGCTCTTATGTCCATCTCTCATGCTGAGCTCATAGGCTATTTTTCTTTCTTCCATCTTTCTCCTCTAGAAGTTGCTCTTGCTCCATTTTAGCAAGGGCTTACTGGTTCACTGGATTGGCGAGGGCCTGCTCCATCACCAATTTAAATTTTGCGAGCTCTAGCTTCAGCTTCCTCACTTCCCTCCTCTCCTGCAGCTCCTCTGAGGACAGGTTACTTGCTTAGGGACACACTATTGCCTGTTCTGTTACCCCCCCCCATCAGTAGGCTTCATGACCAGACCCCCAGACTGGTCCTGCTCCAGTTCCACTTCAGACTCTGTTCTCTCATCCTCTGTGTTGATCTAGTGGACAGCTGCCCATGATTTTAAGGCTTTTTGAAGCTCTGCCTTCCTGGCATTTCCCTTGGTGACCACACTTCTTTCTCAGCTGAACCCCTTGAGCGCCCATGGGCCCCTGTGTAGGTCTCCAGATTGGCCAGCTGAAATTCCATATTGCCAGATGAGGCCACAGACATTGCTGAAAAAAAGCATTGGACAAAAGACTTTTGGAACACATCAAAGATGCCAATTTAGGGAGAATTGAAAAAGGTTTCAATTGGTCTGAGCATAGAGTGGAAGTGAACAATGAGTTACTATTTGGAATTGAACAAACTCAAGTTCTATTCTCACTGCCAATCGCCAATGTTGGAAATGGGGTTTCTGGTTGGCAGAAGTATGCAACCTGTCCACGCTGGAACTACCACTCTAGTCAGGGTAAACTAGATACACATTAAAAAATAACATGTGGACACCCTCTAGTACCTTGTCACAGAGCAGTCTGTCTTATCAAAAGAGGCAATGGGTAAAGTATTTGCGCAAGACACACACACACGCACACACAACCACACACACACACTGCCCATGCACCTTAAACATTTACGATATATGCCCAAGCATGCACAGGTGAGCATATCCACACACAGTTAAAGAAATGTGTGCGAAATCTGCCCTCAGAGTAGAATGTTGCCGTATATCTATGCTATCTTGTATAGCATAACTTGCTGGATGAGTCTCAATTTGGATTCAGGGTAGAACATAGCACCAAAGCAGCCCTAATAAAGGCCACCAATGAAATAGGAGCAGTACAGAACACAGCTTGACTTGTCGGCTGCCTTTTACATGGTAGACCATAAGATGCTGCTTTATCATCTGAATTCTTTTGGCATTTCTGAAAAGGCATTGGCATTATCTGTTTTTTTAGCTGATAGGAGACAATATCTTGCCCTAGGCCACTACACCTCCCCGTCCTTCACTCTGTCATGTGGAGTTCCACAGAGTTCCTCTTTGAGTCCTACGCTCTTCAATATATATGTATCTGAACTGGCAACGTTAATAAGATCTTTTAGGATGTCACTAACATCCTACACGGATGACACCCAAATCATTGTATCCATCTGTAAAAATACCCAACTATCAGTAAAAAAGATTTAGGGACTGCATGATAGCAGTCAGCTCATGGATAAGATCTCACTTCCTTAAGTTGAATACAGGGAAGACTGAGGTAATATTGTTTGGTAATTACTCCCCCTTGTGGTCTCCGATTTTGTGGCCGGATGACCTGGGAACAGCACCGATCTTGTCCCTAAAGCCAACAATCTGGGTGTGGTGATAGATGAGAGACTGAACTTTGAAGTTCAAGTGAAAGCAGTTCCATCATCCAGCTTCTTTATGCTCAAAGCAATTAGGAAAATCCTACCTCTGATTCCAACAGAAAGCAGGAAAACTGTAGTTACACCCTTAGTTCTTTCCAAACTGGATTATTGCAACAGGCTTTATCTCAGTATACCCATGAAGCAACTACACAGGCTTCAGATGATCCAAAATGCAGCTGCAAGGCTCCTCCTAGGGATTCCTAAATTTCAGTCAGTGGGAAAGCACCTTTAGAGTCTGTATTGGCTACTGATCAAAAGTCGTATTAACAGGGGCGTAGCTAGAGCTTGTGGCACCCGGGGCTATCCCTCAGATTGCCGCCCCTGGGAGGTATGCTGGGGAAAAAGGACAGCAAGTACTTGAAAGAGGTCCGAGAGACACATAGTATCTGCTTGACGCTTCTGGGGTCCCCTTCGACAGACTGAGCCAAAGACTCTGTGGCTGGCAGACAGCAACAGTTAAAAAGCGGTGCAATTTAAAAAGTAAGACTAGGATATGACCACGTTACAGGTCCTTTTTGTAGCACACTGGCCCCCAGGATGGTATCCCTGTTGTGTGTATTTGCATGTTCTAAACCTCATTATTCCCATTACCTATGAGCGCATTAAGAGCTGTTCTGGACAGTTATCTGTAAGGGTGCTTGGTGGATACCTATAGGCTTCTAAGCCCCTGTGCATAGATCTCATTCTCATCCGAGGGCATAAGTCAAATGCTTTCTGGAGCACTGTCAGCCTCACCCTTGCATAGGCTGCATCAGAACTGAATTCCTAACTCCACCAGAACAGTTAGGGGAATACAGGAACTAACAAGAATGACAAGATAAAGCAGAGAATAAATAAGGTCAAGCATAGGTAGATAAATAAACAGTAAACAGCAATAATAATTAAAATATCGCTAAAAGATCGAGAGATGAAAGAAAGGGATTGACCTGGAAACAATTAACCTTGTGCAGTCAGGAAAACTGGGGCCCCTGCTTGGTGTATTCATAGCATAGTAAAGCAATACTCGGGGTTTCATCAGCCCTTGATGCCCCTGTGCCCCGATGCCACAAACCTACATCACTTTTAAATGTGTCTGGGTGATCACAAGAAGACACTTGCTTGTTAATCTTGGTTTACTGGAACGAGGATACACTGAAGACCACCTCACATGAGAGTCTCATGAGTACTGTGTAAAACCCTGTCTCTCTTTTGCGATCACTCAGGATGGATGCCCCCTCTCCGTCACTAGTAACATGCAGGCCCCTTGTCCTCATGCACATTTTTACAGTAAAATTGCTGTGACGTGTGATATTTTCCCCAGGAAATAAAAGTAAACACACTCTAAGCTATCTTTGCTTGGTTTAATTCAACATGACGCGCAGTGGTTGTTTGCGCTCAGTGTCTGCCTCTCCAATTATAGAAACGCAAATATTCCATGATCTTTTGTCCACTTTCAATAATGCTCTAAACACTAGATTATATGCCACTTAACGCTGTGGGTATATTGTTTTTATAAGCCCTAGAAATAGGCGCTACGTTCTCTCATTTTAATAAACCTCATTTTCTGGATGTCAGCAGGCTGAACGGCCCTGTTGGCCGCGCAAGGATTCAAAGTTGTGACATTCACACCACACACAGATATTAGCAGCTCTCTTGTAACTAACCGCCAATTCTTTCAAATGTAAACTAACGGTAAACTCAGCAGGTACACTCTTTTCAAGCAGCCAGGAGAGCTAGCACCTGAGGGATAGCTCAAAAATGACCCATGAGCAAAATATATTTGAGGTCAATTTAGCATGAAGAGCAACAGTGACATCGAGTGTTGTGAAAGAAAGCTCACGCGGTTCATGCGCCTGCTGCAGACACATGTGTCAACTTTACAGTCAGTGGTTCGTGTGTCTCTGGTTACAACAACATGCCATTTCATAATTTTGTATATGCTAAAAGATAATGAGTTGAGCAGTAATAGTACTTTTAAGTCAACCTGCCTGCTTGCTCAGCTCAGGACATTGTGAATGGCTACACAATGTGGCAGGACTGGCCCCCACTCTGTTTAGTGCAGGCTACATGGGTCAATTATTGAGCAATAAAATATGTACATAATCATTCCTGCCCCCATACCCATGGTCAGCTTGCTTGAGCTCCCACCGCCCAGGGCCGTCTGTTAACTCCTGCCCTTCCAGATCTAATGCAGGCCGTGAGAAAATAATACAAAAATCTTGAACGCATTCTGTGCACCATTAACACCAAGGAGATATAATGTGATGCATTAAATGCAAAGAAATTAACTGTACTTTTGATAAAAGTGGGACCAGACATGCATAACCACCTGTTACTTTGAAACTTATCAATTGACATGATACAATACCAGATATTGGGCATCTCGTCCCCCCTACTGAAACAAGATGGCCATGAGAAGAGTATCAAAACAAAGTGTCATTCAAATGAGCATATTATATCTTGAGCAAAACATTTCCTTTCACTGAAGCAGGCTGCGGGAAATTTTGAAATTAAATCATAATGGGTACATATCAAGCCCAAAGAGCACTGTGTGCCATTGTAATAAAACAGAATGGACCTTTAACTTAGGCCCAATGTTCTTTCACAGTAAGGCAGTGAGACAGTGTCATGCTCTTTGTAAATCCATATACATTTCTAGAACACGTGGGGCTCTTTCTTTGGCTAACAGACATACATCACATTATGAGAGTACCCCATTTGTCTTGGAGTGCTTTGCTAGAGCACCAGTTACTTTACCCATGGTCCTACACATTATTTACCGGCATCAGGAGCTTATGTGATTTACCAATTCACCAAATGCTGTGCCAATGCAGCGACCTCGAGTGGGCAATGCATGCAGCTTTACAGAACACAAAGGTGCTGTAGACTTGTGTCGTCCTTCTTGAAATGAAAGCACTTTTGAGGACACCAGGCCCCGCACAAAGATCTGTATCAGGGTTGCAATGTTATTACAGGAGGTAACCGGAGCCAGGAGGCAGTTACTTTTGCTTATGTCATAATTCAATTTAAATTTAGAGTGAACACTGGTAATGAATAAGTGCCATTCTCATTGACTTGAAGGCACACACCTTTTTCACGCAGTTTAAAGAGAGCATTTCCTGTTTCTTGGAGAAAGGCAGCTAAGTCAATGCCAAGGGAGCTCTGGCCCTACGGTTTCACCACAAGATCCCGCAAAAGTAAACAGAGCGTGCAAATGCCATATTTTAACCAATTACTTTTTTATAAACGGATGTCACAGAAAGAAGGCACTATAATGTGTTGTTCCTGGTGATAACAGCACAGAAAAGGAACATCAATTCAAATATCGCAGTGCTGCACATTTGACTGGTTCGAATTGCTCTGTCAACAGATCCTGAAGCAGCTTTTGCTGCAGTGTCAGTGACGCCTGTAGCACAAGGCGGCCACGGTACATAGTGCATGCTGCTGTCGAAAGATAGCGGAGTGTGTTAAGTGCCTGCTGCTGACAGATTTGTGCAAGTGGTAGGTACTAACCCCAGGGGAGAAGTTGAACAGTGATCCATCAACAAGACCAAGCCTTAGCAAGAGTGCTGGCATCAGGAGCGTATGTGGTTTACCGATTCACTTAATGCTGTGCCAATGCAGCGACCTCGATTGGGCAATACACGCAGTTTTAGAGAACGCAAATATGCTGTAGAATAATTAAATTAAACTTGCCTTGATACGAACTGCCAGCCTCCTCCGATTTGAGCAAGTCTGCTGCTTGTTTTTACAAAAAGCACGTGTGCTGTAGATCAGGCCCGGTCATACTCGTAGGCAGCCTCGTGTGCACAGCTCTTCCCAGGTCAGATGGGGTGGGGCTATGGAGGTGTACCCTCGCTGATTGACAAGCAGGCTTGGAAACCCAGGGTTTCTGCTTAAAGCGCCCAGGCTGCTTGCAATCAGCGAGGCTGCAGTGCGTCATCAGGGGGCAGGGACTTTCAGTATTTTAAACCACCGGGACCCAGGGCGGAAATCAGGGAAGCTGAACTCTCTTAATGATTTAACTTTTAAAAAGGCCGCTGCAACGGCCACGTGGCTGCCACCCCCTGAATAGTGCCGCCTGGGGCGGACGCCCCCCCCCCCCCCCCCCCCCGCCCCCCGCCCACCCTAGCTACGCCGCTGCATATTAAGGTTAAGACCCTGTGCATCACATATAAGGTTCTGCACCGGTCACTATACTAGTACTCTCCACACAGATGCCTTTGATCACATGGGGCAAAACTGATACATTCTTGGAGATTTTTTAAATCAAACTGGGGCAGTAGAAGTTTTGTGGTGGGAGCTACGAAGCTCTGGAACACCTTCCCTCTTACCATCGGAAATCTTCTCTCCTTGACATTGTTCAGGAAAGCCATTATTACCTGGTTGTTCATTGAATAGTGCTCCAGCTCGCTTCTTGATTGCTGGCGCCAAGACACCATTTGGGATGTGTGGGCTGTATACATTTATGACATAACATAACATAACATATCCTTCTCTAGGAAACAGAGAGCAGGCACAATCAGAACACCAGCATTATAAACTTTCCTCAGTCTAAAAATATTCAGAATAAAAATATTATCATGCAGTGCTTCATTCTGTACTTTACATAGCAGTACATACCAGATGTTTCTAGCACTCAATTTATTGGAAGTAAATGCACCCTCCTCAGAGGATGGAAGGCTGAGTTGTTCTTGCTGGGATTCAAACTTCCACACCCGTCAGAGCCCAGAGGAGGCCGGGCTGGGCCACGCTTTTGACATTTATCCTGGCGAACTGTAAGCATTACACTTCTGCCTAGTGGCTTTTGATTAGTTACCTGTTCATTTCATGGTCTAAGGTGACTTAAATATGAGTAAAAGAAAGGTTGGGGATAGGCTGGTGGGCACATTAGAGGCATTTGTAAACAGAGCAGAATCCGTTCTGATGCATGAGATCCAGGCAACAGAACGAAGGCTCTCTTTAGAACCTGTTCCACCTCTGGGCGGCCCTATGTTTAGAGCCCTGTCAATCCAATCATTGCCAGGTATTAAACCAGAACCCGCTTGTAATAAGAAACCGCTTAGCTTGACGCGTGAGGAGATTCCGTCCCCTACCTCAGGAGCCTCCCAAGTACGGAGTAGTGCACATAGCCCTGTAATGTCAAAAACGAGGGGAAATAAAGCTTTAGGGGGAATAGGGGCTGAACCACCTACCAAAAAAGGAAATGCCGAAATGCAGCAAAACATAATCCATTGGCTGTTATCAATAAACCTAGTGGGCTTTATATTTTTGGGAAGCCAGGTGTTATCGCCCGGTTGTTAATCCTGCTGTAAAATCATCATCTACCTCAATAGTTTCCGAATCCAGGCATGCTGATTATAACGATAGGCCAACCAGCCCAAGTATCCAGTTTAACTCAGAGGAACTGTGCTCACTATTGAGAGAAGAAAGAGTAGCCATTATTGAACCATTGTTTAAAAGATTAGATTCAGTGGATGAAAGGTTAACTAATATAGAACGGTGTTTCTCAAGTAGTATCCAAAGGAATCTTGCTCAACCCACTTTACATGCTAATGGAGGGCTGCATGTAGCAGTTTGGGAGCTGAAATCAATAAGCAGCATGAAAATCTGGTAAATGCTCACCAAGTTCTGACTTAGCACCACCTGTGTTAAATACAGCTTGTCCTTCTAACCCAAGTACAAATAATGGTACCTCCGCAATACTGATGCAGCAACGTGGGGCTGTAGGCAATAGAAGGAGGCAGGTGGAGCCGGTTACTGAAGGTGACATCAATATGCTACCTAGTCTCCATTTCCCCCCAGAAACCACGCCCTATACGGTTGTCCTAGCCAATGTGCCCCCTGTGTCTTCAGGTACTCTGGAGCATTGGTCTACACTTAAAAATAAGGCCCTTCATTTAGTAAGTCAAAAGACAGGTATTAGACACCAATTATTCAATGAATTTAAAATGGAGAGAAGAATCAACTGGGTAGGCCATTCACATACATCCATGGCTGGTGACTGTGTGGTTTTGAGTTTTAGGTCACCTCTCTTGGTACAACATATCTTAGAATTGGCTGATCAACATCCCCCAGCACCAGAAGAAATCAAAATACTCCCCCTAGGTTTTTTTTACAATCCTCAGAAGATGCATAGATATAAGGAAGTGTGGATCCCTAACAGGGTTCACAACCCATTTGATTATTCTGTACAAACCAGCAATCGCTTCGAGTTATTGTCAACTCTCGAAGATATTGACTGACTGAGAGGGAATGACACTTTAATGTGGTGTGTGGGAGGTAGTGGCACATATGAGGTTGACAGAAATTGGGAATCTTGTTTTAGTAACACGTTGGGCAGTGAGGATACTCCTCCATGCATTACCCTGATAGATGGTACAAGGCATGTTCGCATGGGAAGCGAACCACGTGCTAACCCCATTATAACTGACTGCGGGGCGATACAGGCTAACCCAGATAGAACGAGCGGCCGCGTCCCACCCCTTTTAAGAACCCACAGTGAAGGACAACCTTCCACTAGCAAATGGAAACACAGAGGTGGCCCTGACTAGCAACACAATTGTAGAAACTAGTCCCCCTAAGTCGTGTATGACTCTATCCTGCTGGAATATAGCAGGACTAGTAACAAAAACCAAGTCTCCAGATTGGTCATCATACATTGAGGCAACTGATGTGTGGTTATTTCAGGAGACGTGGTCTGTCGAAGGAGTCTATCACCCAGGCTACCTTAACTTTTTTAAGGCTGCGACCAGGGGACCTAGGGGAAGACCAGTTGGTGGGCTGACTTGTTGGGTGAGACAACTAGAGGGGATAAGAGTGGAGGAGCTAACTATCGAGTGCCCGGATATTATAGCCATACGGGTTAGCTCATTAGCAGGTTTAGACGTAACAATATATAATGTCTATTCGTGGGGACAGCCGGGTGGCAGGTGTTCAAATGTCATTACAACTCTGGAAAGCTACTTGGTACAAGACCCAGGAACTAGTAACCTGATTATTGCTGGTGACTTTATTTCTTGCTTCGAGCCCCTGGATTTTGGAGACGGTAGGCTTAGTGAAGATGTGGATGCATTATGGGGCGTCCCACACCTAGACCTTCAACCCATAAGGAAATGGTCTGAGGCCGCCCTTCAATTGAAAGGGCTCTGCTTGGAAAGGGGTTTGAGAGCGGTTAATGGGAGGATGCAGTCTGAAAGGCAGGGTTCAAAGACATCTGATAATGGAAGAACTAGTAGTCGCAAAGACTATATTCTTGTCAATGTGGAACTATGGCCCTTAGTTCTAGATATGGAGGTTCAGACTAGGCTGGAAAGTGATCACAACCCCTGGTCTTGAAAATTAAGGACAGAAGCTTTTGTAGTACACTACAGAGGGAAGGAGTCTTAACCCCTGAAATGGTCATTGTTACCAACGACTTAAGAAGGGTACGGTGGGCTCGGATAGCTAATAATGGCAGCAATGTTGCACAGATTAAGGTCATGGTTCTGGGTTCCTTGTCGACTCTTTCTGATTGCGAGTCCCAGGAGGCGCTAATTGCCACCGTACCGGGTGTTTATGATGAACTTTTCAAGTGACTGAAAAAGTTTTTCACTAAAGAAAGTTCCTGTAAAAAGATTAGACCCTCGTAGCCAAGTACGTGGTATAATAGCACCTGTAGAAAGGCTTACAAAGCCCTTGTGGAAGCCATTAGATCAAGAGCACATGGTAATATCAAACAGTCTAGAGCTACTTATAAAGTCGTACAGAGACAAGCGAAGAGAGAATGGGACAAAGAAAGATGGAAGGATTTGTTACAGGCATGCAATGGGGGAAACATGATCCAGTTTTGGCACCTAGTCAAATGGGGCAACAGCCCGCAGTCACAGACCCCAATCAATCATGTAGAACCAGAACACTGGGTGACGTATTTTGAAGCACAGTTCAAGGCAGCACACAGTAGTGAGGTGTTTATCCTGCCTATCTCTCCTAATGAACCATTAAATTTTACATCTAAAGAGGTTGAGGCTGTGTTAAAAATCCGGGGCCTGACTGCATCCCTGCAGGCCTGTTTAGACAACATAAAACTACAGAGTGGAGAAGAGCCCAAGGGGAATTAGTTTATAGACCTACTAGCATCTTGTCCCCCAACTATACATTTAAATACACGAGAGATGCCACAGGTCTTTGTAAGATCCAGAAGCGATGTAGAACCTATAAAGTATTCCACAAGGGTAACTGGAATAGCAAGATAGATTGAGAGCAGGAGAGATACAGAGGATAAGACAAATTCAAGTACAGTCCAGAATGGGAACTTAATCCAGAATAGAAAGTACCCATCAGCCCACTCACTAGTGGAACTTCGTCATCTGGGATTTCATGCTTGAAAATTGGTGTCCAAAAAGCCTTTCCTCATGGAGAAATTGAGGCTAGCTTAGGACCCAATGGTTGAACCCTCAACCAGGAAAGATGACCTTGTTCCTTGGGTGAAATTGTGGAAGGCACTATTGAAAATGGGGATGCCCCAAAGCCTGGTTGCTATCCTGGTCAAACTTCATGAGCACACCTACGCGCAGGTACGCTGGGGCAAACCAGGTGAGACCACTGATAGGTTTGAGGTCTGTAAAGGGGTTCAACAGGGGTGTGTGCTGGCCCCCACCTTTCTTTCTTTATTTATAAATGGGGTGGTCCAGTACTTCGCAACATACCCAACCGATGCGCCAATGTAAGCTGGCATGAAAGTTCCACTGCTCATGTTCGCGGACGACATCTTACTCATATCCAAAACTAGACAGGGGCTGCAGATGGCACTGTCTCGTTTTGATGTGTTTTGCTGCGAACATGAGCTAGTGGTCAATGTAGGGAAGACAAAGTTTATGGTGCTCCACAGGACAAAGCCAGTTAAAGCATGTGTTTATATGGATGGTGCTCTACTGGAGCAAACAGACGTCTTTACCTACTTGGGTGTCACATTTAATGACAAACTAAGTTGGAAGTCCCAAGTCGATTTGCTAGTGTTAAAGCACGCCCAGTTGCAGGTGCCCTGATTAAGGAGCATAGGATGTCTCAAACGAAACCCATTGCCTCCATTTAAAAAATATACACATCTAAAATCAGCCCAGCTATTCTTTACGGTGCAGAAATTTGGGGTTTTTGTAATTCATCCCAACTCTCTCATGCCCAAAACAAGTTCATGAGAAGTGTAGTAGGCCTACCGCAATTGTCCCCCCGTTTACCATTGCAGCTTGACCTGGGCTGCTACGCTCTTGAAGACGTAGCACGTTATAGACCATTGGCATTCTGGAGGGGCTTCTGGATTACTCTGGAAATCTCCTCGTATGCCAAGGCCCTACTGGAAGTGAGGGGGTTGAGCCGATCACATAAGATCCCATGGTTGACTGCAGTTAGGTCCTGGTTGACTGAAATGGGGATGAGTAATCTATTGGAACACCCAGAGGCTGTGAAATTTCCATCGAAAAAGTCTTTTAGAGCAGCATACTGGGAGATGGTTGAAATTAAGAGATTCTCTTCCCACATTACTCAGTCATTGTCGAGGGATTTCCTCGACATTAAGGATGAACCAGTTTTGGAAAGTTATTGGGATCTTATCACTAAGCCTCATGATCGGAAGCTCTACCACCAGTTCAGAATAGGCACTCTACCCTTACGATGTTTTACAAGTACATGGAATCCTGTCAGTAGTGACAAGTGTGTATTCTGTCAAGTTCATTCTGAGAATATAGATCACTTCCCGTATACCACCAGCCTAGGAGAATCTGGCTTAAACCGGTATGCTTGCCTATGAATTTAAGATCGGCGATGGTTGCAAGGAGAATTTTAAAATCAGACACTTCCAACATTGTGGTAACTGGTGTAACAAAGTTCTTAAGCTGGGCTTGAGCCATACGCAATAAAAACGGGGGGTACATAGCAGCTATATAGTGATCAAAGATGGGTCCTTTTAAGAAGGGGTTGAGTGGCATGGTAATACCTTGCTCTGGCTTAGACGACCACTCCCCCTTGGTAAAAATTTGATGTAGAATTAAGTCTTTATGCTGGTCTATCTATTTAACCGCATGCGTGCGGGCGGAATTCCGCTCGCACGCTGAGATTTGCGGAACCGCATGTTACGTGACGAGCTGGGCTCGTCATGAGCGTGCGAGGAGGCTACCTCATGACGAGCCCAGCTCGTCATGAGCATGGAAGGGGTTAATCTCTTCTACTGTTTTAACATGTATAATTACTTATATTTATTACTAACTTATGATGATGCGTTTTAGTATGAAGTTTTATATTTTTGAATATGATGGTGTATTTTAAGTGAAGGAATGTTTGTATTAATCCTGGACGTCATGTCTTTGATGATGAATATTCGCAATAAAGACTTATGAAATTAAATACTTATCTCCTTCACTCTCAGTATAAGTGATGCTGTATATAGTTCTGTCCTCAGCGTAAGAGTGAATTCATTTATTCTTCAAGCAAACCCTTGTTGCTATGCATCCTTCCGTCAAAACACTTTCCTCTTGAGTTACTAATTTTAACATCAATTAGTGCTTAATGTGTACGTTTTTTTTTTTGCTCTGTGTCTCATACTGGTGTAATGAGTGCCTTCCATCTCCCCTCATCTACGTTAGCTAATGAATTTACCTTTATTTTGATTTTTTTATTAGAACATTGAGGGCTAGCTCTCATTTCTTTTGTGATTGCGCTTATGAGTCCATTTCACAACGTTTTACCCTTTGCCAAGTTACATATTTTCTCCTTGTGCGAAAGTTGCTAAATGTTGCCAGATTTTCTTCCACAATGCAAATATTTTTATACCAATAGTAAGTCAAGTCAAACACGACCAGTACATTGAAAGTCACAATACTTTCGTATTTGCGTCATAATAGCTTCCTGGAAAATAAATGTCCATTTTTTTTGTCTCCAACTTTACATTTTGCAGAGCAGGACGTTTCTTTGGGCAATGCCATTGCACAGTGGCAGAACATGTACATAATAATAAACTGTCTGTTTGGTATTACGTAAATGTCCTCCACATCAACCATTTTAATGATTAAACAAGACTATATGCAATATAAAGTGTTGCTAAACTCACGATTTTCACATGAATGTACCAAAGGCAAAAACAAATTCAAACTAGACGAAGGTATGTCGTTTTCCATAGACTGTCATGAAGGTGGTAAAAAACAAAAACACTGCACGCCGCTGTAGAATAAGTTTAAACCTGTGGTCTTAAGTGGATGCTCTTGCGATCCTGTAAATCAATGACAACTCATGAATCAAAGTGTTTAGGATGCAGACGTCTATGATACCTAGATTGGTAAATTTTCAATAGACTAATACCATTTTCGGTCTAGTGTTAGCCTAGATCTTTTGACTTTAATAAAATATGTATAATATACTTCCAAATCAGGGCTTTCAGAGAACTCTCTACATCCATTGGACTCTTGTTGTGTCATTCACATTTGATTCCACCCACTACAGCATACAGTGCGGGGCAGTGGGTCAGCCTACTTAAGTCACTGGTTAACTTCACTTTGAGTCTCTGCATTTTGCCTCTGACAAGCAGTACATCCGCACACAGCTAGTTACCTTCAGCGCCAGTGTTTTTATTTCTGCTTTATAAATACTTGAGTGTTTCCTTTATGTTTGTTGCCTGATGTGATAATAGGGTGCTTCTGATGAACACTCCATCTTTATCAGATTCCATCTCTTGCCAATTATGTTGTAAATTCCTTTTGGAGTGTTTTGCTTTTCGGACTGTTTCTATTTCACAGCATAGAAAACTGTGTCCATTTCAATCTGGTCTGTGTTAAGTTATCCTCTTCTAACTTTTTTCTTTCCCCTTGCCTTCTTTTTTCATTTCCTTTTTTTATCTTTTTCTGTTCTTTTCTTTCTTTCTTTCTTTCTTTCTTTCTTTCTTTCTTTCTTTCTTTCTTTCTTTCTTTCTTTCTTTCTTTCTTTCTTTCCTTCATTCCTTACCCCTCATATTACCTCCTCGTTCCAGCCCTTACAAAAGTTAGGTGATCCCGCCTCCCAAGAGGCCATGGAAAACGCTAGTCTTTCTTTTGCTATTACTATATAAACCCCTCACACCCACCTCCATGCCTGTTTTCTTATCTGTTGGTCTGACGGGCTATCAGAACTCGATGTGCCTTACGTTCTCATGTCAGAAAGTGACTTTTCTTTCTGTACCATATGCGGTATTTGTGTATCTGTGCTAGATTTTGTTTGTGTAACGCGCGCTGACCTTTCTGTAGAGGTGGTAGGCCGCGTCCTTTTTCTGCTCCCACTGCAGTCCCCCGCATATGTACTTGGGCTGGGGCGGGGAGATTATGTGGTTGGGGGCAGTCCATTCAGGTGCTGAGGTGGTCCCTTCAATGTCCGGCTCCCGCGGCCATGTCCTTCAGGTATGTGGCTGTGGGGAAAGCGGCAAGGCTGTCTTTTGGCTTTCAAAGTCTTGTGTGCTTTGAGACTTGGTTGCTAAGAGACAGGAATATATATAGGACGTACAGCCACATGCATCAAGCTAAAAACCGGTCGCAAACGGGCAGATTCTCAGAATCTGCCCCTTTGCGACCGGTATTTTTGCATTTGGGATGCATCATCCCAAATGCAAAAATTACAATTTAAGGAATCTCTAAATTGAGATTCCTTAAATTGTGATTGCATTTAAGGAATTCCAAATTTAGATTCCTTAAATGCAATGCATCAAAGTAAAAAAATTAGCGATTTCACTAATAGGAGTAGCAAATTACCATGAAGTTGAACTTCAGGGTAATTTGCAAAAACTTTGAAAAATGCACTTTTGTGCATTTTTCAAAGTTTCATGTTGCGCACACACATGCCCTTAGGCCTAGGGCCTTAGGGCATGTGTGTGCGCAACATATGTGCACAGATCAATTTCAGGGGTGCAACAGGGTGTCCTTTTGACACCCTGGCACCCTTGAAATTGCATTCTCAATTTGCGATTCTCTAATTGAGAAACGCAAATTGAGAAT
The DNA here is from genome assembly GCF_964261635.1 of Lissotriton helveticus. Taxonomy (NCBI): domain Eukaryota; kingdom Metazoa; phylum Chordata; class Amphibia; order Caudata; family Salamandridae; genus Lissotriton; species Lissotriton helveticus. Next base: position 1,297,982,349 of record NC_136061.1, read on the forward strand.
GACTTTCCATTCATTCCTATGGGCCTCTAGGCCCATAGGAATGAATGGGGAGGTATTCCTTAATTGCGATTCGCAATTTGCGAGTCGCAATTAAGGAATGTTCAGAAATCGCAATTTTTTAAGCGATTTCTACATGCATAGGCTTTTGCGATTCCTTAATTGCGATTCCTTAAAAATCGCAACTAAGGAATCGCAAAAGCCAACATTGATGCATGTGCATGGTAGTCCCTGGGTACTTCCTTTTTGGCATTCTGCTCCTGTTTGCTGTCATGGGGGATGAGGTGTTGTGCCTGTGTCTGGCAAGTCGGTTTCCAAGTGGAAACATGTGCAGAAGCTGCAGGAGGATGACCTGTTGCAGATCTCCAGGGCAGACTTTCAGATTTTAATTAGTTCTGCCGTTCAGGCTGCAACAATTCCCTAAAAGTCAAGTATGTCCAAGGTAAAGATTTTCCGACATGTCCCATATTCATGAGGTCCTGGGATTTGATTCTGAATCTTTGGTGGATGATGGCTCCTATTTCTAGTATAGTACCTTGGTGGTGGTAATTTGCTCTTGCAAGATATAATTAAGGAGCTTCTGGCTAAAGAATGGCATGATGTTGACAAGCAAGGGTTTCCTCGTTTTCTGGGCAAGAGGTATCACTTGGCACATTTTGATGACCAGTTTCCCCGAGTTCCTAAAGAGGATTCAATTTTTTCCTTGATGGCTTCTTCCACTTTCTTGTCTTTGGACGAGGATTTCCTTTCTGATCCTGTTAAAAGGAAGGTAGGCACAGTCTTTAAACAAACAAATGCCGCTACTCATTTTGGGGACAGGGCAAGCACATACTCTGCATATGCCTCCCAGGTCCTTATTAAGGATTTTGAGACGTTATTTGATTGTCTTCAGGATCAAGGGGAGTCCACTCCTATCTTGGTGCAGTTGGAGTTATTGGTACAATTTCTGTCTGATGTCACATTTGATATCCTGTGGGCCTTCTCCTCAGGGGCCGGGGCTGCAGTGGTTGGTAGGTGGTCACTGTGGACAAAACCTTTGCATCTGGAGGCTGCGCAGAAGGAGTTAATTCATAAGCTGCCTTTTCAGGGTCCAGGAGTATTTGGGAATGAATTAAACATAATGGTGCAGAGTTCTGCAGAGCATAAGAAGTTGCTAAAACCTTTCCAGTGAATGCAGAGGAAGAAGTCTCTTTTACATAAGCAGAACGTTCAGGACGGTCTCTCCTCTTTTCAGCCCTTTTGTTGATGGGCTCATTGTCGGGGGCTGCGTTTTCCAACAAGTCCCAACCTCAGCAGCAGCATCCACGGGGAGCTGGCCGGAAGTGACTATGCTGGGGTTGGATCCCGGCTCCGTTTGTTCCAGGATCATTGGTCCCGCCTGCTTTCAAACCAGTGAGTGCTATCAGTTATCAGTCAGGGGTATCAGATTCCCTTCCGGGGGCCTCCCCCTCCGCTTTCTGGTTACTCCATTGTCAAATCACCCTTTGAAGAAAACTACAATGTTCTCTGGAGTGGAAAAGTTCCTCACGAAAGGCACTATTTTCAAAGTACCAGAGGCAGGAAGGAGCTTGAGCTTCTATTTGACAATCTTCTTGATCCCAAAACCAGATGGTTCTTACTGCTTGATTCTGAATCTCAAGGTTCTGAACAGAATGGTGAAGCTGGATCACTTTCAGATTATCACATTGCAGTCCATATTTTCCCTCATGCAAGAGGGTGTTTTTCTGGCTTCCCTGTACTTGGGTGACACCTAATAGTGTGGGCTACAACTCCCCCTTTTTATTTCTTGAGTACAATGGGAGAAATCCGCTGATGTATTTTATTTCCCTGTAGGTACCCGCATTTAGACAAAGGACCCATGTAAGGCAGAAGGCAGAATTCTTTCTGCTTAAGGGTGAGAATATTGATTTTCTCATTTTTATCACTGTTTGGTCACAATGGTGGTGTGTGGTCACGTACACTTGGGAATTGACCATGTGGGTATATGTATGATTACATTATTAATTCAGGAATATTTTGTTGTTACAGAGACTAGACCAGACGGACGGTGGTCGAGATAGAATTCACATAAGTATGTTTTTTTGTGTATCAGGATTTACAGCAGAGTGACATGATAATGGTCCTGATGAATGCCGCAAATTTTACCTGGCAGAAACATGTTGACCTAGTCTGATGAGGAAAATCTATATCCACATCGTTACGCTGTTTTTTGTTTTTTATTTCATCCAATGGGGATACTGAGTAAAGAAAATCTTCCCTAGATGAGATGATTTTAATACACTTTTTGTTATAATTTTTTGCACTCTGCCCCTCACTCACTTATGACATTGGAGTGAAAAACACCTCATGCTCCTCTCTTGAGGGAGAGTTGTAGCCCACACAGTGCACCTCGCGGGCACTGTGTGTAAGAAGGAACCCAATGATGAAGCATGTCACCCGAGTGGTGAGTGAGGGTTCTAGTCTTTAAGAAGCAAATGCCCAATTCCTTATTAAATAGTTAGGTCTCTCTGTACACACTGATTCATGTTTTAGTACTTTACCATTAGGTTACCTTTTGTGAGAATCATATAGTGGAGTGGTAGCATGAATGGTTATAATTTCTCCAATTGAGACCCTGTTGTGAGGTATTACCTAATTTCATGTGCCTGTCCATCCCGAAAGTCAACAGTTCCTGAGGTTTGCAGTGGACCAGGATCATTACCAGCTTCAGGTCTTGGCTTTTGGACTCTCTACCGCTCCCGGACTTTTACCAAGGTATTGCTTCCAGCTGTGGGGCGATTGCAGCTTTGGAGTTTCTCTGTCTTCCCCTACCTTGATGATTTTTTTGGTTTCTGCTTCCTTTCTTCCTAAGGCTCTTCTAGCAGTGGATGCAACCATGGACATGTTCCAATACCTGGCCTTCGAGTTGAATCAGGTGAAGTCTCACCTGGTCCCTGTTCAGAGACTGCAGTTGGAGCTCTTTTCAACACGCGCTGGGGAATGTGTTCCTCCCACCTGCTGGCATGACTACGCTGCAGCGTCTTCTGTCGGATCTCCTGACTCAGGAGCCAGCTTCGTCTCAGACTTGGTTGCAGGACAATGGGATGAATGGCTGCCACCATGGCTGTGGTTACTTGGGTTTGTCTGCACCACACGCCTTTGGTGAATCATCTGTTGCTTCACTGGGACCCCTCTTGTGTGAATTATAATGCTCTGGAATTGGCAGGAGTTAGAAGCCATTTGGCAGGTGATACAGTTATTTCAGCTCCACCTGCAAGGGTACAAATCTGTTTTTTCATACCAACAATCAGGTGGCTCGCTGTTACTTAAATCGCCTGGGAGGGATCAGGTGTGAGTCTCTGAATTATCTGACTTCCCTAATTTGTTCCTGGGCAGAATCTCACCTCACAGCTTTCAGGGCTGTTTACATTCAGGTTCACATGAAGTTTGATGCAGACAGCCTGAGCCGAAACCTTCCTTCTTAAGTTATGTGCTATTTGTCAGTCCCCTGTTCAGAGACATTTGTCTTTAGTTCGGGGACCCTTGGGTCGACCTCTCTGCATATCCTCAAAATGCCCTCCTTCCTTGTGATCTCCTCCCCTCTTCGGTTTCCTTTCCTCTCATGAACTAGTCTCTGTCAACCGAAATTGATGGTCTGGCTCTCATACTTTTGACATTGAAGCCTTTGGGTTGTTCTTCTTTGGTGACGATGTATATGCAGCATTCTTGTTGTAGTGCTAGAGGCACTCTTGTGGTTTGAGACCCTGTGATGACCTTTGACTAGCATTATTTTAACTGACTTTAGTGTGTTATTTCATCCTAGCCTGGATGTCCAGCATATGCCTGCTTCTCTTAAAAGTTTTGTTCTTGTAATCTTGCTGTCTTTCAGTGGGAGCTGTCAAGGAGTAGAATAGCCTTGCCAAGAGCAGAGAGTGTGTGATGTGCATTTGAAAGCATGAAAGGGAGAGAGGTGTGCAATGTACTCTTTGGATTCAAAGTGCAGTGTTGTGGGCAGTGGTGCATACATGTGCTCAGTGTTGCACTATTGGCTTTGACATGGCCTCATGTCATCTTGTTTTCTGACATTGCATTGCTTCAGCTTCTGCATGCACAGCAGCGCTTGCAAGATGTTTGGGTTATGAGAACTATGAAGTGCTTACTATTGGCTTTGACATGGCCTCATGCCATCCTTTTTATTTGGTTTTGCCTTGCTTCAGCTTTCAAAACACTTGTAAGCCTTCTACCTCTATTAGTTACAATAGGCATTGGGGCTCTTTTGTCACGTGGTAAGCTCTCATTAGGTGGATCCTGTTGTTGATGAGGCGGCAAAAATGTTTGAGTTTCTCAGGGATTGTTTTTTAAGAATCTTTTCCCCTTTACTTTGGCTGCAAAGTGGGATGCTACCCAGGGCATGTATGGATTTGGAGACTGCATTGCATGGTGTTGCTCCTTCGGAGGTTCTACCCTATGAACGTTTAGGCTTCGTCGTCTAGACACTCCAGTGATTGTGCCCTCTTGGGATCTAATTAATGTTTTCCAGGGTCTTCAAATGCACCAATTTGAGACATTGTTGAAGGCCAAGTTGCTGTGGTTGTCTGCTATATCAGCCTTTCTGTTGGCCATTACCTTTACTCAGAGGTTGTGTGAATTAGGGGTCTTGTTTATTTATTTTTCCTATTTGCAGTTACTGCCTGACAGGGCGGTGTTGAGGCTGGACCTGTCTTTCTCCCTAAAGTCTCCTCAAAGAACCATGTTTAGCATTAGATTATTCTTTCTGATATTCCAGGGGAGGAGGGTGCTCTGGTTCCTTCTGTAGTGGATGTTAGGAGGGCCTTTCAGATTTACATCCAGCATACCCAGGGCTTTCGTCTTTCCCCTACTCTGTTTGTGTCGTGTGTGTGTGTGGGGGGGTGGCTCCGGGTAAGAAGGTGTACACATCCACCATCATTCGGTGGGTGCACTAGGCAGGTGGGTCTGGCTCCTCCAACTCAGGTTGAGGGGCATTGCCCTGGCCTGTGTCTGCCTCCTGGGCTGAGGCGGCTGGTGTCTCTAATCTGAAAATTTGCAGGGTGCCTACCTGGCAGTTGCATCATAATTTTATCAAACATTATTGCCTCGCATACATGTCATTGTAGACAATTTTGATGTTAATGTTCTGTTCGCAGCTTTGTCTTAAACTTTGTTTTAATCAAACATTGTATTCAGCATGGGTCCTTGGTGTCCTGCTTTTTCTTGGTGTTTTGGCTTGTGAGATCCTCACTTTGGTAAGGACTGGGATGAGGGGGTCCTATGAGGGGGTAATGTGTTGTTACTGGTAATCTTCATTGCTCCGATTAAGGTCCTCCTTGTTCCAGTTCTGTTCCCCCTCTCCCTGCAACTGTGATTGTGTCTGGTCTTGTTACTAACAGGCACGGCAGTGGGTGGGAGGAGTTTTATAGTAATAATAAAATAAACACTAGCGATTTAGATGGCCTGTCACCATACCTTTGAATATATACCCAAGCAATACCAACCCTGATTGGGGCTCTATGAAAAGTTAAAACTAGGAAGTCCTGCAAAACCACCCGCCGAAATGCCCGTCCATGTGGACCCGACTGTCCAGGCAGCATTGCTTGGTAAACGTGTGCAGGTAGCTTGTGATGCTGCCTGGCAGATGTCAAGGACTACGACTCCAAGTGCTAACACAGTGGTCACAGCTTTAACTACAGTTGAATGACCCTTAAGCCTTCAGGAGGCTGCTTCCTCGTCAGTGCGTAGCAGATCTTAATGCAGAGATCGACCCCTTGAGAGATAGTCTGTTTCTATACCACCAGACCTTTCTTCACACCAACATAACCCAGAACTCTTGTGTGCAGTCAAGATAGAATGGCAATGCTCTTTTTGAGTACAGACAGTGGAGTCAATCCTCTTCCTTTTTAGAGGGATGTGGAAGAGCGTTGAAGGTGGGCAAGGTAACAGATTGTCCAGCATGAAATGGTGTCATCATTTTCAACAGGAAAGAGGCCCTGGTGCAAAGCACCAGATTGACCGGATAAACCAATAGGAATGGAGACTGTAAGATAAGGCTTGCAGCTCACTCACCCTACTGGCCGATCTATTTGCCACACGAAAGGCTGTTTTACATGCTCAGTCATGCAGATAGTCTGCAATGTGCACTATTTTAAGTTTTATTTGATCTTAAGTAATACAAAACATTAAAACATCAAAAAACAGTAACTGCACTACCATTCTATTTAATGGACAAGTCCCTGGAGAAAGGGCATAGCTTGGTTATGAAATTCTACTAAATGCTATTTTGCACATGGTACTTCTCTGCTTGGCTAGATTTTATATGTTTTATCTAAAGTGATGGACTATTTTATAAAAATGAAATGTTTTATTGAGTTTATGTGTTATGGAATGTAATTTCTGAAATATTCATTTACTAATGCTATAGTTTACATTAGGTTGTTAAATCTGTTGGTGGATTGAGTGGGTAGTTTTTGATATTAATTGATTCATTATTTTAATTATTACATTGTAAGTAATTGGTTTTTATGCACTTTTAATTTATAATTAACAAAAATATTTTAATGGGCTGTGCGATGTTTTGTATAGTTTTAATGTTATCAATTTAAACTCTTTTGTATACAAGTTATTTTATGGTAAAACGATTTCTTTTAATGTGTGTGTGTGTTTTATGGGCACGTTTCTGCAACATTTTTGCATCACAATATTTTTTAGGTCAATATGTTGTCATAGAAGCAAAATATCATGGTTGAAGCATTATTGGCAATGTATGAACCTAAATAAAATAATAAAATTAATTTTCATTGAAAACAAGGAAAAAAATGAGTAAAATGTACTCTTGGATTGCCATTTCAATTTTAGAACAACATAAACTGTCTGAAACTAGTTGTCTATATTTCTGTCATAATGTTACTAGCATCTGGAACCAAAGGATCAGTAAGAGGCAAAGAAGGGAAAAGTCTTGCATGGAATCACGAGCAAAAATATGGGGAAAGCTTGTCAGGTGGATGATAAGACTGCCAGTTATCTTGAGTAGGGTATGCAGAAATAAAATCAAGTTTAGTTTTAAATATCAATATGCCATAATATCGATGTTTAAATTTCGATGTGACAGAAAATCGACTTGCAAGAATATCGTCAACAAGAATATCGACAGGTAAGAAATATCGTTTTACTTAATATCGAAGTTAATAATATCGTAAATAAAAATTCCGTTGTTTATAATATCGGACGTTTTTGGGGGGTTCTGTATGTTAGTATATGTGTTAAAAGTATAGCTTATTTCCCTAATGTATGAATTTTTTGCAAGTGATTCATTTTATGTTAATTTATTTGTGCATATTTTAGTTCTGTAGGAGGTTGTGGGTTTATAATGGAATAGGGTGGGATGTAATTTAATTATAATATATTAATTAAATAATTTTTTAGAAGTTATTACTTAAAAAAAAAAATGTGTTTTAGTTCCTTAGCGGGTTATGGGTTTATAGGGAATAGGGTTGGAAGTAATTTAATTGAAATTAATTAATTAATAATTGTATTCATTAATATGTTTGTATTTAATAATTTATATTGTTAATAGTGCAAATTATTTTTTTCGTAATTGTAAATTGGTTATTAATAATTAAGAATTAATTGGTAAATATGTTAATTGTGTAATTCTTTCAGGAGCAGGCTGTGGTTTTATAGGGCGGAAAGTAATTTAATTTTAATTATTTAATTAATAATTGTATTAATTAATATGTATGTAATTCATATTTTATATTGTTAATTGTGTTAAACGTTTTTGTTAATTAGTTATTAGTTGGATATTAATTATTAATAATTATTTGGTAAATATGTTGCTTGTGTAATTTGTTTAAGAGTGGGTTGTGGGTTGATAGGGGAGTAGGGTGGGAAGTAATTTAATTTTAATAACATTTTTATTATTTTTTTATATAATATTTATTTAAGATTATTGTGTTATTGCGTTAATTGTGTGGTAAAATAGATTTTTTATGGTTTTTAAATTGCTTGTTTATTGTTATTAATTAATTGTTAATTAATTGTGTTAATTGTGTATTATTTTACAATAATGGTGTTGTCGTTTATAGGGAAATATGGTGGGAGGTAAAGTATTTTTGACCTATTAATTATTCCTTAATCAATGTTCATTATTTTGCAGGAGTGGGAATACTAGATGATTCCCCTCCGCTATCCAACACTTTCCCTACAGTTGCATTTGCTGGAGTGGGAACAGTAAATTATTCCCCTATGCTATCCAACACTTTCCCTACTGTTACACTTGGTGGAGTGGGAATTGTATATTATTCCCACCGGCTATCCAACACTTTGCCTACTGTTGCACTCACTGTAGTGGGAATAGTAATTTTTACCCACCTGCTATCCAACACTTTCCCTACTGTTGCCCTCACTGGTGTGGGAATAGTAATTTTTACCTACCCGCTATCCAACACTTTCCCTACTGTTTCCATTACTAGAGTGGAAATGGTCAATTTTACCCCTCTGCTATCCATCACTTTCCCTACTGTTGCACTCACTGTAGTGGGAATAGTAACTTTTACCCACCTGCTATCCAACACTTTCCCTACTGTTGCACTCACTGGAGTAGGAATAGTACATTTTACCCCTCCACTATCCAACACTTTCCCTACTTTTACACTTGTTGGAGTGGGAATATTAATGTATACCTCTCATCTATCCAACACTTTTACTACTGTTGCACTCACCGGAGTGGGAATAGTAATTTTTACCCACCCTCTATCCAACACTTTCCCTACTGTTGCACTCACTGCAGTAGGAATAGTAAATTTTACCCCTCCACTATCCAACACTTTCCCTACGGTTACACTTGTTGGAGTGGGAATATTAATTTATACCTCCCTGCTATCCAACACTTTCCCTACTGTTGCACTCACTGGAGTGGGAATAGTAATTTTTGCCTACCGGCTACCCAACACTTTCCCTACTGTTGCATTTGCTGGAGTGGGAATAGTAATTTTTACCCACCCGGCATCCAACACTTTTCCTACTGATACACTCACTGGAGTGGGAATAGTAATTTTTGCTCTCCTGCTATCTAACACTTTCCCTACTGTTGCAAGTACAAGAGAACTGTTACACTCAGTGAAGTGGGAATAGTAATTTATTCCCCTCCGCTATCCAACACATTCCCTACTATTGCACTCTCTGGAGTGGGAATTGTAATTGTATCCCGTATGCTATCCAACTTTTCCCCTCCTGTTATAGGTAATGTAGTGTAAAATATTTTTTTACAACTAAATATTACTTTTAACATTTTAATTTATTATATATATAAGTACATTTTTATATTTATATTACAGGTTTATGTATATATACCAAGGTGGCTCATTCTTGGAAAACGTCATAGAGTGGTGGGGGTTCATTGACGACGTCTGTGTAGTTTGGAAGGGATCTGTCGAATCTGCACAGGAGTTTGTTAATGTCATCAATGATAATACACTTAACTTGGAGTTCACAGCCCACATTAGCAGGAGAGGATAGAATTCCTAGATGTGGAAGTTTTATATCAATGACAATAACATTCACACTAGACTTCATAAGAAGGCAACTGCTGGGAATTAAACTCTCCACGCTACCGGCACACACCCCAGACACCTCATCAAGAGCATCCCCTATGCGGAATTTTTAAGAATTAAACGGATATGCAGCAATGAAAATCATTTAATTACATGTTTACATTAATCTGTACAGAGATTCCTAGTTAGAGGCTACCAAATGGCAGATTTAAAATCAGCTCTATCCAAAATAAGTAACCAACACGACTCAGCAGTAACTTCTAGTGTAGATAGATTAAGCACGTCTATCGCACAGGGTGAGCCTACTATAGAAAACGCTCCAGTCAGATTAATAACTACCTACAGTTGTCACCATAGACGTATTATCAGTAAGAACTGGCCCATTCTTAAATCAGACATTACCGTGGAGAAGTGTGGCTCACTGGTTAGAAGCGGCAGACCCTGAAGCAGAGATTGGCCTGGGACCAGGGTTCAATTCCTGACGCGGCAGGGTCTTGGGTCAATGTCCACGGACTCGATAATTCTTGCCGAGGTGCCTACACTAACCATGGGTCCCACTCTGCAACTCTGGGAAATAGCTTGCTTAATCTCCACAACGGCCCCATCAGCGCCGGGGATGCCTGGTTTCACCTTGGAGTTGCCCAGGAGGGACCATCTCACAGGGAAAGCCAGGACGAGTTCCCCAGCGGTATACAGCGCCAGGACACTCCGAGATGGAGTAACAGTGCGCTTTACAAGTATACTTACCGTAGCACCTGAATTAAGAGTTTCACCAGCCATTACATTTAGACGTGCTCCCTCCATGAGGGATGCCTTGGTTAAATCTAGTCTTGAAGTGCTTGATAGAGGAAATTGGCTGTCTAACAGGACTGGATTCTTTAAATGTAGCTCCTGCAGAGCATGTAAATTTGATGTTAAAAGGACAGAATTTTTGGATGCCTTTTCCCCTGACGTGTAAAATCAAAGGATTTTTCACATGTAAAACTGACTTTGCTGTCTACATTTTAGAATGTGCATGCCAGTTACAATATGTAGGCAGCACAAAACTCCAGGTATACAATTGCATTCTGCAGCACCTACGTGCGATTGTCAACTCCGACTCTAGCTATCCAGTGGCACGACACTTCAAATTAGTACATCAAAACAATCTTAATGATTTGAAGTATTTTGTAATTGATGCCGTGCCTAAGTCCATTAGAGGTGGCAATAGAGAAAGGAAGTTAAGACAACTGAAGAGTCAGTATATTGTTCAGCTAGATACTAAAATGCCAAATGGCTTGAACACAGGGGAAGATTTACCCAACTTTTTATGTTCTGTTTATGAACTTTTTATGAATTGTTTATGAACTTTTTATGTACTTTTGTGGTTCCAGGAATGTTTATACCTTCTGCCATGCTCTTGTTGAAATGATACATCCCATGTTGTACTCTGTAATAATGATTTTTTATGGATAGAGATTTTAATTATGGGTGGATAGTTTTTTGCGTTTTTTTAGCTTTACTTGTACTGGATTTTAACCAGGTTCACTTATTGTTGGTTTTACTGGTTTTATCTGGTGTTTGTGGAGTGAGGGGGCCGTTAAATGCTATTTGCACATGGTTTTAGCCTTTGTCCTATGAAATCATTGGCTCTGTTCAGTGTTATCAATATTCGTACCTGAGACATGTCAATCAACTGTACATATACTGATCCAACAGGTAGATATGATTTGAATAATTCTGCTGATCCTGATATGTTTGAAATATTAGCACTTTAATTATTCAATGTCTGCTGGCTTTGCACGTAGTTTGCACTGAGCACTTTAGTTTTGTGCAATATCTTTGGAATCAATGTCGTCCATCACTATTACCTTATGTTTTCATTATTGTGAATATATATATTTTTTTTTTTCCCAAAAATAATGGCAAGCTTGTCATGAATTTAATGATGGAATTGCTTTTATGTTAGATTGATAGAGCGCGCGAGGCCACCCGACCAATAGTTTTCGCCGTTTTCCGGCTTCAGGGCCCATATACTTTCAAATCACCATATACATCGATCAGGTGACTTCACGAGCTCTACCAATTTGTGTGTGTTCTCCCTACTAATAATTTTCAATGCACCCGACTTACCATCCACCGATGCGGGTACCTAATGACCACAATGAATCAGGGAGCTAGCTGTAAAAGAAAAGGCAGCAAAATACAAACCCAACCAATAACATTCAAAATACTATTGAAATGACCACGGACAACAGGAAGTTTTAAAATGTTTATCTAAAGTTCATTATTTTCTTGCATGAGGTACAGTAAAATAAAGCAATCGATAACCAAGATAACGTAAATTATATAGGCATGAAGAAATAATGACAGGGTAATCATTCAAATGTAATATGGTATGTAGATGGGAAAAATACTATAAAAACTCAGAAATGTTTAAGCATGGACAGTTTATGCATGGATATCTATAGGAGGGCCTATAAAGAGTAACACGCTTCACTTAAGGTGAATGGGCCTTTGAACAATCTAGGCAATGAAGTTCTAGACCAAATCAGAAAATTACAAACTGCAATGCAAAATATAATCTCTATCAAATGAGAAGACATAGGAACAAACTTATGAAAAAATATGTAATTGACTTTCAATAGTTGCGGAAAGGCATGGAAAATATAACATATGCAATGATGAACTTTATTAAAGCAAAAGTTAGAAATTCAGAAGGTGCAAGATTTTAAGAGTTTCAGAGCAATATTTACCTAGAATGGTGTGGAAACCAAACCCTGGCCACGGGTCAGTTAAGGACAGGAAACCCTCAAGGAAGGATACCCCTCAAAGGACAGCAGGTGCAGAATGGACACCCAGGACAGGACAGGATACCCTCGGAATAGGAATCAGGACAGGACCCTCAGGACAGGACAGCAAACCCTCAGGACAGGACCGCTCAGGACAGGACCGCACCCGCAGTTTGGAAGCAACGCCTGCGCTCCACCCGCTCTGCAGTTATCGATCAAGACCCCGATTGGGTCAGCGAACTCCCAGTAAAGTGCTTCACCAGCACTTTAAGGTTCAGTAGAACCTCAGTCTATGGTCAAATTCGGACAGAGTGCTTCGCAGCGCTCTGTATCTTCAGTCACCTATTGAGTGCGTTGGGTCAGTGACAGGTCAGCTAAACCAGACAAGTCGGACGGCTCCCCAGGGGAACCCAGGGTAGATATACAGTTTGGGGACAGCGTACCACCCCCCAATGTTGCAAAGTGTCAGAATCCCTTAATTTCGATTGGTCCTAAGGTAGGATTTGGGTAACACACCAATCACGACATAGCGCTTCAAGCCTACATTTGCATAATAGGGTACCGCCTAACTAGATTGGGGTTCTCATGAGAACTGGTGCAGAAATACAATGGCAACTTTAACATTTTTGCTCTGTGAGCACATATGATTGGTTCAGCCGAGTTTTCGGGTCGTTCTCAGGAGCATCTTGCTCATCACTGCCAACTGGCTGCGTTCCATCAGTCAAGGTCTGTTTAGGCCTCGGCAAGTCGCGCAGGCGCAGAAGAGACCTCCAAGATGGTTCCCGGCACAGACAAACCCCATTCCCCGCGGTACATAAAAAGTAAGCGAAAAACAAATTAATACATAATAATGTCATTATGAAAACACATCACAGGATTTGTACTTTTGACTCATCATCAAGAAATAAAAACTATTGCATTTTAAATGTTAGCTACATTGACACAGTCACAAAAGCAGTGGCACGAGCAGTACCACATGATAAGCACAGCTATGAATTACGCATGCGCATAACTTTCCCTCCACTTCTGCAGACGCGTCAGGACACGTGAGTGTGGCTGACGCATGCGCAGTAACTAAATACAAGCGGCGGCCATTTTAGATGACTCGAATAAATTATTTTAGTAAAACACATGTGCAAGCTTCACGATCCTTATCTAAACTAAACATAAATGTTAGTAGAACATACACTTGTTACCGTATTACACATAAACGAGGTTCTTGACTTCGGCAAGCCGCAAAATATGCAAAGCTTTGCTTCATCAATCCCCTCTTTGATGATATTTACTATCATCACAAATTATAATGGAACCAGATGCCAACTTTCTTTCACACTTTATAAAGTTCTATCTCTTCCAGCAACCGTTCTAACTTTTCTCTCTCAGTTTTAGTAGGGTGAGAAGTCTTCACCTTTTTGTATATCTGATCATTCACTTCCTCTAATTCAATCTCATCCACACTTCGTTTCACTCCTCTTGCATTTACCTCGTGCTTTTTGGTGCGCTTGCGGTATTTACAGCACAAGAAAATGGAAAGTATAATAAGACCTATAATACCAATTGGCATCAGAATTTTGAACAATAAGCTTTTACCTATGCTAGCAAGCCAATGACCTACATTTGAGAGACCATCTACCAGTCTCTTCCAGGCACTATCAACCTCAAGTGGTTTGAGTTCTTTTGCCAAATTAGTAATGTTTTTCACATATCTTTTGATCTGTACACTTTTATCCGGAATATAAGTGCAACAATGTTGCGCCTTCAACATCCGGCAGACTCCGCCCTCTTTCGCTAATAAGGTGTCAAGAGCAAGTCGATTCTGCAAAACCATTGATCTGATCGCAACCATTTCAGTATTGACCAGCAGAAATCCATGAGCTGTTTCAGTAGACAGCACATCTACTATAGTAGATAATTTGCAAATTCTGTGAGTGTTCAGAACCACTCCCACTCCAGGTATCAGTGCACTGAAAATACTACCCATAATTTCACCTATACTTTCTCTTTTACTACGCACTAAGCCATTAGTATCTTCATTGCTTCCAGCTTTCCCATTCACATGGTATATTTTCGGGAAGACAATACCAAAGTAGCAGCTTCCATACCAGTGATCCGGCAATTTGAAATAAGCCTTGTCTCCACAAATATAATAAATTCCAGGAAACACAGGCTCTGACCCATTTTTGAAACCCCAACCTCCAATTACCTTGTAATTATGTTCGCATTCACTGGAACCAATGAAAACATTATTATAATAGCTAGTCTTCTCGCGGTGAAGACATAGCTTGCCTTTCTTTTCAAAATCCAGCAACAGAGCAGGACCCGCTCCACCAGATGAGGTGCCTTCCATGTTCTCTGCCCACTTTGGCTTTTTCTGACTTTCGTCATTAGCCTTCTTTTGAATTTTAATTCTTCTTTTCTCTGCCATGTTCAGGAACATCTTTTCCTGCTCACGCAAAGAACAAGTCAAGTTATCTCTGTGTGCGTCTGCTATGTCAATGTTACCTATAGTCAGAAAGTAGTCTCCCATATATCTTATGGTGTCACTTTTGGTATGTACAGGATTCAAGTTCCCACGTATAGGAAGTTCAGAAAAGATCACGTCATTGTTAGAGTAATAGTACTGTAACGGTCCCCTTTTGTAAAATAAACTAGCTAAAATGCTACAGGAGATTCCATATGTCAATGGCAGGTGATGGTATGTCACGCCTTCAGCCACAGAAGTAGGCAGCTTCATGCAGACATAACAATCTTCAATTTCCATAGTCTCTACATAGTGTATTAACAAGTTTGCGAAAACATTTAAGTGTGTCTTGTTCTTAACTCCATGATAATGTAGTCCTCCCTCATCTGATGCTTCTAAGTTTTGTTTTGTTTGTCTCAGGGCTCTTTCATGTCTTGCTACACTCTGTGTTGTTAGCTCCTCACTGTCAGTATTTACAACTTCAGTAGGGACAATGTTAGTATCTTTACTTACAGCAAAGGGAATGAAAATTGTTAGTCCTATCCAGATAACTATCAGTACTACTACACTACATATACACACCTTGCAACACGTCTTAAAACGGCTGCAACTAGGTCTACCATTCACTGTTGAATCAGACATTTTGGCTCAGAAGGAGTTTCTCGACCCCTCTTTTTGGCTTTACACAACTAGCTTACTTTGTGCAAATTCACGGTGGTTCGTCTTCTTCTTCAGCTGAGTACTCAGGGACGGGCTCTCCGTCGCTCACGTCAGTTATATCAAGATCTTCAAGTTCTTCCAAAACCAGTGTCCATTCAGGAGACTTGTATTTCTTGTTTTGTCTTTTTAATCGTTCACTCCTTCTTTTGCTAGAGTTTTCTTCTTGCTCTGCTATCCGTGCACTTCTCCTTGCTTCTGCACGTTTCTCTTCCACCGTCTTTATCCTTAGCCTTAGTCTCTTTATGAACCTAGGCTCAAGGTTGTTTCTTTTCTTTAGTCTCTTAGTTGGTACTTGGACTTCACCTTCTTCTCTTATCCTCTTGTTCTCTTTAGCTTGTGGCAATTCTTCTCCACTTTCTTCTTCTACTTCCCCTATCTGGCTAGTTCCAGGGCTAGCATCAAATTCTTCTGCCTGGTTGCTAATCTGGCCTTGTTCAGGAATATTTTGTTTTTGGCTTTCGATTGTCTCTGTTTCTGTTTCTGTTTCCTGAACCCGTTCTTCTAACCCTCTCTGATCCTGTTCAAGCACTTCGATCTCTTGATTTTCTTCTGCTCGAACTATCACTCTATTTCTAGTCTCTCCCTTATCTGCATCAGGTGTTAGCGGTGGTGTATCGAACACCTGTTCTGTCCCTGTCTGACCTTCTCCTTCCTCAGTTTTGATGTGAATCTCAAGCGGCTGAGGTTCTTCGCCTGTGCCTTGCTTTTCCTGGCTAATCCACTCTCTACCTTCACACAGTCGTTCTCTTGTTCTGATGGGATCTTCGGTCAGATCAATCATCGGTATCCATTCTTCTGGCCATATGCTTGGCAGCTCGTCTTCAGCTACTCCTGGCTCAGTTTCCTGGACCTCTTCAGCAGGCTGGATTCTTGGCAGTTCGTAGTCAACTACTCCTGGGCCAACGTCTGCTGTTCCTGTAGCCTGACTGGTGCTGGGCTGCTCGTTGTCAGCTGCTTCTGGACTGGCTCCTGCAGGGTCCTCTGCTGGTTGCCCTTCTTCTGCAAATTCTTTGTCTGGTAATACCTTCTGGGTGTGTCCAGCGTGGATCCACTGGGGAACACCTGCGACCTTCACTGCAGTGGTTGTTACCAGGATTACTTGGCGTTTCTTTCCCCACCTTGGTGCCAGACAGCTTGATCGAGTGTGCTTCTTTATTTTGACCCAGTCTCCTGGAACCAGGCTGTGGAGAGGAGTCGTTGGATTGAGGATGCCGTCGTCTCCAATCTGGCGAGAGATAGAACGCACTTGGTCACCCAATCTTCTGCAGTATTCAAGCACCAAATCATCAGTAATACTCAACAGTTTGCTTCCTGGCACCCATGCTTGTCTCATTACTCTTCCCATAATGATTTCATGGGGACTTAGGCCTGTCTTGCGGTCAGGAACACTTCTCAGTCCCATCAGGACCAGGGGCAGGGCCTTCACCCAGGTCATGCCAGTAGCATTTGTCAGCTTTGCTAGCCTGTTTTTGATAGTTCCATTTACTTGTTCCACTATTCCAGAAGCCTCTGGGTGGTATGCACAATGCAGTTTCTGCCTTATTCCAAAGGCCTTACAGAGTTCAGCCAGTATTTCATTCTGGAAATGTCCACCCTTATCTGATTCAATAATGTATGGTATTCCGAATCTAGGTATCAGTTCTTTTAGTAAACACTTCGCTACTGTCAGTGCGTCACTTTTGGGAGTAGGGTAAGCTTCTACCCATTTCGAAAATACGCACACAATGACAAGGACATATCGCTTTCCTTCACAACGGGGCATGGTGATGAAATCAGTCTGTATTTTTATAAAGGGACCCCCTGATCTCCCAATTTTGCTCAGTTCAACCATTGTCCTTTTGCCTGGGTTCATCTGTTGACATGACAGGCACCTCTGGCAGAGGGACTCTGCTACCTTCCTGAACTTTTTACTGTACCAAGTCTGTTGAAATACCAGAATCATGGCATCCCTACCAATGTGTGATCCTTCGTGTATTAATCTTGCCATTGTGCCAAGCAAGTGTCGGGGTAACACAGGCATACCAGTTGGGCCCAAAATCACACCATCCACACGTCTCGGTCTACACCCATCCTCCTTCCATTTCTCTCTTTCTTGCCAAGGAGCCGATTCCTGCCACTCTCTCACTTCATCCCAAGTAGGCACTTCCTCAAACACCTGAAGCTGGCAGCTGGTTCCTGGTCCCCCTCGTTTTGGATTTACAATATACCGATCTTTGGCGCACCATTGGGCCACTCGATCAGCATAATCGTTTCCCAGTGATACTTTGTCCATGCTCTTTTTATGAGCAGCACATTTTACCACTGCCAGTTCTTTGGGCAACTGGATGGCCTCTAAAAGGTCATGAACAACCTTTGCATTCCGAATGGGAGTACCTGAGGAAGTCATGAATTCCCTCTGTAGCCATAATTGGCCATAGTCATGCACAACTCCATAACAGTACTGACTGTCAGTATACACTGTTATGCGTAAGTCCTTCCCAATTTTGCAAGCTTTTATCATAGCAATCAATTCGGCTACTTGTGCAGACTTGATGCTATATAGGTAACCTGCTTCTTCAATTTTTGTAAAAGAGACTACTGCGTAAGCAGCACTCAGGCCTCCTAGTTCATGTCTTAGACAGGAACCATCCACAAATAGTTCTTTATCATGTTCAGGCAATGGCGTTTCTTTTATGTCTGGGCGTGGTTTAGTACTGAACTCTGTCAGGTCAATGCAGTCATGTTCATCATCATCCCCACCTTCCATTTCCAAGGGGTCGGGGAGCAAAGTGGCAGGGTTCAGAATACCGCACCTGACAATGCTTACATTTGCTGCACCCACAAGAATCCTCTCGTATTTAGTCAGCCGACTAGGGGTGAGATACTGCGTTTTAGTTCTGGTCAATAGAATTACTACTCCATGCGAAACATACACAGTCACAGGATGTCCCATGACAATGGACTCGCTCTGTTCCAAACTTGCACAAGTAGCAGCTACTGCTTTCAGACAGCCTGGTAACCCAGCAGCTACTGGGTCCAAAGTGGCAGAGAAATAGGCCACAGGCCTTCTGGTCGTGCCATGTTCTTGAGTCAGGACTGACAATGCGCAATTATCGCGAGTGTCACAGAATAAGGCAAATTCTTTGGAATAATCAGGCATTCCCAGCGCAGGGGCTGTACACAGACAGTTTTTCAGTCTTGTGAAAGCCATTAGGCTTTCATCGTCCCACTCTACAATATCTGGCATTCCTCTCGTGGTCATTTTTATCAAAGGCCTGGCTAAGGCTGCAAATCCCAGAATCCACTGCCTACAGTAGCCTAGTACACCCAGGAACATTCTGACATCTTTTTGAGTACGGGGCAACTGCATCTTTTGAATTATTCTCACTCTTTCTGATGTGACTTTTCTGACACCCTTTTCTATCTGGTGTCCTAGATATTTCACTGATTTCGCACAGAACTGTAGTTTGTCAGGGGCCACTTTATGCCCTTTCTCACACAGATGATTTAGGAGGGCAATGGTGTCAACTACACAGTCCCTATGACTTTTAGACGCCAGTAGAAGGTCGTCTATGTACTGCACTAACACAGAGTTCCCAGGTAAGATCAAAGTCTCTAGACATTTTTTCAAGATCTGATTAAAGATAGAGGGGCTCTCTGTATACCCTTGAGGGACCCGGTTCCAACAATACACGTGACCCTCGAAGGCAAAAGAGAAAAGAAATTTGCTGTCGGGGTGCAGGGGTATCGAAAAGAATGCATGACACAAATCAATCACAGTGAACCACTCAGCATCCCAAGGAATCTGGTACAGAATCACTGCAGGGTTCGGGACAATAGGGCAGCAAGGAACTACAATTTTGTTTACCTTTCTCAGGTCTTGCACTACCCTATACTTGCCGCTAGGCTTCTTGATGCCCATAATCGGTGAGTTGCATGGGCTGCTCATTACTTCCTGTATGATGTATCCTTCTAATAATTTTTGAATTTCCAAAGTGACACCTGCTTTCACTTCAGCATTCATTCGGTAGGGCCTAGTGTTAGGATATACTGCATTGTCCTTGATGGCTATCTGTATGGGATCCACATCTTTCATCAACCCCACATCCTTCCCAGTGAAATCCCACACCTCTGGCTTTACTGCTTCCTGGAGTTCTTGGGGCAAGTCCTGCAGGGTCAATCTTTTAATTTCTGAGTCAGGTCTAAGTAACAATAGTTTATAAATGCCATCTTCATCTGGGGTCTGTATTTCAACACCCTTTGGTGTGCAAAAGATGGTACAGTTCATTTTGCACAGCAAATCACGACCCAGTAAATTCACTGGACTGGTGTCACAGACGACAAATCTATGCATCTGTTTAAAATTTCCAATTGAAATCTCCATTGGTTCGGTAACAGGAGTACTAATCAATTGATTAGATACACCCACTACTTGGATATTTTCTCCCGAGAGGGGTAGGTTTGGAACGTCCACTGTTCTTACAGTAGAACGGGTAGCGCCAGTGTCCAACAGAAAGGTGACATCATTTCCGTCTACCTTTCCTTCAATGTATGGTCCAGACTGGTCTACCGGCAAGGATGCGCCAAGTACGCACTCCTCGTCCTCCCCTCTCAGGCCCCGTCAGTCCTGATCATTACAAAAGAAGGTATCATTTAGCAGATACTGCGAAGTTGCTGTATTTCTGTTCTCACCGCTTTCCCAAACTTCTATCTCCTCACCCTCTGCTTGCTTTCCCCTGTATACCTGCTTGGGTGCTCGAGGCACCTGAACTGTTTTTACCTGGGGTTGAGTCTTTCTTGGCCTTTCTTTCTGCGTCTGTGGATTTAAATCAGGAGTATTTGCATTATCATTCATTAATTGAGGACACTCGTTACGCCAGTGTCCAATTTCGCCGCACTGATGGCAGGGAAATTTCTTCATAGCCTCTTCCCTGCTAAATTTTGGCCGGGGCTTTCCTCCACCCCCTCCCCCAGGACTTTTGTTCTCAGCATTTTTAACCATGTTACTCAATTGTTTTTCCTGCTGTTCTGCGAGCTTCACCTGAGCCCACATCACCTTTTCCTTAAGGGCCTTTTTCTTTTCTGCCATCTCGTCCTCGCAGTACTTAGCGTACCGCAGGACCTCATCCATTTTCTTTGTATGCCAGCAGATTTTATTATCTTTTATCCACTGGCAAATTTCAGGTCTTAAACCATTTACAAACCTGTAAATAAAGTGCGTCATGTCCTTCAAATCCATGTTATCAATACCACTGTATGTTTTAAATACCTGCAATAACCTCTCATAGAAGGAGTGCACTGTCTCGTCCCTTTCCTGTGTTGTTCTATCTATTTTTGTCCAATCCGTCTCCTTTGCGGGCACCTTTTCTTTCAAATGCTGAATTACCTGCTCATATTTTCGCATGACATCCTTTGATGGCTCCCCTGTTTCCTTATTTCTTGGGTACTCCTCACTGGGCCAGTCTATGGCTATTTTACACTGGGTCCATAAATCTACTGGAACCACAATGTCGAAAAACCCATCCAGGTCTTTCCACAGACATTTCTGTACCTTCACGAACCTCTCCACCTGCCTGTACCAGTCAACTGGCTTCTCTCGTAATTTTGGAAAATCGTTCGTGAAGGACACAATATCCTGCCTAGACCAGGGGACATGCACATATTTCCCTCCTGGAACTTCGCGCATGGGGCATAACTGCTCAGGTTTTTCTACCTCCCTTAAAGTAAATTCAGGAGTCACTTGTCGGGAGCGAACCTCTTCCCTCTTTTTCGCCCACCTGCTTCTCCATCTTTCCACATCTCCCCATTTCTGCAGTACCCCCATTAATTCTTTAATCTGCAGCTTTTTTCCCGCCACATTCAGGTGCTCTATATCTTTGTCTGAGAAGTCTGCTCTGTACGGTTTCTGTAAGGGCTTGGATTTTGAGATATCTACCCCCATACTAACTGCTGTTTCGCTCAGTTTTTCGTGGAGCACTCTGGTGTTCCTTGTAAAGCTTTTACATATGAACGACAATTCTTCTTCAGAGTAAGTGTTCAATCGATCCAACCCCACATTTCCTGCCATTAATTCTTCTATTTCTACCCTCAGTTTGTAGAGGTCTAAAGGTTTCGTTTGCGGAGTCTGTTTCTCTAATTCACGACTCCAACTCTCAATTTCATCTGGAGTTACCAGAGAGACATTCCTAGTACCTGTTGCTGATTCTAATTTAATCTCTTTCGCATTAAAAGGGTTATACCTCTGCTGCATTCCCTTTCCGGTCGGTTTGTTTGGCAAGTCCAAGAACGCAACTTCAGACTCGCACTCACTGGAATGATCATCTATGATTATCGGTTCCTGTCTCGGGGTTGCCATGACTGGGGTCATAACTGGAGTAATCGGATTTCCCTGACCATTTCCGTATAACGGGACCACCGGTCCAATAGTTACTGGAATAGTCAATGCCTCAGGACTGGTATTTAACTGGGAGATTTTCTGAATTATTTCTGTCCTTTGTCTAGCTAGAGCCTCTTGCTCTTTTTCCACTAGTATCCGTCTTAAAGTCGTGTCCTGTAATATCTGTGGGGTCAAGGGAGGAGTAAAACTCGGGGCAGTAGGATGCGTTTCACTTGGTCCCCCACCATAATTTGGTTTCGGAAATAAAGTTCCAGTGTTAAAGGACCTGCGTTCTTCCCCATATGGAGGTTGAACAAAAGGCAGTCCTGAATTTGATGGTTTCTCTTCGCTTTCATACAAGGGTCTGGGGAAAAAAACTTTCGTACTTGAATATTTTTCTTCCTGGCTTGCGGGCACTTTGGGATATATATCCCTTGTTTCCGCCGGTTCGGGTTTCTCAGGATAGGGCAATACTTGACCACCCCCTCCCAGTCCTAAGAATCTGTCTTCTTCCTTGAGGAAGTGGCGTCGGGGAGCATCTCCTACACTGGAAGGTCGGGTTCCCTCATTATAAGGTGGCGGACTTCTGGTACAAATGTCATCTAGCAATTCATCATCTGATTCCCCCGGACCCCCCCAATGTTTACACTTTTCGGTGCTTTTCTCACCTGCTCCAACGTTATGACATGCCGGCATCATGGGAAACAGACCCTCAACAATCATGCTCTGCCTCCACTGTTTCATCCTTTTATCCCTGGACTCCTGTTTCTGCCTGGGGTACCACTTGGTCAAACCCTTGTCCATTCGGGGTCTTTCTCTTTCAAAAGCCTCAATCTCCCATTCCTCTAATGCCTCATACTGCGTTAGTCTTGGCCTGGGATGCAGTTCATTCATTCGGGTTCTTAAATTAAATAAGATCCTTCCATTGAAAGTACCATCTAACGGAAAGGCCAATACTCCGTCATCTTTTGTGTACTTCACCCAATTCTCCAACCACACACAGGTATTGTACCCTCGGTCAAACATCATAAATGAGGCAGGAGTATTAGGTGGTGGGACAAGAACACCTTCCCTAGATTTAATCGGTTTGTCCGTTTTAAAATAATTTTTCACTTTACTTACAAGGGACATTTTTCTCTTGGTTCCGTACATAATATCGTATCTATTAGTCTTCCACTGATCCCTTTCAAACCCTAGGTGCCTTGGATCAGGTCGAGTTCCTGCAGTCTGCGAGTGCCACATACGACTTCTGCGCTAAACTTTGTTTACAAACTACCTCCAATCAGAACGCGCTTCAGAAATTCGTGCAACCAATGGGTGCGCGACACTAAATAAGCTCCGCCAATGGGTGCGCGGCCCCTTCGTGAGACAGTTCCCACGCTCCGGCGCTCACCCCTCCTTTACAATTCCAGCTCCGCTACCCGCCCGCTGCTTCTACCAATCCCAGCGCGGCACAGAGTGACGTCAGAGGCGCTTCGCGACTGACTCCCTCCCTTCACAAGGTAACGGAAACTTTCTTTCTTTTAAAGTGCTCAGTGCTTGGTTATTTTACAACAAATACACATTCGCCACAGTGCTCAAGTGTCTAGACAGAGAAAGAATTGTTTTACTGCAAGTAAACTACTTCCATTTACTTTTCACTCGCTGCGGGCAGATCTCTTCCGCCTACCCTTCACTCTAGCATCGGTGAACCTGTTATTCCCCTAAACTCATCCACTTCTTTCCGGGATATATTCCGAGTTTAAGGTTTCTCAGCGGACCCCTCTGCTTTCACGTTAGCTCCGAGGAACCTGCTACTCTTCCGATGTGACCCTTACTAGGTTACGCCACTATGGGAATTTTGCCAATGAACCCCGTTACTGTCATTTATTCACACATGTATTCAGAAAAACCCTAGTTAGTGCTTCCCGGTTATCCTAACCTGCACCTAACTTTCCTCGAGCCTGTGACCTCAGGACAATGGATTCTATTCACCACTTGCCCTTTCAATTCCCCGGGGAGTTCGGACAACATGAAACGATACGGTTTACAAATGCATGGATTAGTACATATAGCAATATAAGAACAAGAATAATAACAATACAAAAATTCATGAGTTTCAGCAGCGTATTCACAAGAGAATGATCAGGTCTCTTAGAACAGCCGCTCTTCTAGCAGCATCAATATACTAGCAGCTTCCGACTCAACTAGTCCAACTAATCCCTGCCTTACTCTCAACTAGTCCCTAACCATCCTCTAGCTACCAGAAAAACTGATAGAGCGCGCGAGGCCACCCGACCAATAGTTTTCGCCGTTTTCCGGCTTCAGGGCCCATATACTTTCAAATCACCATATACATCGATCAGGTGACTTCACGAGCTCTACCAATTTGTGTGTGTTCTCCCTACTAATAATTTTCAATGCACCCGACTTACCATCCACCGATGCGGGTACCTAATGACCACAATGAATCAGGGAGCTAGCTGTAAAAGAAAAGGCAGCAAAATACAAACCCAACCAATAACATTCAAAATACTATTGAAATGACCACGGACAACTGGAAGTTTTAAAATGTTTATCTAAAGTTCATTATTTTCTTGCATGAGGTACAGTAAAATAAAGCAATCGATAACCAAGATAACGTAAATTATATAGGCATGAAGAAATAATGACAGGGTAATCATTCAAATGTAATATGGTATGTAGATGGGAAAAATACTATAAAAACTCAGAAATGTTTAAGCATGGACAGTTTATGCATGGATATCTATAGGAGGGCCTATAAAGAGTAACACGCTTCACTTAAGGTGAATGGGCCTTTGAACAATCTAGGCAATGAAGTTCTAGACCAAATCAGAAAATTACAAACTGCAATGCAAAATATAATCTCTATCAAATGAGAAGACATAGGAACAAACTTATGAAAAAATATGTAATTGACTTTCAATAGTTGCGGAAAGGCATGGAAAATATAACATATGCAATGATGAACTTTATTAAAGCAAAAGTTAGAAATTCAGAAGGTGCAAGATTTTAAGAGTTTCAGAGCAATATTTACCTAGAATGGTGTGGAAACCAAACCCTGGCCACGGGTCAGTTAAGGACAGGAAACCCTCAAGGAAGGATACCCCTCAAAGGACAGCAGGTGCAGAATGGACACCCAGGACAGGACAGGATACCCTCGGAATAGGAATCAGGACAGGACCCTCAGGACAGGACAGCAAACCCTCAGGACAGGACCGCTCAGGACAGGACCGCACCCGCAGTTTGGAAGCAACGCCTGCGCTCCACCCGCTCTGCAGTTATCGATCAAGACCCCGATTGGGTCAGTGAACTCCCAGTAAAGTGCTTCACCAGCACTTTAAGGTTCAGTAGAACCTCAGTCTATGGTCAAATTCGGACAGAGTGCTTCGCAGCGCTCTGTATCTTCAGTCACCTATTGAGTGCGTTGGGTCAGTGACAGGTCAGCTAAACCAGACAAGTCGGACGGCTCCCCAGGGGAACCCAGGGTAGATATACAGTTTGGGGACAGCGTACCACCCCCCAATGTTGCAAAGTGTCAGAATCCCTTAATTTCGATTGGTCCTAAGGTAGGATTTGGGTAACACACCAATCACGACATAGCGCTTCAAGCCTACATTTGCATAATAGGGTACCGCCTAACTAGATTGGGGTTCTCATGAGAACTGGTGCAGAAATACAATGGCAACTTTAACATTGTTGCTCTGTGAGCACATATGATTGGTTCAGCCGAGTTTTCGGGTCGTTCTCAGGAGCATCTTGCTCATCACTGCCAACTGGCTGCGTTCCATCAGTCAAGGTCTGTTTAGGCCTCGGCAAGTCGCGCAGGCGCAGAAGAGACCTCCAAGATGGTTCCCGGCACAGACAAACCCCATTCCCCGCGGTACATAAAAAGTAAGCGAAAAACAAATTAATACATAATAATGTCATTATGAAAACACATCACAGGATTTGTACTTTTGACTCATCATCAAGAAATAAAAACTATTACATTTTAAATGTTAGCTACATTGACACAGTCACAAAAGCAGTGGCACGAGCAGTACCACATGATAAGCACAGCTATGAATTACGCATGCGCATAACTTTCCCTCCACTTCTGCAGACGCGTCAGGACACGTGAGTGTGGCTGACGCATGCGCAGTAACTAAATACAAGCGGCGGCCATTTTAGATGACTCGAATAAATTATTTTAGTAAAACACATGTGCAAGCTTCACGATCCTTATCTAAACTAAACATAAATGTTAGTAGAACATACACTTGTTACCGTATTACACATAAACGAGGTTCTTGACTTCGGCAAGCCGCAAAATATGCAAAGCTTTGCTTCATCAAGATCATTTTAGCGCGCACTGTTTTTTGAAATTAATGTAATTTAATTTTATTTATTATACTGTTGAGAGCACACAGCACTTTTTGCATCATCATCAGATCAATCAATATATGTTGTTGTTTTATTGAGTTTATCGTTGATTTTTCATTGGTTAGATTTCATAAGGGCACTTGCCCATTATTCTGTCTATAACTATAATCATTGAAAGGTCAGTCAAGGTTTTTACTCCAACAATGGATTCATTTAAATTTAAGCAACAACATTTATCTACAATAGGGTTTTATAACTTGTTTTCAATGAGTTATTATGTATATACTCACCACACTGCATAGTCTGTTATCCACCTCCATGACTGTGGGGGAGGAGTATATGCTCTTATATTCAGTATGTAAATGTAAATGTAGTATACTTGTAAAGCGCACAGCTGCCCCAGCAACGGGGCGTCCCGGCGCTGTATAACTCTGGGGAACCCGTCCTGGCTTTCCCTGTGGGATGGTCCCTTGCTGGGAGTCCCCAAGGTGGAGCCAGGCATCCCTGGAATTGGTGGGGCCGTTGTGGAGATTAGGCAAGCTAATGCCCAGAGTTGCCGAGTGGAACCCCTGATTAGAGTAAGCACCGAAGCGAGAATTATCGAGTCCGCTGACCAAGTTCCACGACCCTGCCGCGTCGGGAATTGAACCCAGGTCCCAGGCTGACTTCTGCTCTCAGGCCTGCCGCCTCTAACCAGTGAGCCACACTAATCCAGTATAAATTCACTTCAGGGGTTGGGGCCTGTCATGTGATCAAGACAGGGGTTTCCCTGTCGAAACGTGTCACGTCTGCTTTGGTGGAAGAATAAAGCACTGAATACTTCATCTGCTGTGTGGTGGCCCTATCCTGGTGTCGCTTTCCTGAAAGTAATGAGGATCTGGCGCTTGACAAACATCAGGACTGTGTGTATAATATATATATATATATATATATATACATATATATATATATATATATATATATATATATATATATATATATATATATATATATATATATATATATATATATATATATATATATAAATATATATATATATATATATTCACTGAAAAAACCATAGGTTTTACACACGTTATAGTTAGGAAGTAGCATTTACAAAACCTATGAAATTCACTGAAAAAACCATAGGTTTGACACCAGTTATAGTTAGCTGGAAATTTTACTGATATAAAACCAATGAAATTCCACGTTATAGTTAGTTGGACTCACTATAACTTGCGCGTGTAATGCACTGCTGATGACGTCACATATTACATCACTCATGACATCACTGATGACACCATCCATGTGACACAGTGACAGACCTCCTTTCACTGTAATCTAACTGTAATCATATGTGTGTGTTAGTGAGTGAATGACTGTTTCACTAGTGTCTTTATCAGTAACTACATATGTTTTAATCTAGTATATGTGAATATTGATGTATATAGGTGAGTACATGTGAGAGTAAGTGATTGTAAGAGTTCCTGTTTAAATAAGTATGTATTTCTATAAGTTATTGTTTAAGAGAGTAAGTATGTGTAAGTTTCCTTAGAAGTAAGGTGGTAGTGTGTGTATAGCTGTATATGCAAATAAATGGATGTTCAATAGTTTATTTGCGTGTGTGAGTATGTGTGTGAGTAATTTTTGGATGACTGTCGGTGTCTAACAGGATGTATAGGCGTATCACTACATATGATGAGTGAGTATATGTATAAGTGACTATATAGAACTGTTGGTGAATTAGTGCATGTGTATATAGATGGTGGAATTATTGAATTGGTTGTTGTAAGTGGTATGGGTATCTCCATTTTTTTGAAAATTTTAGTTTCTATTTTTGAATATGTGTTTCAATGGTTACATTACAGTGAAAGGAGGTCTGTCACTCTGTCACAAGGATGGTGTCATCAGTGATGTCATGAGTGATGTCACTGACCATGTCATGAGTGATGTAATATGTGACGTCATCAGCAGTGCATTGCATGCGCAAGTTATAGTGAGTCCAACTAACTATAACGTGGGAATTTCAATGGTTTTATGCGAGTAAAATTTCCAGCTAACTATAACTGGTGTGAATCCTATGGTTTTTTCAGTGAATTTAATAGGTTTTTTAAATGCTAATTCCTAACTGTAACTGGTGTGAAACCTATGGTTTTTTCAGCGAATTTCAATGGTTTTTTAATAGCAAATCTCTATAAGTATAAAAAGTCAAATTTTTAATTATTTTTTATTTTTGGCCCTGGAGCGCTCCCGGGGCGCGTACCGGTGAACGCACGGGTACGCGCAGTGCATTGGCGCGCCCCGGGGCGCGTACCGGTGAGCGGCCCGTTAGCGCTATTCTCGCGAACGAAAACAACATTGTGACGTTTCGCGTAACCGCGTGATGCGTCATATGACGCACTGCGTAAACGCACCCGGAAGCACGCGAGCGCATACGATCGAGCATCATCCTGACGCACTTACGCTACGTGCCCCGGGGCACGCCCCGGGGCGCGTAGCATAAGCGCATCGGGTCATGTGACCTAAAAATAACACTTTTCATTGGTTCAGAACAGTTTTCTTTTCCAAATGATAAAAGACCCCACCTTTTTTCCTCATTCTACCTTTGTGCTTTGAGAGAGGACCTGCAGTTATTTCAGTAGAAAATGGCTACATTAGCTGCAGCTGCTGGAGCTTCTGGTCCACCACCACCACCACAAGGACCACAACAACTTCACAGTGGTGGAGATCAAGAAGAGGAGGAGGATGAGGAGGAGGAGGAGAGGAGATTCGTCCGAGAGGACAATATTACCTACAAACCTAAAGAGCACATCATCTGGCAGTTATTTTCAATCCCCAGTGACAAAAAAAAAGTAAATGCGCCTAAGGCAACCTGCTTAATATGTCATCAGGAGCTGTCAAGGGGGAATCCCAACAAAAAGTACTACTTTGGCAACCACACCATGATCAGGCATATGCTAGGCAGGCATCTAAATAACTATGCTAGGGCAGAGGTCAGGGAACTGGCCAGAAACCCTGTCCAATCTTTTGCCAGCACCTCCCAAACTAATGATCCCACCCCATCGGGACCGGAAGTTAGGGAGATGTGCTCCACCATACAAAGAAAGTTTCACAATTTAAAAATGGTTTGTATTTTTTGTGGCAAAACAATATGCTATGGACAGCAAAGCATCACACTTATTAACCTTGCTTGGGATAGCCACAAGTGCCCAAAGAAACATTGATTTTTCCGCCTTTTTTTTGCTCCTGTTGAGCCCTTTAGAATTCCCTATTTTTTTTTCTCCCCTTAAAAAATACAAAAAAAATATAAAACTTCAGAAAATCAAAAAAAATAAAAAATGTTCCAAAAAACAATAAAAAAATATAAAATAACAAAAAGAATAAAAAAACAGTTCTTTTTAGAACTACCTTTAATTTATAAAAATAAACCTATAGTTTTAAAGAATCTCTGTCAATCTTTTTTCTGCAGGGTACGCGTACCGGTACGCACCCCGGGGCGCGTACCGGGCGTTCCCCCCGCGAAAATCGAAAAAAATATAATTTTTTGCCCCGCGGGACCCTTTTATGGCCCCCCACATCAAACCTAGGGGGTCAGGGGGGTGTACCCTGCCCCCTTTTGGTCATTTCCCCCTTTGTTTTTTGCCACCTCTTGTGTCTCGATCCTACCGAGACACAAGATGGCGACCGCTGCGGACTGTTTCTGCGGACTGTTTTTGCGGACTGTTTCGAATGTTTACAGACACCAGAGAGCCAATCAGCTTTCCGTGCGCAAGTCGCGTAGTGCGCCCGGTGCGCTCCCCGGAGCGCGTACCGGGGCGCGCTTATAGATATATATATTTTTTTTAACCCAAATTACTCAAAATCCTCTGGAGCACATATCTTGAGACATAGCAAAGGCACATCGGGCTACCAGTCCCTACAATTTTGCCAAGTTTGGTGAAAATCCATTCAGCCGTTCGAGCTAAAAGTGAGTTTGACGCCCTATGGAAATTAACATGGGGAAAACACGTTTGGGACCCCCCTTTTATCTCTGCCCCCGATTGACAAATCCCCCCCAAACTTTCAGGGAAGGAGCGGAGAGCCGCGAGGCAAATTTGAGGAAGATTTCAGGCAGATTCCTCAACCGGCGCCAAAGTTATTCCCAATAGAATGGTGCAATTTCCCTATGGAAATGAATCCTAACTATAACTACCTACTGGCGACCGCCAGTAGGTAATATATATATAGGTAGTTATAGTTAGAACCTAGTTTCCATAGGAAAATAATTTTTTGATTTGCTAATAACTTTGGCGTCGTTTGATGAATCTTCGCGAAATTCTTCAAAGAAAAAGTCTATCCGGGTCAGCTCCTAACCTGAATGTTTTGGGGCTGATTCATCAATCGGGGGCTGAGAAAAAAGGAGGGTCCCATAACCTTTTTTCCCCATGTTAATTTCCATAGGAAATTTTGAGACAGGCTACAGCCCGGACTGCCGAACAGAATTACCCCAAATTTGGCAAAAAGGTAGAGCTTGGTTCAGAAAGCGACCTTTTTTTCAAATGGTGTAAATCCGTTCAGTAGTTGCTGAGACATAAAAAAAAAATAGTAAAAAAATCAATTTCCCATAGGAAACTTTGGGCAAGGCTACAGCTGAAACTACTGAACGGAATTACCCTTAATTTGGAAAAAAAGTAGTGCTTGCATCAGAAAGCGACCTTTATTAAAATGGTGTAAATCCGTTCAGTAGTTGCTGAGAAATTCAACAAAAAAAGTTTCGATATCTATGGCCGCGGTGGAGTCGCAACCCCTCCTGACCCTGAGCTTTGTTCTAACTCCAAACCAGGAAGTGTTGGCAGCCATCTTGTGACTTGGTAGAACCGAGTCACAAGAACACAGAAAAATGAAGGTGAAAAAAAAGAAAAGGGGGCAGGGTAGAAATACCCTGACCCACTAGGCCTGTTCAGGAGGTTCCACAAGGACCCCAGGGGCCCAAAAAAGCATTTTTTTGAAAAAAACATTGGCTGAATTTGCACTGGGGTGGCGAATCCGGCTGAGAAAATTTAAAAAAACCGAAGCGCAGTCTCCTGCACTTCGTTGTATTTAAGCCCCCGGGTAGGCCAGGTCCCGGGGAAACTGAAAAAATGTGAAGTGGGCCCCAATCCCCCCACACTGCCCTAGGGACCGCCACCTCCCCGGGGCAAGATTTATGAGTTGCAGGGGGCACGCAGCCCCCCACAGCCCCTGAGACCGCCACTTCCCCAGGGCTCAGTTTAAATATAAAAAATGTGTGGGGAGGGGACAAGCTTCCCCACACACTGTGGAGACTACCACCTCCCGGGAATTGGCACTTCTAGGGGAGGGGGCCGTGCGGCCCCCCTCGTGGAGCCCTTTATGGCCCTGGGGACTGCTACCCCCCCAGGGCTGTCTCCTGCAGTGTCCTGGGGTGCCCACCCCCGTGACACTGCTGTTTGCTATGGCAGGGTGGGAGTCATGCGGCTCCCACCCTGTCACAGCAAACACTGGTTTTGAATTAATCCCCCAATTTGCAACGCGCCAGGGGGCGCGTTTGCACAGTGGCGCAGGGAGGGGGCGGGGCCTGACATAGCACCCCCTGGCACATTGTAAATTGGGGGATTAAGTCCCCTTCAATACTGAGGGTTCCTGGGGGCAAACTGGCTCACCAGGAACCTCCAGTATGCACAAGGGAGCTGCGTTGCAGAGAGGTTTTCATAGGCCATGCCCTTTTTTTACACCTCCCTGCAACGCAGCTCTGTGGTGCTTACTGGAAGTACCTGGTGGGCTAGTTGGCCCCCAGGGACCCTCAGGACTCAAGGGGATTTAATCCCCCAATTTACAACGCTCCAGGGGGCGCGTTTGCACAGTGGTGCAGGGAAGGGGCATTGTCAGGTGTGACAAGTGTGCAAACGCACCCTCTGGCGTGTTTTAAGTTGGGGAATTAAGTCCCCTTGAATCCTGAGGGTCCCTGGGGGCCAACTAGCCCACCAGGTATGTCCAGTAAGTGCCACAGAGTTGCGTTGCAGAGTGGTGTATAAAAGGGGGCATGGGCTTGGACCACCTCTTTGCAACGCATCTCTGTGGTGCTTACTGGAGGAACCTGGTGGGCTAGTTGGCCCCCAGGGACCCTCAGCATTCAAGGGGAAATAATCCCTCAAATTAAAACCCGCCAGGGGGTGCATTTGCACAGTGGTGAAGGGAGGGGGCAGGGCCTGATGTGACATGTGTATACTTATGCAAGCACTCTGCCAAAACCCAAGCACTTATACATTTACAATGCACTCTCCTTGCAGCACTCTAATCATCCAGTCACTACCCATGCACTCATGCAATGACCCATGCACTAACTCATGCACTGCTACAATACCCTGAGCAGTACTCATGCAGTCTAGCCATCACCCTGTCACTACCCATGCCCTCCTCCAATCTCCCAGCGAGCACCATGTACTTATCCAATCACTCCACCAAAACTCAGGCACTTATGAATTCACCATGCACTGTCCTTGCAGTACTCTAATCATCCAATCAGTACCCATGTACTTATGCCATGACCCCGGCAATAACACATGCACTTCTACAGTCCTCAGAGCACTAACCATGCAGTCTAGCCATCGCCCTGTCAGTACCCGTGCACTCTTTCAATCACCCAACCAGCACCATGTACTTATCCAATCACTCCACCAAAACCCAAGCACTTATAAATTCACCATGCACTCTCCTTGCAGTACTCTAATCTTCTAGTCAGTACCCATGTACTCATGGAATGACCCAGACACTAACACATGCACTGCTACAATCCCCTGTGCACTACCCATGCAGACCTCTAACCACCTACGCACTACTGATTCACTCCTCCAATTACCCAGGTTGTACCCATGCACTCCAGAAATCCCTCTGTCACTACCCATGCACTCTACAAATCAGCCATCCAGCATCATGTACTTATCCAATAACTCCGCCAAAACCCAATCAGTTATAAAATCACCTTGCACTGTCCTTGCAGCACTCTAATCATCCAATCACTACCCATGTACTCATGCAATGGCCCAAGCACTAACTCATGGCAAATACAGAGGAGGTCATGCTAATTACAGGGATACCCCAACACATAGTGTTCCCTAGTGTATGTAGGTGTTTTCACTGTATTCTAAGTGTCTTTTAGCATAGCATTGGCTCCGGTCCTGGTTAGTCAGAGTCAGTTACCACCAGTACCCGTCACTAAAATGTTGTGGGCACAGGAGGACTTTCCGCTCCTCTGTTGGTTCTTTCTGCACATCTCTTGCTTCTTCCTGCACTTTTCTTCATCTTTCTGGACTTCTGTTGCCTCTTTCTGCATTTGTCTTGCTTCTTTCTGCGCTTTTCTTCCTCTTTTTTCATATGTTCTAATGTTGTACGCATAGTTAGAAATTAGAATTTAAAAAACATTGAAATTCACTGAACAAAAACATAGGTTTCAGGCATGTTATAGTTAGAAATTAGCATTTAAAAAACCATTGAAATTCACTGAAAAAACCATAGGTTCCAGTCACGTTATAGTTAGAAATTAGCATTTAAAAAACCTTGGAAATTCCGGAAAAAACTATAGGTTTCAGGGACGTTATTGTTAGTTGGACATTCCACTCGTACAAAACCATAGAAATTCCCCCGTTATAGTTAGTTCAGCTAGCTATAACTCGCTCCCCCGCAATGCACTGCTGATGACGTAACATATTACATCATTCATGACATGGTCAGTGACATCACTGATGACAACACTGATGAGCAATGACTTAAGGAAGGTGTCTGCTGGGTCAAAAGTACATAAAGAGATCAATCAATCATGTACTGTACTTTTATGATCTTGGTTTTAAGATAGAATAAAGTTATTTGATTGACTGATTGATTGACAGAAAGAGATCTGCAAAGCATTTTTAAAGGGTCAGTGAGAAATCAGGAAAGCATCTGAGGAGATTCGGAAATGGATCTGTTCAGCATCTGAAAGGGATCTGCAAGAAATCTGAGACCAAGGGAATGGTATATCATATTGTGCAAAGTGCATTGGGGGACACCTCCTTGATCACCCCATCAGTGGGGACTCCTCAAATCCTCCATTTGCAGACTACAACCTTACTGGTTCATCCCACACTGGACATGGAAGTGACATCTTTCCCTCAGACATATGTAGATTGCAACATTTGGATAACAGTTAATTCAGTTAGTGCTCTGTTTCTCATTGTACCTTTGTCAAGTCCTTTTTTCAGGCTTCCATCCACCCTATCTTTGTTACAGTAATGTATCTGTTCTAAACTGACAATGCATGTTATTACCCACAAGAAATGTCAAGTTAGCAAAAAAAGGAAATCAGCTTTCTGCAGCATGGTGAAATACAGGCCTACTTTGGACAAGTTTAAACATTAACTTAGGCTTCACACTTTATGTAATATTCAGAAAGGTCCTTATAACATTCAGTTATAAGTATGACTGAGAACTACATTTAAATCAAATATATGGGGGGCATGGCCATGCAAGTGACTAAGATGGCCGCTTGCTGCTGAAGCTCCGCCAGACGCCCCAGCTATCCTGCTTTATCCCCGACATTTACAGTGGGTACTTCTGCATCAAGTTCAGCATGGGAGCACTGAAAATCCCCCAATCACGAGGTTATCATTTCCAGCCGGTGAACCTACTCCTTCATTGTGAAACACTGTGTGCCAAGGGAGATGGCGGTGCATGCGAGCTGAGAGGGGAGGCTCTTTTCCAGAGCTGCGAGGTGAAGAGACGTCTGCAGGCCTTCGCTGGCTCGTGGTGAGGGGGAGGTCCAGCGGTGGTGGTGGTTGGGTCGGGTGCTGGGCAGCGGTGGTGAGGCCCCTGACCGGTGAACATTTATGCTGGGTTGCGGCTGGTTCTAGCTGCTCCTGACCCCCAGATTCTGCTGCTGCCATTCCACAGAAGCCAGGTGGGGACAGGGCCTGCGCTGAGCCAGGGTGCATCCTTTTGGGCGCAGGTGGGCGCAGGGAGCATGTTGGGGGCTGGACCGATGTCTGCCCGTGCACTGGGACCTTCTGCATTGCGGCGTGGCTTCCTCTCCCTAGGGTTCCGACCACTGAGAGACGGCTGGATTGTTAGCTGCCTCCCGGCCCGTGTTGCTTTGTGAGGCCTGCTCCTGCTGATGCTGCTTCTGCCTTCAACATGACTGAGGCTGAGAAACCTCCTTCCTCAGACCAGCGGCTTGCCTTGATTGCCCGGCCCATTTGTGTTGCAAATCAGCGTCACATCTCTCGCTCCTCTGCTTGGGCTCTCGGCTGTCGTGCTCCTGATTCTGCGGCCGTGGGGCCTGATTACCGGCCTCTGCAGAGTTTGGGGCCTAGTCCCTTTTGACACCCGACTTCCCCCTGGTCCTGCAACACTGCCACTACGATTTGTGGGGTAGATTGACCCCTTTTGCTACATCTTTCCTTGCTTGGGACACTAGTAACACACTCCTGGGGCCTACCACCTGCTAATCCTTGCTACTGAGGGCCCGATGTGCAGAGTGCTCTGTGGTTCACCAACGAACTCAATGCCCCCGTGACTGCTTGATAACTGAGCTAGATAGATTTGCCACCCTTGCACATATTGGTGAACTCTAGCTTCCCCATGATTGCTCTGGCGAAGTGGCCCCGCGGCATGTGCGGTAAAGATCCTAAGCAAAAGACCCTACCCTTCTAAAAGATTGTGGACAGGGCCCCTGGCGACAGCTCTAACATGGCGAAAGGTGCGCAGGGCATTGAACACACTGATGATCCTCCATCCCTATCCTCAGCAGTGCTACAGAAGGGAAGAGCTGGCTTCAGGGCCCTTGATGGCCGTTTCGACGCACTGAACACGAACCTTGCGGATTTGGGTCCCAAAATCCAAGCACATGATCGGCACTTGGATGTACACCTTTGGGATTGTTCTGGTTATTACGATTGTGCCGTTAGGATGTGGCAGAGGCCCGCATCTCTGACATCGAAGACGGGGCTACTCAGTCTCGTAAAAGACTGGAACTTGTGGAACGCATCCTCAAAGAAGTGGCACTCAAAAACAAAGACCTTGAGGCGTGCAGTTGGCGCAATAACATTTGCATTCTAGGTGTCCTGGAAACCACAGCCACTGGATGTATGGACCTTTTTGTCCAGTCTCTCCTGGGTGATCTGTTTGGACGGGACTCATTCACCCATGGGTTTGTGATAGAACAGGCCCATCGTTCCTTGGGTCCCAGACCGAATCCAAGATGCCCCCCTAGACCTATAATTGCATGCATCATGAACTTCCGGGACCGTGACTCTGCCCTGCGCCTTGCTAGAAAGCGTGGGGACATCACGTGGCAGAATGCTAAGCTTTCTTTTACCCGGATTTTACAGTAATGGTACAGGATGCTTGCCGGAAGTACAACGGTGTCAAAGCCACCCTCCGTAATCTGGGTTTGAAGTATGGAATGTTGTATACTGCCAGGCTGCGGGTGGATGTTGGGGGCTGGACATGCATTTTTTAGACTCTTAATGAAGTGCAAGAATTTTGTCATACACATAAACAAAATAACAGCAGGTCTGGGGCACCACAGGGAGAGCCGTTCCCCCCCAGCGGCTCCGACACAAGCAGCAAACTCTCTTCTAGTTCCGGCACTGGTTAATTTTGCTGTATTGGTCCTTATTTGTTTAATACATGTCTATTCGGAGATAATGCCATACATACACCTGTAATGTGACATATAGCTGTCTGTCTGACGTGGCGTTGCCACCCCCAATGGTGTACACCTTTGGGATTGTTCTGGTTATTACAATTGTGCCGTTATTAGACACATTTAGTTCAGTGTAAAGGCTATTGGTGTTACACGATCTATTTACTGACATGGCTCTGCCTTGCTTAGAGGGGAGTGAGGTTGGATAGTGGTGGGGGGGTCGCTTTTTCTTTGTTTCATTATTTCTATTTGTTTACAGCATTGGTTACGGTCACTGTATTCACTATTTACAGCTGCTTGGCTATAATAGGGTCCGACAACCATGCAACCAATGGCTAGGTTAGGTAACGTAACAGGCCCTTTTGGCCTCTCCTTATTCTCGTGGATGTCAGGGGGCCTTAATGATAACCATAAAAGGAAACAGGTGGGTCCGACACAATTTAGACATTGCCTATCTGTAGGAAACAAATCTACTTGAATCAGATTCAACCCGTTTGATGCTAGCTGTGGAGGGCATAGGTATTTTGCTAATTACAGTAACTACGCCAAGGGCACAGCCATCCTTATTCATAAATCGGTTCCTTTAAGCCCCAGAGATGCACTGGGAGATAGTGAGGGCAGATACATTTTTGTAACAGGCTCACTCAAGGGCACAATACGGCACTGGTGTGAATATAAGGCCCAAACACTGATTCTCCTGATTTTTTCCACACATTACATGCCCAATTAGCAAAACTCGAGCCTTGCTTCCTGGGGCTAGGGGGAGATTTCAACCTACTACTAAATCCTAGCTTAGACAGCACCACCGCATTCACGGACACCAAACCTAGAGCACGTTGCACACTACTGGAACTTTGCGAGCATCTGCACATCTGGCGCCAGCGTAATCCCACCCACACGTATTACACTCACTACTCCGGCCAACACAATACCTGGACTAGAATAGATTATTGGCTGATTTCCCATGGCCTCGCTAACTGGTTCGGGTCTCTCAAGACCTTACTGAGGACATACTCGGACCACTCTCCAGAGCAACTTGAACTGCACGTCCCTCGTCTCGAGGGATTCGAGCGGAAATGGGAATTCCCGAGCCGTGCCCTTCTAGATGATCTCTTCAATGCAAAGATCTGCAAAGCCATTAAAGACTATTTTTCTTTAAACACCGGCCCTCTTAGTAGAATTTCGAGAGGCCGCTGAACGCAAGCTTCTATATATGGGTAAATATCACGTTGCTAGACTGCACGGAGAGAGAGCGTCCTGGCAGGGTTATGGCACAGATACTTCGCCCCCAATTCAGCAATGCTTTCATCACTGCGCTTCGCTTCTCCACAGAGCAGACTCTCATCTCTACCTCGGAGATTCGGGATGAGTTCCTTGCCTACTTCACAGTCCTATACAACACTAGGGTGGAGACTGAACTGACGGCCCAAGAAGCATATCTGTCTGAAATTGCAATGGTATATCTTGAAAAATACATGCAAGATTTTCTAGTGGAACCTATCTCGGAGGTAGATGTCCTTGGTGCTATTGGTGCCCTGCACTGCTCTTCTGCTCCTGGACTAGATGGTTTCACTGGGACTTTTGTAAGGCGTATAAAGACCTGTTAGCACCACAATTATTAGAAGTATATGCCGAAGCCTTTGAAAAAGAAAATACTCACACCCACACACCGTGAGGCTGTCATTGTGCTCCTCCCTAAACCCGGCAAAGACCCGTCCTTATGCAGTTCCTATAGGCCACTATCCTTATTAAACCTAGATAATAAAACTTTGGCCAAAATCATTGTCAATTGACTATCGCAGCTAATGAAATTTATCATATCACCAGTCCAATCGGGCTTTGTCCCGCACCGCTCTACCTCTTTAAATCTCAGAACACTCTTCTTTATACTGCACCGAATTAATCCTGAAGTCCCCGCCGCCCCCATTCTCTTAGATAAAGAAAAGACCTTTGACTGCTTGGAGTTCCTCTTCTTTATCTTGGTGATGCGCGAAATGCGCATGCCTGTGGGCTTTATTGCCACCACTGCTCTGTTATACAGTCGTCCCACGGCCCGACTTTGCCTAAATGACACACTCTCCCGTCCCTTCTCCCTTTCCAGGGGCACCAGGCAGGGATCCCCCCTGTCTCCTCTCTTATTTTTTTTAGCCATGGATCCCTTAATCAGTCATTTCCAAGAGCTGCATTTACAGAGAGGCTTGCAATTTACCACCGGCCCCCTGCTGGTTTTGCTATATGCGGATGACACCATTTTATATGTTAGAGACCCTCAAGTAAATTTAGAGCCACTCATTAGGGAAATCCTTCGAATTGGTTGTTTCTCTGGCCTTGGTATCAACTGGCATAAGTCTGTGATCTTTCCTTTAACATCCTGCACAGCCAAATGGGACTGTGAATTTCCTTTAGAATGTTGCAATGACTCAGTTGAATATTTGGGTATTAATATACATTTAGATACTACCCAGATCATCTGTCTGAATCATGGACAAGCATTATGTGCGTTACAGACACAGATCGATCGATGGCTGGGTCTACAGTTGTCGATTGCAGGAATAGCCCTGATACTTAAGATGGTGGTGCTCCCTAAATTTTGATATCTTTTTAATAATATCCCAATTCCTCTTACAAATTGTTTCTTTTTAACATTGTGTGCCCACCTCATTAGACTGATATGGGGAGGCAAAGGGGCAAGGGTCCTATGGCAGGTACTTACTCTTCCATTTGAAAGAGGGGGTAATGGGGTCCCTGATCTACAATTATATTACCTGGCGGCTCAATGCTGCTATGCCTACGCGTGGTATCATCCAGACGCGAGGATCCCAATTCTTCGTTATTCTTAAAATAATTTTTACAGAAATCTTTTTAGGATATAATTGTTTTTTACTGTATTTTAAAAACTATGTTTTTGTATTGGAAATATTGTAAGATTTTAAATAATCAAACAATAAAGAATTATCTATCTATCGTCCTGAGGCGGACTTTGTCTTGCCGGAACGACTTTCCACGGTCCTCTTCAAGGGAGTGCCCAGAGAACGCAATGACATACAGACAGTCTCCACCACTAGCTGGGAGTGGAATAAGCTCAAATGTTACACTGGCGCCACTATGCTACACTCCTCTGCGCTGCTCCTCCCTAATGTCCCTTGGCTACCTATAATTGGTGAAAAGCTAGTTCAACGTACCTTAACTAAATTTGATATCCACCCGGTAAAATAAGTGGGGGGACACCGTCCACCCGCGTGGTACCCCGAATAGAGCCCTGCTCTAGCCTGACCTCAGAGTTAATGAGTTACCCTTCCTCAATGATGCCAGTCCTGAATGACCCTGATTTCCTCCCGGGTGTGCAGGATAGAGACTGTTGTAAAGGGTTCCTTAACCAGACAGCTGTGTAGTCCGATCTCTACACCAAAGATAAACTCCTCACTTCTAGCACCATAAAACACTGCCTTTCCATAGATACTGATCGCCCACTATACATTTTACATCTATTGCATTGGGCATACTCACCCTCTAACAGCTCTCAGGCCTCTAGAGCCTTCATGCCCATAGAAACATACTTGAAAGACACCCTATCTAGTAAGCTCATTATTCATCTTTAGTGACTGCTAGAGCTTGCGCCTCAATAGGGCAAA
Organism: Lissotriton helveticus; assembly: GCF_964261635.1. Classification (NCBI taxonomy): domain Eukaryota; kingdom Metazoa; phylum Chordata; class Amphibia; order Caudata; family Salamandridae; genus Lissotriton; species Lissotriton helveticus. The sequence continues at coordinate 1,298,022,852 of NC_136061.1, forward strand.
GCACGGTACACCCTTAAAGGGGAAGAGGAATTACAGGTCTTGCTCGACAAAACCTCATGGTTACATATCTGGATGCAGGCATGGACCGTATATATTTGTGCTACCTATAAAGAAAACAGTTATCTTTTGAGATGGTATCTCACACTGGTTCGACTGGAGACTATCTATGGATATAATCTGGAGTGCTGGCAATGCAATACCAATCGAGGAATCATGGCTTAACAAGTGGTTTTGCACCTGAGTTTAGTCGGTCTGGAAAGAGATACTGCAGCATATTAAGATCATCACATATATTACATTACATATGGATCTTACTACATTATTGCTGGGTGAGCATTCTGAGTATCCATTGATGACTCCTGGGGGCTCACTACTCATCCAGTTTCTTCTGGTTCCACACAAGGATTGCTCGGGAGCGGCGAGCTCGGGCACCCCGAACAATTCAGATGTGGTCTGTAGTGTGGTCGCTGTGTTCTTTGGAGAAACTGACAGCAATAGTAAAGGACAAAGGGGCAGATGTATCAACATCCTCACTTGCGATTCTGAAATAGCGATTTTTTAGAAATCGCTATTTGAGAATTGCAAAACGGGATGTATGTAAAAAAATCGCAATTTTTTAATGATTTCCTAATATTCCTTAATTGCGATTCGCAAATTGCGAATCGCAATTAAGGAATACTTTCCCATTCATTTCTATGGGCCAGGAGGCCCATAGGAATGAATGGGAAGTTATTCTCAATATGCGATTCACAATTTGAGAATAGCAAATTGAGAATAATTTCAAGGGTGCAAGGGTGTCATAAGTACACCCTGATGCACCCCTGAAATTTACATGTGTGCGCATATGGCGCACATACATGCCCTAAGGGCATGTATGTGCGCCACATGGCACCTTTACAAATGCCAAAAAGTGCATTTGTGAAAGAAATCGCAAATTACCACCAACTTCAAGTTAGTGGTAATTTGCGATTTCTTAATGAGAAATCGCACAACTTGGGTGCTTCATACATAGCATTTAAGGAATCGCAACTTGCGATTCCTTAAACGCTGACGCAAAATTAAGGAATCGCAAATTTTACGATTCCTTAATTTGCAATGCGACTTTCATCATACATTGCATTTTCCGTTTTTTTAGTCGCAAACGTTGCTTTTTTGCTAATCGCTGCATTTGCGACAAAAAAAGGGATGATATATATGCCCCAAAATTCCTAAGTTTGAGAAAAACATGGGCCCCATTCCATTCGGGGTGGGAATCGGTCTTGGACCTGGCCGCCTTCCAAAATTCATTCATGCTTTAGGTCTTTGTGACCCAAGGAGGATTCAGTCCAGGAAGATTAACCCACGTCTGACTAACTATAACCCAGACATCCAGAGTGGTAGAGGACGATGGATTCTTGAAACCTTTCCTTTTGCTTTCATAGGTGGATTTTGTTGGCAGGATGAGGGGGTAATTAGATCTGGGCAGTCGGGATGAGGGAAGACTTTATAAATCAAGGTACCCACAGGATATGCTATTTCCACGTTAGTCCTACATTTGGGAAGTTGCACTGTTGCCTTTTTCTTTTTCCTTTTTTTTATACACTTGCTTGATTATGTCTCCATAGTTTAAACCGCTGTCAACTATTTTCGTTGCATAGGTGATCAATGCTTTATCGGTTTTATAGCATGGTGTTTTACGATCTCTTAGTTGAGTGAATAGGACTGACTCACTTTTTAGCATCAGCAGTGGAGAGCATCAATGTACTTTTGCTCGAATTTCATACCATGTGATGTTTAATTAGTGGCCATAATTGTCGGTCCGAACGGTAGATGCATTGTACTAAGTTTATTGCATATTGGAATATTTGTTTGCAGTAACATTTAAGAAAAATAATTCCCCCCCCAATTTGTTTTTTCTAAAATATGGAATATTAATGCACACATTACATAAATCTCATGTTGTTTCCCATAGGATTATTACAGGCCTATATCTCTTCTTCCTGCTTTGGCCAAGACCCTGGAGAAGCACGTGCACAGCGTGCTCTCCAATTTTTTGGAAGCTAACGATCTGCTCCATTCCACTCAGTCGGGCTTCCGCCCTAATCTGAGCACGGAGACGGCGCTGCTGGAGGTGTCTGAGGCCATCAAGGAGACGCTAGACTTGGGTGGGAGAGCTATGTTGATCATGCTCGATCTGTCGGCGGCGTTTGACACCGTTCCCCATGAGGGCTTGCTCATCAGACTTCATGAGATCGGTCTGAGGGGGACGGTGTTCAGCTGGTTTACATCTTTTTTAGCTGGTCGCCGACAGACGGTCTGGGCCTCCTTAGCTTCCGCTGAGATGCCGCCACTGGGAGTCGGAGTCCCGCAGGGCTCTGTATTGAGCCCGACTCTTTTTAACATCTTTATGACCCCTCTGGCGGCTCTGGCTGAGTCTTTCGGAGCCCAGATCGTATCCTACGCGGATGACACCCAGCTGCTCTTCACCTGCCGGAAAGGGGAAGATTTTGATGGAGAGAGTATCCGTGAGTGCCTTGGGGCTGTTTTCAAATGGCTCCACCTGAACAGCCTCAAGTGCAACTCAGATAAATTGGAGGTACTCTTCTTCTGCTGTCAATCCGACCCGGACTGGCAGGTGTGGTGGCCTGCGGATATGTCTCCTCCAAGGCAGTCATCTCAGCTAGCGAAGAATTTGGGGGTTAAAATTGACAACGGTCTGACCTTAAGATCTCAGATCCTTGCCCTTACGGGCACCTGCTTTGGACTTCTCCGTATGCTTCGGAAGTTTTTTCCGTTGCTTTCTGAGGAACACAGGAGGAGTACGGTGCAGGCCCTGATTGGTTCAAGATTGGACTATGCTAACATCTCATATCTTGGCCTGCCCGAATACCTCCTGCAACGGATGCAGGTGGTCCAGAATGCGGCGGCGCGCGCCATCTTTGGTCTCCACAGGCGAGTTCACGTTTCCGGCCTGCTGCAGTCGCTTCACTGGCTGCCTATTCGACAGCGGATAGCTTTCAAAACTTTGACCCTTGCGCATAAGGCCTTCTATTCCACTGGGGCGAAATACCTGCAGAGGAGGCTTATGCCATACCGTCCTTCTCGATCTCTGAGATCAGAGTCGAAGTTTCTCGCCATTGTTCCTCGTGTGAGGAGGGCCCGCTTGGGAGGCCGCTCTTTTATGCTTCAGGCCCCTCAGCTTTGGAACTCTCTCCCCTTCTCGTTACGTAGCAATTCAAACCTGCTATCTTTTAGGAAGGGCTTGAAAACCTGGCTTTTTGCCGCTTAGATTTTATTTTCTTCGATCCCTTCTTTCTTTATTGTGTTGTGTTTGTTTCTCCAGGATGTTAATAAAGCGCTGGGACACTCTTTTGAGTAGCCGTGCGCTATAAAAGCCACAAAATAACATAACATAACATATATGGGGAGTTTTTTTATCAAAGTGTCAATTCATCAAATGTAATTCACATGAAAGACAACACACATTAGAAAAGTCACAATTCTTCTCTATGGAGAGTACATTTACAACGAAATGAGGATAAATCTTAATTGATCACTCTAAATTTGGCAAAACCTTTATGTAAGTTCACTAATTCTACAGTTAAGGCACTCTTTAATAATGTCAAATGCAACACTTACGTTAATTCCTTTAACCAAACATGAATCATGTGCTAAGTGCACTTTCATACTGTGTGTTTCTTACATGTCTGTGGCATATATAATAGGTGGACAATCTTTGCGCGGCACCAGAATAAAAATCAACACAATACCATACACATTAACATTTCTGAAAATAAAAACAAGAATTAAAAATCGGTGTACACAACATTGCAACTTCTATTATTACTAGGCGAGTCCGAAGTCTTATCAGCCATGGAGCATACAGGATCTTAAAGAGAGCAACAACCACCAACTTGTTTGTATCGGTTTTGGAGACTCTTAGGGGTATATTCACAAAGACTGGCGATAACTATCGCCATCGTCGTCATCGCAAGAAAAGTTAACGCTGCCTAGCCCTGATTAATATCGTCATGTTAACGGGCTATTTTCAAGCCCGCGGTACATGGCGATAGTAACAGGGAAGGGGTGTCAAAACCCACGTACTAATCATTGCGATGGCGAATTAAAATCCTGTGTTAGCCGGCGATTCGTTGTGAATGGCCAGTTATCGGCTGAGAAGTCCCATCATCACTACTTTTAACTCCCAGCCCAAATCTGCCCCTGCTGAAAGCCAGGTGTCACTGTGAGACTGGCAGCATGGTGACCACGGCAATCAGCTTCCTCAAAGTCTGACCATTTGTTTTAACCAAAAATACAGTCATTTTAGTGGTGCTAACTTAGGCAGACACCTTCCATCTGGAATACCTGCATCTTAAAAGGCTCCTGGCTGTGTTCCCCTCCATGCTGCAAGTAGTCGTCCTGCTTAACACCTGCAAAAGGCAGGTGTAAAATCCCTGGTGCTACCGCGGGTTATCCCGTTTTTGCTTCGCTTCGCAGATCTGGCAGTTCATTGTGAATGAGTTGTTGTGGTTTTCTCGTGTTTTTGCACGGGAATGCCTACTCTGCATCTCTTTAGTGTTAGTTGGTGGTGTCCTCCGTGGAGATAAATTTGGGGGCAGTTATCGAGGGAAAACTGGTGTTGTCTGCAGTTTGCACAAGCTTGTGAATGGAGTGTTAATTCTATCACCACTTTTGATGTGTTAAAGTGGGGATAATTCGGAGATAAATCCTTGTGAATATGCCCCTTAGTTCATTTATATGATTTGTTAACCCCTTAACCAACACACGGGCACCATCTATCTGGGTTTAGAGTATGCAAAGCAGAAGAACAGCAGATGTTCCTTTGACTCCTCAAGACAGCAGCAAGCTGGGCACAATTCACAATTATCAACAGAGGCTTAGCAGGTCCATTGGTGAGTGACAAAATGCCATATATAATCTTCAAATAAAGTGATCTTGCAAATAGAAGATTAATGTAATCTGAAAATACCTCAGACTTAAATACATGTCTGGTAACCAAGAAGCATTTAGACCAGCTTACCAAGAGCATCAATGTATTCTGTTAGCTAAATAAATAAGGCACAGTTCCTTTGTTTGGCAACAGCGATCAGGGTTGCCAGATAGATGAGTGTGTACTGGCAATTTCTCATGCTTAGGTCTATTAAAGACTGCCTGACATGATACAGTAAAGAAACCCTCTGTATATTAGGATAACTAATAACATTGCATAGAGCATCTTTTTCCATCTTCAGTTCGTTAATACTCCAAATGCAGAGTGTATATAGAGTGGGCTGTAACTTAACGAGCCCTAGCATGGGCTTCAGGGCAAGATCTAGTCTAAGAGGCAATAAAAGGGTATCCTGCACTAGATTAAAAAGAGAATTACAAAATATTGTTTTCTTCCCCCAAATTAGCTGTGTCACCTTTGCCCCAAAGATCTGCTCTATGAAGGGCAGCACTCCCAACTTGAACGTTGTAAATTTGATACCTGGCGAAATTGGATAAAAAGATGCCCTTTTGGTAATCCTAACTATAGCGGAGGCCCGGTGCTTAATCAAGGAGGAGATCATAGCAATTTGTGACTCCCATAAGTTAGAATCACATAGTCAGATTTCCAGGTAATCAAATTATTTAACCCTCTCATGGGTGATCTCACTCACACTGATATTCCCTTGATAATTCTCCCATTTGCTGTAAGTCACTGATGTCTTCTGTACATTAATTACCAACCTACGATTATCAAAAAATAAGGAAAACCTGTTGATAAGGATTTGAAGGCTAGCCGGGTTTATGAAATAAGGATGCAATAACAGCAGTACCTTCTGGACGGGTAAAATAAGAGATTCATTTACACAGTTCGCTGAAAATGCAACACAATCATTAATGTATAGAAGGAAAATAGTCAGGGTCAGAGCGCTGACTAACTCCTTTTTTTAACATTGATTTTTTCAAAGAGTTCACCATTTTGGTCCCACCATATCTGGGCATAGTTGTCCTTTTATAGGTGGAATATGATCTTTAAAACATCACTCAGGATTTTCATGTTGGCTTGTACCTACCATACGCATAAGCAAGTAGAAGTTGACGTAAGGTATCCCCCAACAATGTCGACCATCTTCCAGTTGGTCATGAAGAAACAGAAAATATAGTCCACAGTACCAGTTTTCATTCAAATCCTGCTTGGAGGAGGCATGGCGAGGATGGTGGCTAGGTAGGACACACAGTCTTTCTCCTCTATCTGGCCGCTGTCACATAGAGTAATTTCAGCACTGCACAAGTGATTGGACCAAAATGTAGGGACTGTGATGGCAGGATCATGGCAGGGGTGCAGGAGAAAGCGGGGCCACTCCGATTGGCTGAAATGGCAGGCATGCTACTGAGGAGGGGCAACCCAGAGTCCTGCATCAAAATGGTGGTGATTCTGAGTGAAGAGGGCAGGCGTGGGTTGTGAAGGACAGCCCAGTGGCGTTCCATCAACTCCGGAAAGAGCCAGCACCACCTGCAGTTTTTTGGCCAATGAGGGGTCCTAGAGGTGCGTGGAGGCCAGAACCAGCTGCGGCCTGAGGAGGAGTACAGCTGCCTGTGAGACACCAGGTACGTTGGGGTGGGTAGAGCTGTGGGAGAACCGGGCCCTCCGCAGCTCTTCAAGAGCCCAAGCGGGACCCCAAGGAGGGGGCCTGCCTAGCACCTTAGTGAGCCTGTTCTACTGTTAAGGTGGTGTGATTTAAGGCACTGGTACTAGGGGCCTGACTTTGCAGAGCTAACTGGTAGGTCTGCAAGCCTGAAAGACATGAGCTAAGGGTGCCAAGGCCTGCACCACCAAGTGACCCTTGGGGCTCCATGAGACTGCATTTAACTGAGGAGCGCTGCTCGACACAAGGCTGTGTTTAACTAAGGAGCACAGCCCACAGTGCTAGAGGAGTCACCAGGGTCTGCTGCACCCACCCTCCCATGAAGAGGTAAGTTAGACAAGTGGGGTGAGAGGGGTAAGGGAACCGGAGATGGGATTGCTCCACACCACCCCAAACTACAAGGCCCCCTTTTGATACTCCTGGGGTGCCATCTGCACTTCTGCGACGCTGGTCTGCCTGGTCCCTGCATGTCTATGATCCCCCTGTTTATTTGTGCATCCCTGGGATATGCCTCTTGATTACATATGGGCGAAAAATTTGTTCCGCTCAAGGAATTTGCAAATTTTTGGCAATTTCGCGATCCGTGAATCGCGCAAAATTGCCCAAAGATTCGCAATTTGCAAGTTGGCGGATTTTTTTTCTTGTTCGCGCTTCAAAAATACAATCTTGCGCGCGCGGCATTGACTTACCATGATTCTGCGTTCGCTGATGAGTTTTCCTCCCTGTTTTCGTGCGCTGCGAGATTTTGGTAGCTGGACGAGCGATGCCGTGATAGCGAACACGTCATTGCGACCCGAAACAGGAACTTGCGAACGCATCATTGCGACCCAAAACAGGAAATTGCAAACTCGAACACATCACTGCGACCCGAAACAGGAAAAAGGCATCGCGAGCAGGATGGTTAAGTGGAAACAACATGTTCGCGACCGTTGCGACCGCATGCACAAGTTCTCGTTACCGAACTGGTAAAAAAATCTCGCGAACTGGCAAAAAAAAATTTGCAAGCTCGCAGAATTTGGCGGATTTTTGCGAATCGCGATTACGAATTATCGTGAATTCGCAAATTCCTCCCATGCTTACACTGGATACGTCCATTTTGAGGCCCACTCAGGGACACAGACTTGCCCTCAAGCAGCGACCCCACCATGTGCAGCTAGATATCTGAGTCAGACTCTCTACCTGTGGCTCTTGAAGTATACAAGCACTGCTGGCTATTCCAGGGAGCTCCATCAAGAGGACTCGATTAAGGGGTCCAACTAGCGGCAGCTAGAGACAATGCCCTCCAAGAGGGGCCCCTTGCCAATTAACCAAATGTCCGCAGATAGGGGCAAGAAGGAACTCTCTCTCAAGGAGATGCTCTCACGCTCTTCTAGCACCGCAATGCAGGAGAGCATGCAGACACTGTGCAATTCAGGAGTGGATGAGGGGGACAATGAAGAGGCCCCATTAACGAGATCCTTTATGGAGGCTCTCTTTGCTCCTCACCATTAGGACATTCACACAGTAATGAAAGAACTGAACCTGGACATCAAGGGTCAAGTGGGATCTGGCGGACATGGGCGACAGGATATCCACCCTTGAGGACCATGAAGCTGACCATGATGAAGAGATGAGCAGTTGCAACAGGAGATCATCCATCTGCAGGACCAGCAAGCCAACCTTCAAGCCCATGCCGAAGACCTCGACAATCACTTCAGAAGAAAAAATACCCACATTTGTTGTGCGGCAGACAGGGCGGAAGGTTCAGACATTATGGCTAAAATGGCACGGAGGTGCAACTGGACACAGTGCATAGGGTTCGCCTCTCATTGGTGTTGGGTGCCCACCCACAGGGCATCCTCGTCAGGATCTGCCATGACCCCTCCTACCCTTAAGAGGGAAGTCAGGCAAGCGGGTTGGGCAGGGGTAAGAGAACCAGAGACTGAAGTTCTCCACACTGTGGTGAACTACAAGACCCCTTTTGATCCTCCTGGGGTGCCCCCTGAACTTCTGTAACACTGTTCTGCCTGGTCCCTGTGTGTCAGTGACCTTCCTGTTCATTCGGCATCCCTGGTATCTGCCCCCCTAATATGTAGTTCACAAACCCATTGACAGGCCCGCTCGGCATTGCAACATCATGCTGCATGTACCTCTTTGTGCCAGGGCCAGCTTGATCGTGCTACATCGCCATTGACTAATGGTTTGCTTCTGGGCGGGGTAGTGAGGGTGAGCTTGTCTCATTTTGTTGGAGACAGTTTTTACTGATATTTTCCGAGGTGCCCCCACTGGAGTTACCCGGTTACCCCTGGCAGACACTCTTTTGACATTGTTTTTGTTTTGTTTTCAGGATGGTTTTGTAGGGGTTCTTCGTTTGAGGTAGTCGCACACTTCCTGATGCTTGAATCTGAGCTAGCCAACCCCCTTCCCACACCTGAGATGGGGGAGCCTTGAACAGATAAATGTGTCCTGATGTGTCCATGCCCTTCACAACGTACACTGCCACACTTCCCTTTCCCTCCACGCTGAACTGATGGTAGTCACCTTATATGTGAAAGGGCTTAACAGCCCAGTCGAATGCAAGGCAATCTCATCGTACCTAGAATGTACTGGGGGGATATTTGTCTCCTTCAGGAGACACACTTACTAGCAGGAGGCTGGCATAGACTTTTCATGACAATACTTCTCCTCTAACTCCACCAAAACAGGGGGGTTGCCAAACTTATAGTGTGTTTCTTTACATGTACTGTGGGATGTAAAATTGCACAATTGAGGGAGCAACTGCTAGCATACCAAGGGGACTTAACCCTCATATTAGCCTCTATTTACACACCCCGGACAGCCCATAACAATTCCTTAAGCAGGCCACTTTGGAAATGCTGAGCTCTCTTGATCAAATGGAATTGATCAGAGGGAATTCGAACCTGGTGAATAGGAATGACATGGACAGATTTCCGTACTGAGCTATGGACAAATGGAGGAGCTGTCTTAAGATGGATTGTGTTGGCTACAAGAAATAGGGCTTAGTGACTTATGTTGAAGCATGCACCCACATACCAATGATTATTCTTTCTACTCACATGCAGACAAGACATACGCTCACCTTGACCACTTTCTAGGCACAATGGACATAAAGGTGCAGGTCGTAAAAGTTGAGATAGACTACCCTATGGAAAACATTAAAGCCAGTAATGAGTGGAATTCATCGCCCTCTCTGCTGCAGATAACAAGGTTTGTATAGCGAAAAGACAGGAGCTTGAAGGTAAGGTAAGGGAACTAGAGATTATTTACAAATGAACAGGGACCCCAGGATGTGGCGGGAACTGGAGTTGGCTCATATGCAGCTTAGCGGTTTAGACTGCGATAAGACAGAGTACGCCATACTTCTCCTTCAACACTCTTTCTACATAGGGGGAGATAAATGCTGCAGAATGTTGGCTAATAAACTGCAGGCCAAGTGACAAATGCAGCGGGTGGACACACTACTCCTTCCAGATGGCACTGAAATACATGGAGACATACCCCTACCAGCTGCCTTCTGTGACTACTACATGTCGCTCCACAAGACACAAGACTTTATACAGGAGGCTCTGAAAGATTTACTCCAGGGCGCACAGACACCATGGCTTAAGCCCCAACAGGCCACCACTCTCAACCAGCCCATATGTATAGAGAAGGCGGTGATGTTCATAGCATCCCCGAAATTGTTGAAATCCCCAGCTCAGATAGGGTCCCCTCCCTCTTCTACAAGCAGTTTTGCCAGATACTTGCATTTGACTCTTCACCTCCTTTGCCGACCCCTGTACTCTACCACCTTCTATGCTAGAGGCTTCAACCATGGTCATTCCCAAACTTAGGAAAGACAAGAAGCAGTGTAGTTCCAACTGGCCGATCTTACTAATCAATGTGGTTGTGAAGCTATTCACCAGCATTCTCGCAGCAAGATTGGCACCTTATATGTCGGTTCTTGAGGAACCCAATTAGTGGGGATACATTCTGCATCGCCAGTGTGGTAACAACACCAAGCTTATGTTGCATCTGGTGGACAAAGCAGAACGCTCGTGCAAGGAGATGATGCCCCTCACCATCGATGCTGAATAAGCATTCGACCGGGTACCAGGAACTACCTGCAGGTGACATCAGCCCACTTTGGTATCAGAGACAGGTTCCCAGACTGAACTATTAGCAACTGAGGAGCACTGTGTGAGACAGTTTTGGCAAATGCTTTGGTTTCTGCTCCCTTTCCTATAAGCAGGGAGACCAGACAGGGGTGTCCGCTGTCCCTCTTCTATTCACCCTGTATACGGAACCGATGGCGCAGAGGGTACGGGATAATTTACAAATCACTGGGGAGCTTTTCAGGACTGAGGTACATACCATCAGCCTATATGCTGATGATGTCATAGTGGCATTAGAAGACCCTTTACAGACCTTTCTGTTTTTTATAAGCATTGGGGAGATTTGGAGAAGCTGCGGAATTTCGCACAAACCTCCAGAAGTCTTAACCTCTCTGTTTCTGCTAGGACATTGACCCACCTGACTGATAGATACCCACTTCAGTGGGCAGACACCTCCGTATCTTACCTGGAGATTCAAATTGATGCTACACTACAGGACACCATAGTCAACTATCAAAACGTACTCAAGCAGATAAGCAGCGACCTCGTCCAGTGGAAGAACTACAGCCATTCATGGCTTGGATGAATAGATGTGCTCAAAATTACCTTGCTGCCTCAAGCACTTTTCTTGTTTCAAATGACACCACTAGCGCCCCCAATGACTATATTGCAAGCTTTGCAGACAGTAGTTAACTGCTTTGTGACCTAGGGTAAGTGAGCATGTATGAGTTGTGAACAAGCCTATCACCCCAGTGGAGAGGGGGCCTGGGGATTCCTAACCTGCGATGCTACTATCAAGCAGCTCAGCTCCGCTTTCTTGTGGAGTTGTACGGAATCAGAGAAGCTTTGCTGCTTCATGGACAGGGTGGTAGCGGGAGAGCATCTCTGGAAGGTCCTCTTCTTGCACAAATCACAGAGAGCACAGTGCTTATAATCCTCCCCTATTACCAGAGCCACTCTGGAGGTGTGGGATCAAGTGGTGCCCACAATGGGCCGACCTCCTTCCCATCACCACTGACGTCCATCTGCATAAACCTAGATTTTGTCCTGGGGCTTCATCCCACTTAATTTTTGGCCTGGAAGACTACTTGCTGCCAATCACTGGGCCAACTGTTTGATGCCAATGGGCCCCTTACTTCTGACCAACTTAAGATAGTTTAAGGTCTTCAGAAATGGAACGGCTGCACTTAATGCAACTTAGACACTGGGTCACTCACCCAAGCATATATAAGTTGTGCTCAGTGCCCGCTCACTCCCTTTGAGAAGTGTCTACTCTCTAAGGACACCAACAGATGCCTCATTACTGAATTATAAGCTTTCTTAAAAGATGAGCTTGCCAAAGACAAAACTCTGGGGCAGAAACGATGGAATAAGGAACTGTGGTGGACACTGACATGTAAGAAGTGGGACAAGATATAGGGCAAGCCACACAGCGCAGAAAATCGCAGGCATAGAGTCCCCTGTTATGATTGTAACTTACTTGTACCTAATTTGCGCTCGCCTCCCCTGGGGCAACAACAGAGGATGTGGGGCCCCTGGCACCTTGCTTCATCTTTTAAAATTGAGAAATATCTCGACACTCAACTATCATGCTTTCCAGCTTACATTTTCTTGGGGTCGATTCCGATTCGGGAAAAAGCGCTCCAATTAGCTGTACGGAGCGTTTTTCCCGTACGAACCGTACACCTACAATGTCCCCGTACGTACGAGCAAGTACGATTCCAACCCAAAGCGCCACTCCGTATGACTCGTACCAAACACCGTACAACTAGAAAGTACATACGGATTGTCTCCGGGTGACGCTGTGCGCTACGTCTGTACGTAAATAGGCAGCCATTTCCGGACCAGGAAGTACGATCCGTGTTGATGACACTCCGTACGGCCCTTTTGCTACGAGAGCTGTAAACAGCTGTAAAACCAGAGTCCGGCCCGAACTGCACCCCGGTACGCGACATACACGGCATGAACCCCTTTGAGCGGGTCATCCCAGCCCAGTACGCCTACGACCTCGTATATAGAAACCGACGACGGCGCAGACGGTGAGTACAACGTATTGCAACAACGGAAGTATACCTGTACGGTGCGCCACACGCATATCACCATTGCTATAGTGATATGTGTCGCACATACGCCATTAACGTCGGGGTACGGTGCGCCACACTCTAGCGCATATCACCATTGCAATAGTGATACGTGCCGCACATACGCCATTACCGTCGGGGGGGGTATGGTGCACCACACGCTAGCGCATATCACTATTGCAATAGTGATAGGTGCCGCACACACGTCTGAAATGTCGGGGTACGGTGCGCCACACGCTAGCGCATATCACCATTGCAACAGTGATACGTGCCGCACACACGTCTGAAATGTCGCGGTACGGTGCATCACATCTGAGTGGTGGGTGGAAAAGACCCCCAGCAGTGCCCAACAGTATAGGGGGTGGGTGCAGAGGACTCCCAGCAGTGCCCAGCAGTGCCCAACAGTATAGGGGGTGGGTGCAGAGGACTCCCAGCAGTGCCCAGCAGTGCCCAACAGTATAGGGGGTGGGTGCAGAGGACTCCCAGCAGTGCCCAGCAGTGCCCAACAGTATAGGGGGTGGGTGCAGAGGACTCCCAGCAGTGCCAAGCAGTGCCCAACAGTAGAGGGGGTGGGTTCAGAGGACTCCCAGCAGTGCCCAACAGTATAGGGAGTGGGTGCAGAGGACTCCCAGCAGTGCCCAGCAGTGCCCAACGGTATAGGGAGTGGGGGCAGAGGACTCCCAGCAGTGCCCAGCAGTGCCCAACTGTATAGGGGGTGGGTGCAGAGGACTCCCAGCAGTGCCCAGCAGTGCCCAACGGATGTACGCGTCCTTTTACACCGCGTGCCGTTACAACGTGGTTTTTTCAACGCAAGTCGTTACCACGACTTGCGTTGGAGGGGTGCGGACTTCGGAATTTTTTAATTTACTATTCTAACACCAGCCTACGTACAGTAGGGAAGGTGTTGGATAGTAAATTAAAAAATTCCTTGTCCTGCAGCGCCCTCCAGCGCAATTCGTGGTAACGACTTGCGTTGGAAAAACCGCAATGTAACGGCACGCGGTGTAACAGCCGCGTCGTAAAGGCTGTTCCCTGTGTCCAACAGTATAGGGGGTGGGTGCAGAGGACTCTCAGCAGTGCCCAACAGTATAGGGGGTGGGTGCACAGGACTCAGGACTCCCAGCAGTGCCCAACAGTATAGGGGGTGGGGGCACAGGACTCCCAGCAGTGCCCAACAGTATAGGGGATGGGTGCACAGGACTCCCAGCAGTGCCCAACAGTATAGGGGTGGGTGCAGAGGTCTCCCAGCAGTGCCCAACAGTATAGGGGGTGGGTGCAGAGGACTCCCAGCAGTGCCCAGCAGTGCCCAACAGTATAGGGGGTGGGTACAGAGGACTTCCAGCAGTGCCCACCAGTATAGGGGGTGGGGCAGAGGACTCCCAGCAGTGCCCAGCAGTGCCCAATGGTATAGGGGGTGGGTGCAGAGGACTCCCAGCAGTGCCCAACAGTATAGGGGGTGGCTGCAGAGGACTCCCAGCAGTGCCCAGCAGTGCCCAACAGTATAGGGGGTGGGTGCAGAGGACTCCCAGCAGTGCCCAGCAGTGCCAGCAGTGCCCAACAGTATAGGGGGTGGGTGCAGAGGACTCCCAGAAGTGCCCAGCAGTGCCCAACAGTATAGGGGGTGGGTGCAGAGGACTCCCAGCAGTGCCCAGCAGTATAGGGGTGGGTGCAGGACGCCCAGCAGTGCCCAGCAGTGCCCAACAGTATAGGGAGTGGGTGCACAGGACTCCCAGCAGTGCCCAGTAGTGCCCAACAGTATAGGGGGTGGGTGCAGAGGACTCCCAGCAGTGCCCAGCAGTATAGGGGATGGGTGCACAGGACTCCCCGCACTGCTCAGTCATAGGGGTGTGCATATCCAACATCATACAGCAACTACATGCCTGTATGTGTACATCCCTAACTGGGAACACTCATGATAGTTGCATATCAACACATCACACAGCAGTGACCTACTCCACGGAGAATGGTGTCCTGTCACACACTGGGTGACACACCACATGTGGGTGTATTGTCAGATCCCACATGTATATCCACCCGTCTAGTTCGCTGGCACACACCCCTCCATCATGACTCAATAGTGTGTAGTCATGTAACAGACCACCAAACAAATGAAGCACAAATGGAATAATAAAGTGTCATGTACATCCCGAACATGATGTGAATGTCCAGGTGGTGCAACATGTACTCCCTCATGGATGTAACAGGGTAGAAATCCCCTAGATACAAAGAACCAAAATGTATTTTTTTGTGTCCAAATTATAAAAATGTACAATCTGAATCATAACGTCAAGGCTGATAATATTGTCAGGCATAGTGTGATAAAGTATGATGGTCTCCCTGAAGGCATTACTACATACTACAAACCCAAGCACAGTGAGTAGCATGGATGGCACTGACCAATTATCTGAATTCATTTGTGAGCAGGCATGGCCATTACTGAAGGGAAGGTACAAATCTATAGGGAATCAACACAAACGTCATCACAACAATTGTGCAACTGTCCGTAGTGAAGATCACATGTGTCACTGAGGAAGGGACACTCTTTGGGACAATGTCTGCATGCAAACTGCACACACACCAATCTAGATATTTTGCTGCAACATTGGGATAGCATAAACATACCACGGTCCACCTCATTACCATCAGGAAATAGACATGTTACAATACCCAAAAATGAACATTACACCAACTCATAGGCACACAGCAGCTAAAGCAATTTCCTGAAATGCAAAAGTTCAGAATGAAAAATGAAAAGCTGTATTCAGCGCCATAATCAAAATTACGAAAATAATGAGTCCAGGCTCACAGAAGGCCAATGGCCAGTCCAAATAAATGTCCTCAACAGTGGTGGCGTTGTGGATGTTGTCACACCCAAACTTGCCTGAACATGGAGTTCAGATGTCTGTGGACACGTGTAATTTTACGCAACATCGTGGACCCCATTGAGGATCCCCTTTGCCGGCTATCTTGGACTGAATTCATTCCATTTGGTCAAGTCCACCTGCTGGCAACTGAACTATTTGGTCAGTTACCCGACGCTTAAGTATCCTCTACTTTTGCCAGCCATTAGATTGCAACTGAACCCTGGGTCTGTTGTTCGTCTCTCAAGTACTGCCAGCGCGTACCTTGTTGACAGCCACACAGTATGGGCTGTTTTGTAATTATTGTATCATTTGATATTTTCTAAGGCAATAACAGTTTGTCCTGAAGATGAACTCTGTATAATGTTAGAGTTCGAAACGTCGTCGACCCTTGCACACTATATGCTTAGTTCACTGTGAATGACTAGAAGCAATAGTTTGTATTACATATTGTCTGTTATGATTTATGATATACAGACCATTCTCACCTGCCTTTACTTCCTTGTTTGTCCCTTCCTTGAGTGTGTTAGTTTGACATCGGCTGGTGTCCTGCTTGTATTACACCTCATTTCATGTGATCATCATTTTATCAAAAATTAAATACTGTCCGGCTGGACAATGAATATAGTTTCTATTTAGTCTATATTTATTTTTTGTTTGAATACTCTTTGTCTAGGGACCTCTGTCCTTTATTAAATGTGGACACATGGGGGGCATCATCGGGGTAATTGTTCGGCACCGCAGGGACAGGAGAGGGAAGGGCAGGTGTAGTGGGTGCAGGTGGGGTGGATTCCTCCAGAGTGGCTGGTGCAGAGCAAAAGGATGACAAATATTCAGCGCTGCACACTGCTGCCAGTTCAGACAAACTACCACCTGAACCCGGGGACACAATGGGAGTGGAGGTAGAGGGCTGTGAGTCAGGTGTCGTGTGTCTGTGGATGCGTGTGTGACGTCTGTCCCCTCTCCCTGTGGGTGTGCCTACATCCCCTTGAGCTTGGGTTTGGGTGCGTGGAGATTTGTGTTTTAGACTGCCGTGTGGGTGTGCTGGGTGTGTCTGTTGTGGTGTCTGACCTGTGGCGTCTGCGTGTAAGTTGGACAGGTATGGGAGAGGGTGATGTGGATGGGTCTGAATGATTGGGGGGGCTGACGCTGCAGGATGGACAGTGCTGCCGTCAGAGAAGACTCTATGGCTGCCAAACTCTGACTTTGGCCAGACATGGCTGATGACATGCCCTCCATGTATGACAACTGTGTCATGATGTGTGTTTGGCCATGGAGGACAGTCAGCATTGATGCCTGATCAACTTGGATCTGCCGGAGCAGGTCCACAGACTCAGCACTGAGGGCAGCAGGGGAGACAGGGGTAGGGGCTGCGGTGCCGGGGACAGAGGAGACACGGGGGTAGCACAGACCTTAGGGACCCTAACAACTGGGAGGGTGGAGATGGGTCTGGAGGAGGAGGGGACAGGCATAGTTGTTGTAGATGCCATAGCTGCATATTCCCCCTCCTCCCAGCCGTCCGCATGGTATGAGGTGTCGTGCTCATCGGGTCCAGCCGCCTGACTCCCCTCACCCTCTGTGCCACTGCCTCCCTCCGACTCCTCAAAGTTGGTGGCACTGTTGCTGGGTCCCTCTGTCTGGTCCGTGCCTGTGTCTCCTACAGATTGTGGTGATGATGCTGTTGGCAAGGAGAAAATGAAAAATATATCCGTCACCTGTACACATCAGACATATCAGCAACAAATCATTTGGGGACATTTCTAATCATGGCATGCATCATGAGTCACAAGCCACATAACTCTGCACATATATAAGTCTAGTAATGTGCAATTGTAATATCTTCGAATATCTTCGACTTATCACAGTGTTTTGGCTTGTTTTGACCCTCTCAGTGGCAATTGAGTAGAAATTACTCTCCCTTCCCTTCTATGGCCCATTACTTCAATCATCAGCTCAGCTTACCTGCAATGAGTGGTAGAAGAGGACTGGGAAGCTGGCTGAAGGTATGAAAAAATGGGGGAAAGGATGCATGTTTTGAGGTGGTTAAGCATTGCTTGAGATTTTTTGTTTGCACACATTTTATCTCATGAGGGATGCATACCATCTTTATGTAATTTTGATTTTGCTTTTTGTGGCAAAATATTTGTTCTTTGTTCCTACTCTGATTAAGCTTTATTTTTGCCTCCTATGTTAAGGCCTCAGGGATATATTTTTAAAGCTCTTTATCTATTTGTACATTTTGTTTCAGTATCGAGATGGGAAAGCATTCTCAGAAGAGTCATCATCTGTATCCTGCTTCTCCTGAAGAGAAAGTTTTACATAGAGTCAGAAGTCACTGTCATGGTAATGTGCAAAATAGTCTTGTCCCAAAAAAGAAGCTGCAAGAGATGGTTAAATTTCTATCTGAGGCATACAAGTGATATGGAGAGCTCTGTTTTGCCTCTCCAGTCTTCTCTCTTAAATGTCCTCCCAGTGTTCAATTTCTTCTCTTTCTTTGATTTCATCTTTGGTTTCTTTTGATTATGAGGAAGAGCAAGACTTTCCTGATAGCTCTGCTAACGCAAGAGGTCAATACATTCGAATTAGGAAATGAAGCTAATTATCTCCTCCCTCGCTTCTAACTCGCATTCTCTAATGGATTCTGAGCAGCCTCTACATGTAGTGACTTGCTCTGTCAGTTTTTAGAAACCTGTATTTCCCAAAGTCCCTGTTTTTCCAGCTATTCTGAGTCTTGTTTAGAGAGTGGAAGGTACCAGGCAGAGTAACAATTCCACACTTCATGAGCAGAATCTACCCACTGGCCAAAGGTGAACTGGACCTCCTCAGACTTTGCCTGTTAATCCCATCTTGGCTAATTTGGCAGGTCAGCCATCTCTTCTGACTGAGGACTGTGTCGTTTCCAGTCATGTGGATAAGACGGCTGGGGTGCTCTCAAGAGGGCTTATGCCGGATTGATCCTTTCCACGAGATCTGAAATATCTTCTGTTCATGGCTCTCAAACTTTAGTCTAGGTCTTTCTGTCTCTTTCTTCAGCAATTCAAGAAGGGGGGCTATTCCTAGTTGCTGGCACGCATGAAGGTGCAGGTTAAATTCATTTTGGATGTGGTATTTGATACTCTCAGAAACTTAGCTTTGGCTACCAGAGAAAACATTCTCAAAATTTTCTTCTTTGAATTCCTTTATCAGTTGGCCCTAGTAAAGTGTGCTAAGTGTGCCAGGGCTGGTCATTCAAATGCTACTAGTGGGCTTGCAGCACTGATTGTGCCACCCACATAAGTAGGGCTGAAAAGAGGTCTCAGGCCTGCCACCGCAGTGCCTGTGCGCAGTTTGTTAACTGCCATGTCGACCTGGCCAGTGCACCCACTTGCCAGGCCTAATCCTTCCCTTTTCTTACACATTGGACACCCCTATGGTAGGCCCAAGGTACCCCACCTGGGCAGGGTGCAGTGTATGTGAAAGGTAGGACATGTACTAGTGTGGGTAACGTACTGATAGTGAAATGCTGCCAATTTCGTTTTTCACTATTGAAATGCTATCTTGTCCATAGGACAGAATGGGGAATTTTGTGTAACATGTTCACCTGCATATCTTCCCATAGGAGCAAGATAGAAATTTGAAATCTGGTATCCCTGAACTCAGAATTTGAAAACACATCTTTTAGGGAGGGTGGTTTTTAAATTCAGTGTTTGGAAATAGCACTTTTAGAAAGTGGCTATTTTTTTGTTCAACGTTTCTGTGAGCCTCTGACTGTTTGTGAATTGACTTCTGGTCTGTGAGAGACAGTGGCTGGGATGGCTCCAGGAGGCTGGGTGAGTCAGCACTAGGCTGAATAGACTTATCTGAATTTGGAGTGGTGGGAGGAGTAGCACGTGGGTCTAAATAGGGCTGTGCCTGCCTTCCACAATGCTGGCTCCACCTCCTGCGGTGCGTCTGATGGCCCTGGCCCACACTCACAGAGGAAGAAGATGTGCACTGGCAGAGTGCACCCAGAAATGGTTTGGACTGGGTTCAGGACCCCTCCCACATGAAGAACACAAACTTTTGGGGTATAAATATCAGAGTTGAAACCCCTTTAAGACTAGGAAACTTTGTGATCAAGAAGGATTCCCTGCCAAAGAAGAACAGATGAAGACGAATGAGGAAAAGTGCTCCCATTGCTGTGTGTCTGGGTCTGACCTGCAGTTGATGTTGTTGCTGAGGAAGAGGACTAAGGGGCTTTCTGCTGTATGCTGTGTCCCCCTACTTGAAGAGGAACTGTGCTGTGTGCTTTGTCCCTCTGAAGTGAAACTCTCTCCAAGGGCCTGAGAAGAGCTGACCTCCTGATAGAAACTCAGAGATACAAAAGTTTCTCAAAGATCCTGAAGCTCGCACCTCCTGCACCGTGCTCCGCTTTATCTACTGCTCTGGGGATAGTTGTGTGTCCCAGAACATCGCTGGTGCCCGCCATGAAGCCCACCCTGCCTGCACGCCTATCTGCTCTCAAAAATGCCGAAAGCGCTGCTTGTATCACCACCACCGGCCCGTGACCCGACAGAAGCACTGAGGGCCGATATTTCATCGCCGCCGGCTCCCGATTCCCAGAAGTGCTGTGTGCCTGCCTGGTTTCACCACCACTACTCGAGCGACTGCCCGAGGCCGTGTTCGCTGAGGAAAGGAGCCATGTTGTAGCTGGAGCAGAGACGGAGGGTCGCCTAGCAATCGGGACTCCTGCATCCACGTCACCACTATGCAGAGCGGAGGGCAACCCGGAAGGAAGTCCCATCCCTGCGGAAGCAACACCTCTGGATGAGAAGGGTGCCCGTCGGATCACCTAAGGTGGACACCAGCGCATGATCAGCCCCAGGTAATACGCTTATAGCCGCACTGTTGTCAGTGCGAGGCAGGGAGTGGGTTGGGAGCCGGAGGGGTTGCTAGTGATTTTGCGAGGCAGCGGCTGATCGGGGGGGTGGGGTCTAGCGCTGGGGCCTGGCAGGGCCTGTAACAACGTTTTGAGCAAGTGCCAAGAGTTCCCTTGTTTTCCCCTTTACATGTGCACACATGGCCCATACCGGCACAGCATTTGAGCTGCAGTCCCGAGGCCAGTTGTTAAGGAGATTGCCTGCCTGTTCTAATTGACGCCAGGTACGTCTTGTGGGGGCATACTTTCACCATAAGGGATCGTAGAGCTCTCGTGAAGGAGAGTGTCCCAATCCAAAGAGCACAGCGCATAGGTGCTGAGAGTAACTAGCCTGTGCTAATTTCATTGGAGTCTGTTTGTTTAGCATTTTCTAGTTGCCTGAAAGGGCTACTACCTCTACAAGTTAATTTTTTTTGCAAAGAACATTTCAAAGAACATTCCAAAGAACATCTCTAAGGAAAGATTAATTGTGTATTTGAGATTCATGTTGTTTTGGTCTTGCCTAATCAGATAAAGATATTTATATTTTTATAAATAATCTGTGTGGTATCCATTTGTGGTGTTTCACTGTGTTACTGTGGGTGTTGGTGCAAATACTTTACGCATTGCCTTGGGGATAAGCCTGTCTGCTCGTGCCAAGCTACCAAGGGGGTGAGCAGGGGTTATCAACAGTGTGTTTCCCCCTTACCCTGACTTGACGCATGGGTCTCTATTTGGTCAAAGGTACCAACCTCTGCCAACTCGAGACCCCCATTTCTAACAGCTTAGAAGTTCCATTTAAGCTTACAAGAACTTGGTTTACTCTTCTTCTGATCCCTGGTGTTGGAACAGGGAGAAGATAGTCCCTTTCTCTCCTTCACCCCTAGCCCATCCAATTGTCTCTCTTTTCCCTAGCTCATCTTCAGCTGTCGGCTTGGAGTTTGAGAGAGAGGACCTTCTAAAAAAAGGATATCTTCCGATATGTTTCCCTTTCTGTTCACACTTCTAGGAGGGATTCCACTAAGATATTCACCAATCAGCTTTGGGCATTCTAAGTGGTGTATTTCAACCAGGCCTCTTGTTTGAAGTGTCCAAAAGAGAAGATTCTTAATTTTCTTCCAGAGATTTTTCTGAAAAAAATATCTATTTCCACTCTAACGGTACAGTGGTCAGTCACCAAAGCCTCTAGAACTCCATGGGTTGGTGATTCCACATTAAAAGATCGAGTCACTTCACTCTTCAGAGGGTTTGATTTGAAGAGACCTAAGAATTTCCCCTATGGTGGTAAAACTCTTTCTCAAGCACCAACCACAATCCTTTTCAGGGTGATGTCACAAGCAAACCCAAGATTAGCCTGTTCTCCACACTTTGGTAGCTTTGCACAAGGCAGTCTGGCTTAACTTAGAGGCAATGTGTAAAGTATTTGTGCAACAGTATTAACGTGAAAACACAACACAAGAAGAATTCAACACCAAATTAGAAACATTCAGTAATGTCGTGCAGTTCCTATCTAACCTATTCAGGATCTGGCGTTACATAAACTGTGGGAATGGTGGCAGACTGATTCCGTACACCCCCTCCGGATATGTTAACCAATCTGTATTAGCGAGCTCACAGTGCCACTATAATCTCCTCTTACCAAGGAGAGAATACGTTTTGGCAACCTCAAAACATGACAATCCCTGATGTTAATGTTAATGTTAATGTTAATGGGTGTCTTATATAGCGCACGGCTACTCCAGGGAGTGTCCCGGCGCTTTCTGACCCATGGCTGAAAAGAAAGAAAAAGAGGAAGGGAAGTAAGGAGGCAGGGAAAGTACAGATTATTGATTATAGAGCCAAGTTTTCAGGGCTTTTCTAAAGGCCAGCAAATTAGAAAGGCGGCGCAGATCAATGGGAAGTGAGTTCCACAGTTTAGGGGCAAGATGTTTAAAAGAGCGACCGCCTATCCTGGCTTTACTAATAGGTGGAACAGTTGCCAGGCCGAGAGATTCAGATCTGAGAGATCGGGTAGGCTTATAGAAAAGAAGCCGCTTCTGAATGTAGTGGGCACCTACCAAGTGGAGTGCCTTATGGGCCAATGTAAGGGCCTTAAATGTAATCCGCTTCCTAACAGGAAGCCAATGGAGAGAAAGAAGCAACTCCGAAGCCCTAGAGTGGCGGGGTAGGCCATAAATGGCCCTGGCTGCAGAATTCTGGACTACCTGAAGTTTATGCAGGAGGAAGTCAGGCAGACCAAGGTAGAGAACATTGGAGTAGTCGAGCCTGGAGCAAATTAAGGCCTGTACCGTCAGCTTCCTGTGGACCAAAGGGAGCAGAGGGAGGAATTTGCGCAACATTTTTAACAGGCCATAGCATGTACCGGTGAGACCTGTGATTTGGGATTTAAGTGAAAGGGTATTGTCTATTTTAATCCCAAGATTTTTCGCCACAATGGAGGAGGAAGAGGGTGGTGACATTCTCACCGGCCACCATTCCTGCCAAGGTGGATCAACCTGACAGCCAAAGAAAAGCACCTCTGATTTGTCAGGGTTGCACTTGAGGCTGCTTCGCTGAAACCAGTCGAAGACAGCCCCAAGGCAGCCACGGATGCTCTCCCCATCGAATTCCACACCCTTTTTGCAGGTGAAGAGAAGCTGGGTGTCGTCAGCGTATGAAATGATCCGGGCACCCATAGACTCCGCCAGTACCGCCAATGGAGTCAAAAAGATGTTAAAAAGGGTCGGGCTGAGCACCGACCCTTGCGGAACTCCGACATCCATCGGCGGCATCTCGGCAGAGTACGGGGGGGCCCAGACCACTTGTCGACGACCCGCTAGGTAAGATCTCAACCAACTCAGCACCGTTCCTCTGAGACCGATCTCGTAAAGTCTCCCCAAGAGGGCCTCATGAGGAACGGTGTTGAAGGCCGCCGACAAATCCAGCAACACCAGCATGACTCTTCCACCCGAGTCAAGGGTTTCCTTGATGATTTCATTTACTTCCAATAGAGCGGTCTCAGTGCTCAAATTGGAGCGGAAGCCTGACTGGGTGGGGTGGAGTAAGACATGATCTTCCAAAAAGGAGGAGAGCACAGAGTGGACGTGCTTCTCGACGATCTTAGCCAGGCTAGGCAGGAGGGATATAGGTCTGTAGTTTGCATGTTTCTCCGGGTCAAGGCCGGGTTTTTTCAGGAGTGGAACAACCAATGCCTTCTTCCATGCCGGCGGAACAGTGCCACTTGTCAAGGAGAGATTAAGGACAGGGTTTATCAACATATTCAGGGGCTTGGCGTTGCTAGCTAAAAAGGTCGCCGGACAGGGGTCCAATGGAGAGCCTGATTTGATTCTAAGTAGGAGATCCAGAGAGATAGACTCCGATAGGACCGGGAACTCCGATAGAACGGGGCTGGAATTAAGTGGAGAGGGCAGTGGAATGTAGTCAGCAGAAGATAAGCTGGGAGCAGAGGGCGGAAAAGATTTTTGAATCAGTTTTATTTTGTCAGTGAAAAAGAGTGCCAGCTCATTAATCCATGGTTCAGAGAACTTATGCTGAACTGCAATGGATTTGGGAGAGACAAACTCCTTGACAATAGAGAAGATTTCCTTACAGGAGTTTGATGCTGACTCAATTCTGTTGGCAAAATAGTTCTTTTTGGCCTCAAGAATATCAGCGTGATAGGATTTGATAGATAATTTGTAGGCGAGCTTGGCATCCGCATCATATTGTTTCCGCCAAAGTCTTTCGGCTAACTTACAGCTACGCCGAGACAGAGCAAGAGACTCTGAGAACCAAGGCGCCGAGCTCCGCTTGGTAGATGGACGAGGTGTAGAGAGTGGAGCTAGTTCATCCAGCCTCTCAATCAGCCATTTCTGAAACGCATCCAGGTCCCTCTCTAAGTGACCCGATAAAATGCAGGGATATTCCAGAAGTGCTTGGGCAAGGCTCTCAGGGGTGATTTTGTAATAGGGCCTCCTGGGGTGCCTAAGATGGTTGGAGTTTGAGACGGATGATTTACTTCTGCCCTGGATTAGAAAGCTGATCAAAGAGTGGTCGGACCAGAGAACAGGGATGGAACAGGTCTTAATAAGGGGAATGGTGGAAAACACTTGATCTAAAGTGTGACCCTTGTCATGAGTCGAACTCGAGATGTAAGGAAATAGACCTAGAGGGGCGGTGATGTCATTGATCTTAATGGCATCACTGTCTGACTCGACATCCATGTGAATGTTAAAATCCCCTAATACAATGCAATGGTCCACCTTCAGGCAGAGAGTGGTAACCAGTGATCCCTCAGAATCGTGGAAACATTATACTACCTTTTGCTCACTCACTCGTGCTTACTTAGTTTGTCTCCGAGAGATACACAGAATGAACAGTCTGGGCATTTTCAATAAGTATTTATTGAACAGTTTTTACTATAGTGTAGAATAGATGAGCTGCAACAACCATTAGACAGTAGGAGAGATATATGATTAGCAATACTACAAAAGTAAAGGGATAGTATAGTTCTACCATCTTGCAGAAATCATGAATATATACATGTACATAAAACACATGATAAAAAGTGTGTACTCCTACGATGTCGCCCTAACTAGATGTACCTAAATGTACCTAGCATCTGTGTAGGTGTTATACCAAGAATCCCTCTAGGATCCAGTCAACCCCATTACCTGAGAATGCGAGAAAATGGGACCCCATCCTGGTCTCGAGTTGGACACACACGAGGGATGTTAGACCACTGCGAGCTGGAGTTTCTGCATGCAGGAACCTCAGCGTCTCTGGTCAGTGTGTCAGCCGAGAAGTCTCGGTCTCCTCTTTCTTCCTAAGCAAGACATAATGTATATATACACCTATACGTCTCCCCAGGGGTCCTACCTTGGTGTGTTACTGTGTCAGCCTAAAGGATAACGTTGAGCCTGAACTTTATACAGAGATATTATACAGGAGATGTTTGTCCTGCTCTTAGTCCTGCTGTGCTTCCAAAAAGCCTCATTCATAATGTATGAGAGTCAAAATAAGGGGAAGCCCGCATTTTGAATGCGGTGTCGTATCTAGGTAAAAGGTCAGTGCCTAAGAATCGTTATGTATGTAATTTAGGGAAGAATATAGGTGAACGGTTGCAATATTACCTGCGCCTATTTAGGATACCTATATGGACTGAATATATGACGTTACAACGCAAACAAATACAATGGATGCTTTTACAACGCAACTTTTACAACGCAAGTGACATTACATCGCAAGTTTTTACAAAGCATTTTATTACAACGCAAATATAGTATAATACATTGAATGATCCATTGAAAAGCATATTACAATAATGCACACTTTTATAACACAATACATATAATTTTTTTGTATAATAAACTCCTGTAGCGGGATGCAGGGAAAATAGGGGTTTTGGGTGGGGAAGTGTATTAAAACGTGGATATTAGA
Source organism: Lissotriton helveticus (assembly GCF_964261635.1). NCBI lineage: Eukaryota > Metazoa > Chordata > Amphibia > Caudata > Salamandridae > Lissotriton > Lissotriton helveticus. Next base: position 1,298,048,793 of record NC_136061.1, read on the forward strand.
AATTAATACATTGGTATTAAAATTAATCCGCAAATAAAAAATTAATACATTATAAAAAAAGTATATACATTTATTTAAAATATTGCTAGAAAAATAATATTTGAAAACATATTTAATAAAATTGCCCACTTCTAAAAAAGAATACTCGCGTAATAAAACTAATACTCGAGTACTTCCCCCCAATAATTTAAAACAATATATTTTTTACTAAAATATATAAAATACATATAAAATAAATATCAAACTTAAAGTAACAAAAAATAATTTATGTACGATATTTTTATATGATATACATTTAACCAACATTTTAATACATTTACTATATGAACACAAAACAAATAAACACATGTTAATACACGTAATAAAACAAAACAAACTGCCATTAGTGAATGTTAAAGGTCCACAGAACAAAAACACTATAACACACAACTACTATCAACACAAAAAACCTTCTGTTTTTACATTTCTAGAACAAAAGTCCTACAACTCGTTCAGTGAAATGACTTTGACCCAGAAATACTCAGAACGAACGGTATAACATGCAAAAAAAATTACGAGAACTAACATAACAAAATAATTATTTACATTCTCACACACCATTAAAAAGACAAAGAAAAATTGTACAAGAGCATATTATCCTTTCAAATTACATACAACACAACAAAACGTATAATAGAAGCCGACCACCATTTTAAAAACTGTAGTTACCTGATTACCAGAGACTGCATGTACGTTTTACTACTGAGAATGACAAACCTCGAAGCAAACCTTCTAAAACAGGAAGTAAGTACAAACTCTAAACATGTTTAAATACTTAACAACTTCTAGATAAGCAAACATACTCAAATATAGTATATTAACTTTTTTCAGTTGATTCGAAAACTTTCAAAATCCAACTAAACATTGCAAAATACTCTATTTTGGACAATATATATAAAGTAAGTGAATAAAACTAGATTTATCCCACAATTTTGAAAATAAGAGAATATGTAAATGAGTTGTGATTATGATCAGGGATTTAACCCTGGATTGTTTATTACAGAAATGTTTGTGTACATAATCATTGCAAAGGCGGAACTAAGTACTGATAAAGTTTCAATGTACTAGTTATTTCGAACCTGTATGAATAGGAACGAAGTGCCTGTGACAAGGAGTCTTTCCTCTATATTTATGTTTAAAATTTGACCAATCAGGTAGAGCACTGTGCACTTTAAAAATTCACGCAAAATGTGGTTACGCTGTCATGTGATCAAGGCTTTGTGCCGAAACGTTATGGCGACAGCTGAATAAAATCTAACCAGCATCTGAAACTCTGGTCCGTGTCTGTGTCCACAGCGTGATCGTAGTGAGAGCGATTGCGGGAGGAGATGGAGGTTGTTCGATATATATATATATATATATTTCACACCATATGGCTCACTTTCTCCCCCGATAGGCGCTGCAAAGTGTGGCCGCGATACTCCTGCGATTGAGCCCAACCGCTGCAATATTCCAAACAACGATTCCTCCGCCGGAGGATACCTTGGAGTCGCAATAACCCAATCGAAATCCACAAAGTTTGTTTCGAGTTCATTTATTTTTCATTTTTTCAATCCATGGGGTGTCAAAACAGGCAAAAACCAACGCGTTTCGACAGCCTCCGCTGTCTTGGTCACGGTTATATATGTTTATAAATTAATGTATAATAATGGGTTTATAAAAATAAATCCAAAAATAAAGTAGTCTATTCCAAATAAAAATATTCTTACCTAAAGCAAAGTACAGGATAGTGAAATGTTAAAATAAATGATCCTACTCCAAACACTGTGTCCATCCTATAAAAAGCTGCACAATGGTGTTTTTAAAATTACTATTCCAAATCCAAAAGCTGCTTCCCTCTGAAAAAATGCAAATTAATGATACGTTTTAAATTACTATTCCAACTCCAAAATATACTATCCTTAGGAAAGATGCAAGATAGTGGCATGTTAAAATTAATATTACTATACCATAATATGTTTGCCTCTGAAATGATGCAAAATATGAAAGGTGCAGGATAGTGATATGTTAAAATTACTATTCCCACTCCAAAGGATGCTTAATTCACAGAAAAAGCTTGATGGTAATGGGGTTAAAAATACTATTGCAACTCCAAAATATGCTTGATTCTGAAAAAGTGCAGGATAGTGGTATGTTTAAATTACTATTCCTACTCCAAACGGTATATACCTCTTATAACATGCTGGATAGTGGGTCAGTTAAAATTACTATTCCAATGCCAAAACATGCTTACCTCAGAGAAAACGCTGGATAGTGGTGGGGTTTAAATTACTATTCCAACTCCAAAAGGTGCTTGCCTCAAAAAAGGTGCAGGATAGTGATATATTAAAATTACTAATCCTAATCCAAAGGGTGTTTGACTCCTGTAAAATGCTGGACAGTGTTGTGCATACAATTACTATTTCAACTCCAAAAGGTGCTTGCCTCAGAGAAAACATTGGATAGTGATGGGGTTTAAATTACTATTTCAACTCCAAATGTTTCTTGCTTCAGGAAAGGTGCAGGATAGGGATATGTTAAAATGACTATTCCCACTCCAAAGGATGCTTAAATCAGAAAAAAATCTGGATAGTGGTGGGGTTAAAATTACTATTCCAAATCCAAAAGTTGCTTGCCTCAGAGAAAACACTGGATGGTGCTGGAATTTAAATTACTATTCCAACTCCAAATGGTGCTTGCTTAAGGAAAGGTGCAGGATAATGATATGTTAAAATTACTATTCCCACTTCAAAGGATGCTTACGTCACAGAAAAAGCTGGATAGTGGTGGGGTTAAAATTACTATTCGAGAGCAGCCGACGGGAATGGTCGCTGAATAGAGCGGCTCCCGACCCTCGCCTGCATTTCCGCTGCACTGATCCTCTTTTCTTGACCGGGACACCCCTCAAATCTAAGGGGACCCCGGAGTGTATCCCAGTACCTGCTTTGAGACCGGAGCCGGCCTGGCTCCTACTACCGAGCCGATAGAGCAGCCCTCCTGTGAAGTGTGCCCTGTCGCGGACAAGATGGTGACCACATCGGAGCTCCAGCTCCTCTGCTGACCGGGCCGCTGCGAGGGATCTGAGGCTGCGGGAGCGGAGATGGCCCTGTGGCCTCACGCCGGGGCTGAGCGGGACCTTCCCCTGGCCCCCTGAGGTACGGTCCATCACCAGGGGACCTTGCTTTCACCGCCTGGGGGACCTGCCGTCGGCCGCCTGACTGCCGGGGGGCTGCCTAATTGATGCCCCGGCTCCTGGGCCTACTACCACCGGAGCTTCATCTTTGCCCCACTTGCTCCACGGATTGCCTGCGGTGCTGCGGCCTCTCGCCTCTGTCTGGGCGACGACTCCCATGAGCGTTGCCCCTTCTTGTGGGGTGAGGGACACCGGACCTCTGCATCGACGCGGCCGTCGGCACCATTGAGGGCCCGCTGGGGGTCGGTGCGTGGCTTGGGGCTTGCTTCGCTTGCGCAACGCGCTCCACAACTACAGCCCGAACGTACACGCCGGAGGCGGTGCGACCTGCTGGGGGGTCCACCTCATCTTGGATCCTGCTTGTGATCCCGTTCCTCTGGGACTGTGGTTCCCAAACTGTGCGCCGCGGCACCTCGGTGCGCCGTAATCAGGAGCCAGGGGCGCCGCGACCACAATGTGGAAACCTGAAGCCTCTTTTTTCTGCAGCCAAACACATCACCAGCATTATGTTTAGTGTAAAAACGGAGCACGTTAAATCAGACATAAAACATAAGCCACGTGTAGTGATTGCATGTTTCTTTAAGGGTTATTGGAATTGTATTATGTAATAGAATCTTGTTTGTGGTGTTCTGCGGACTGTGGAATGTCATGTTGGATTCATATACTGGTTACCTGTTTGATCAGCTGCATGCACTTTTATCTTCTGTACTTCAAGACTAATAAATACACAACTCAACTTCTTGGAAGTCGACTTATTTACGAAGGAGGTCACTTCAGATTTGACGACGAGCATGGGCACAGCGTTATTCTACAATACGATTTTACTAATTATCACCAAACTTTCAATCGTGAGTACCGGACTATTTTAAAACCGTCTAGGAGAGATTCACGTTTTGGATTGGTGCATCCAGATAATCGTTGTGGCCCAATTACCGAAATCTACGTGTGCATATCGTTGTATGATTGCAAAAAAGCCATCTTTTCTTTAAACGCGCATTTAACTGTGTGATTCGAGCGCAGCTGTTAGTTTGCCTTTCATTATTTATGGCATCGGTGAAAGTTGTTTTTTTTATTCTATTTTCACTAAACAGCACTGTTCAAGGTTATCAAGCAGTATGATGTTTGAATAACCGATTTCAACGCTTACTGGATTTCTGTGGAGTCGCGCTCACCATTTCAAGTCACGCATCGGCAACGCTTGTGCAAAGCTCCAAGCGCGTTCACATCATTCTACTGACAATGCCCTTACGTTACTGACCGTCATTACGCTCACGCATTGCGGCCATTTTGAGGTTGTCGTGGCAACGCAATCATCGAAACGAAGAGCGTCTTCACGGCGAATGTATGTTTCTACAATTTCAGTTTCTGGTATTTATCTTCACTATTTCAAGCGCATTTCTGGACGAAGTGTTTTCGGTCTAACAGCACTGTCATAAGCATTACTGTACTCTTCAATTTTCGTTTGCGCATTGGACAGGAAGCATAATTTCTTTTTTTGGCGCCTTTTACATGAAGTGTAGTCTTTTCAAGTGCATGCAGCGTGAGATCTATTCTTGAAGCTCATTATTTTATTTCTTTTTCTTCTTGAAGACAGTTATTATTATTAGTTTCAGCAGCAGATCTATTCTTGAGGTTCAGTCTCAAAGCTTTTTATTATTTTTCTGCGGGTTGCCTCTATATATCCTTCACGAGGACTCCGTCCTTTTGGACTGAATGAAGCCGGAATTGTATTTGGGAAAAGGCACATGAAAGGAAATTTCCCGTTCTGGATGGCGATTTCTGTACTTTGTGTAGTCCAGACTTTGAGGGTTCTACCTACTGTTTACCTTTGAAATCGGTGCTATAACGAATCCCTGGCAGGACGCACTCCACCTAGCGTGACAGCATTATCACGCATCTCGCCACCCAGCGTGATAGCTGGCTACGTTTGTCTGCCATTTTGAGAGCATTTTTCTCTTTCTAACCCATTTTTTTTGGCAGGTTTTACTTAAAAGATTTGTATAAAAAAAAAAATCCACCACTCGCATTGTGGAAATTTCAGGAGAGGCAAAAGCAGTTGTGGTGACAAGTCATTATTCTTATAATTATTACATGCAGCAGAAATTTCATGAAGCATTAATTTAATAATAGGTCACTTTGTAATTTGTGTTTGAAAGAAGATCTTTTAGGTAATAATATTTCATGAAGTGGTTGCTTTCAACAAGTACTATATTGTACATGATGTAGTCACGAAGTGGGCGCATTTGATGATTCAACAGGTACAAGAACCAGTTGTGTTTTTTTTTCTGGTATTCCTTTTACACAAAGGTATTATTCACGAAGTGGTTGCTTTCAATTTTCATCGTGCATGAAGTGGTTGTTTCAAATAACTAATCAGTTTTCTTTCAGGTATTTGTTTTCTGTAACACACCCAAAGTGGTTCCTCTCAATTTGCAACGAGTACAAGAACTAACAAGTTATTATCTTTGCCTTTTCTTTTGATGAAGGTATTATTCACGAAGTGGTTTATTCTAAATTTCGTTTGTTGTTTCACGAAGACATCGTGCATGAAGTGGTTGTTTCAAATAACTAACCAGTTTTCTTTCAGGTATTTATTTTCTGTAAAACATTCAATTATGCCACTACCAGCGAGCGGACCAAGAACAGTTGCAGAGACCAGAGACAATAATCCATTGAGTTTACAAATCAATTCTCCTAGAGGATTTTTGTCTGTTGTTTCTTTTTTAAATTGGAAAGCTTGTTTCTTAGATTACATTGCAAACTTAGAGGATGTCTATGGTACATTCTTTCCTGAAAAGAAGAGACAGATGTTATTATACTCACTTGGTCCAGAGGGTTTGCGTATTCTTGAAGTAATGCATACGTATGAAAAAATAGTAGTGCATTTGGATGTTTTTGAAAATGTATTATTAAATTTGGATGATATTTTTTCTCCCTCTGTAGGTATTGCTGGGGAGGAATTTACTTCAGTTTTGAAAAGGTTAGCGAGGAAATGTAAATTTTACAATGATCTAACTCTGGACCTGGTAATAAGGTATACCAGGAACATGTGGGTTGAGGATGATAAATGTCTTAAAGATACAATTGCCTTAGTTAGAAAGACAGAGTTGTCTAATCGTTGTTTTAAAGCTACGTTATTGCAAGGTAACAGGATGCCAAGGGTAACTGTGGGGAAGGTGGTAGAAGAGGTAACAGGGTATAATAATCTTAGAACCAATAAATTGGAGGCAGTGAAAACTGAGTTCCATCTTAGGAGAAAATTTGGGAATATTGAGAAAAAGCAGTGTAGCAACTTAATTTGTTTTGATTGTGGTAATTCACATGCTGTTTTCGTTGAAGTATGCCCTGCTAGTTCTACCAAGTGCTGGGAGTGCAGATTTGGTTGGACATTTTTCGCGAGTGTGCGAAAGAAAGAACAAGAATGTGTTAAGGAAAAAGTGTTGTATGGCCAACACAAGGGGGTTTTGTTTGCATTCAGGTTGGACAAAGTGCATTTGGTTGCCCCTAGTTTCTCATCATTCAATCCTGTTTGTGATATTTCTTTGGGTGGAATTACACTACTATTGGCGGCGGATTTGGGTTTACCGTTCACGGAAGTGCCTCAAGAGATCTGGGAAAGTCATTTTGTGGACAAAATAGAAGGGTGGTTAGTACCCAATGATGTTACTGCCGAAAGTTGTACAGGCGTAGAAGTTGATATTCTAGGGTTTAGAACCTTTGTGTTTCGTTTTAAGGGAAGGTTTGATATGGGAAAAGTGTATATTGCACAAAAGGGTCCACCGGTATTAGGGTGGAAAGACCAGAGCATCAGCTCCTGTAATCTTTCAGAAGTTAATGTCGAACCTCGGTGACCACTTTTCTCAGGTCGTTGTTTCCAAAGACTATATTCTGATGATGGGCATGGATAGATTCAGCTGATACCGTTTTAAGGGAAATTTAGTCAATTTCTCTTTGTCTTGGTTACTGGAAGCAGCATACTTAATTATAATACTATCTATAGAAATTTATCTTGTGGTTCAGCTAGAATAGCCAGGTTGTCCTAAAAGTCTGCAAGATTTCGTTTATAACGTACAGTTTGTTGCAGGCATGTCAGGAGGCATTCCTTACCGCTTAAAGTAATTTTCTGAGACCCAAAGCATGGGTAAATGATATATGTGTTTAGTTTCTAGTAGATTTATTCAGGGATGATATTAAAAGGTTAAATTGGAGTTGTTCTGAGATAAAAATGTATGTTAAAATTGTTGAACTTAGTCCCAAATGTAGGGTCATCCAGGATCCTTGTGGACCGAAGGATGTATTAAATCGTATTGATGTGAGCATAGATAGACATGTTCGTTTTTGTTTTTTAATGTGGAACTTCGGAAAAGGCACACAAAGGAAGAATGCGTAATTCACTGTCATGAATAATGAAAACTGTCTCATAATGCAGCTGAATTGAGTAGTATAGTGTAGTGATCGTAGACTTATAGTCGACTAATTTGAAGCAGAGTTGCTGTAGAGTTTCAGGTAGTGAACTAGATTCTTAATTTGGAAAGAGGTTTGGTTTCTACACATAATTCCTTTTCTTGGGGTTACACGATGAGCAGATGGTTTTCTTCAGAGGTTGTGAGGGCCAATGGTTCCCCTGAACTACCCGTTCCTGTTTTGAACACATTGGGTGGTGTTAGTCCTGTTCCAGTTTCCTTCTCCTTTAGTTCTTCACAGGTTCCAGAAATTCCTGTTGATGAAGTTACCCATGTTCCTTCCGCAGATGAGATACGCATTGCTGGAGTAACAAAGTCAAGCAGTTCTGGAAGTCCTATTCATACTCCAAGTAGATTTGATGATTTTGTGCGTTTATATTATTTTCTTATTTGTTCCTTTTAGTTTTATATAGAAGGGGGATGTGTAGTGATTGCATGTTTCTTTAAGGGTTATTGGAATTGTATTATGTAATAGAATCTTGTTCGTGGTGTTCTGCGGACTGTGGAATGTCATGTTGGACTCATATACTGGTTACCTGTTTGATCAGCTGCATGCACTTTTATCTTCTGTACTTCAAGACTAATAAATACACAACTCAACTTCTTGGAAGTCGACTTATTTACGAAGGAGGTCACTTCACCACGTCAAGGCCTTCCTCTCGCTGAGAGAAAGTCTTGTCTTGGCTTATGTTTTATCTCTGATTTCTAAAGTGCTCCGTTTTTACATTAAACATAATGCTGGCGAGAGGAATGCCCGCGTAGCTAGGGGGGTGCGGTCCGCCTCAGGCGGCACTATTTTGGGGGCGGCGGCGGCTGTGCTGCACTGGGGGCCCGTGGCAGCATTGCACACGTGAATGAAGTGCAAGCGCACCTCTGTGCAGAATTCACGAAAGCGCTACAAATGATGGCCCTTCGGTAAAATTGAATGTCTGCTGCTGCATAAGTTCAAAGTAGGTAATTGCGAAGAATGCATCTTTTATTCATTAAAAATGCGAGAGGAAATGTTTCTGAGGTGTTAAAATTGGAAAATGTAGGTGCACACAGTGTTCATCAGAATAGTGGGAGCCTGCAAGGATTTGCATTTAAGATAAGGCATGTCTGTTAAAGATCTTTCCAGATGTCATAAAAGGGTTGAGCACTCAGTATTTTTATATATATTTTTTTCTACGTGGTGCTGGAATGATATTCAGAATGGCGGTGCTACACTCACTGAACTCATACGTATTCTGAAAATGTTTCAAAATTAACAGGTGTCCCGCCAGGCCCAATCAGATGAAGGGTCCTAAAAGGGTGGGGTTTTTTGTCTCGGAGTTTTATATAGCCCGAACTTGACCGAAGGTATCAGCGCGATTTACGGAGCACCAGTTGCGTTTCATATAAACAGATTATTTTGGGCATGGGGAGATTAAGTGATTTGCCCAGAATCACAGGATGTTAAACTTCCCAGCCGAGACTCGAACCCGGTTCTGTAGTCGGAGGTGTATTTAGGTATCCCCAAGGGTTGTGAAATGCCCAGATGTCAGCACCTTGATAGATGTTAAGCTACCTGGGATTTTCCCATCTTCAAATGTCTTCATTTTTTTTTTGCTGGGGTCAACACTTAAGAAATGTACGAATAAAAGCGCGGAAAAGAACCGGACATTAAAATGTTAATTAAGATAAGAAGGGTAGAGACATCAATTAACTTTATGACTCCATACAGAGTTTGGCACAAGCACCGGTCATTGCATGTGCCCACAAAGTCACGGGGAGTGGTTGTTTCTTGAGCACGTTTGCCTTTCCAGCTAAGGCCAGAAAACTCCTATGTTCAGCATATCCACTTCTGCATCCACCCACTGAGTCAGACTCCCTTTAGCTTTCAGGCCTCCTCTAGCAGAGGCCTCAGTCCACACTTTGAACTGCACACAGAGCTTGGGGTGGTCAAAGGCAAAGTGGGCCAGTACCACTTGGTACTGTGGATCTCACTGGAATTGCATCCCAATTATTTAAGGAAGACAACAGGAAGTACTCCCGAGGTCGGGCTTACATCCCACCCCACCCGCTCACCGGTAAAAAAATAGTGGGGAGCCACGGCCAACTGCCAATTAGGTCAAGGGAGCCACGGGTCAAAAAAGTTTGGGAACCACTGCTCTGGGAGATTGCGAAAGCCACATACTGCCCTTCAGTTGCGATATATATGCCCTTGCCTGCCGGGGCGGTCTCCAGCCCCTAACGTACCACCCTGCCCACCGTGGTGTGTCCTGCCCCTTGCTTCTGCCCGACTGCTGTCTGCGGTGCCACTGAGTGCCTTTGTGACCTCTGGGGTGCTGGTGAACGCTCACTCCTCAGGTGCCACTACCCCCCGGTTGCTGGAGGCCCCCTCACTGCTTCGCCTCCTTCGACGGGAGTGGGCTCCCTGCCCGGACACTAGAGACTGCTTTCATCGGCGCCACTTGTCACCAGCTGGGGCTTCCCGTCCTCTGCCACTTCGCCACTGCTGTTCCTCATGGTGTCGAATAAGGGAACTAGACCTACCAACCAGAGGCAGCTTAACAAGAACTCCTGGGGCGCGAAGGGTGGCAATAACCCCGACTCATACGTCCCCTTCGCCAGGAGCGAAGACTCCAACCTTAGAAGACGTCATGCAAGCGATTGCTGGAGTCAGGTCCTCCCTGGAGACGCGGATAGACTCGGTCAACATTGAGGTCACATTACTGAGGGCGGACCTGCGCAAAATGGACTCCAAAGTCAAAGATGTTGAAGTTAAAACTGCGGCCCTTATGGACGACACTTCCACCCTCCAGCAGCAGGTGGCCCAACTCCAGCAACGACAGAAGCAGATGAGCGACCTTCTGGACGACTATGAAGGGAGGACGCGACGGAACAACATTCACATTTTAGGTGTACCGGAGCGAATGGAGGTGCCGGCCTCAGACCTGTTTGTGGAAACCCTCATCACGCAACATCTCCAGCCGAAGCAACTCTCTGGCTATTTCTCCATCGAACGGGCGCATAGAGTCCCGGGGGGCAGCCTAAGCCGGGTGCTCCCCCCCGGCCTATCATCGCCAGGGTCTTCAACTTCCGAGACCGTGATGCCATACTCCAAGCTGCCCGGACGGGCCCGCCTCTTCTTCTAGACAATGCTCGCATCACGCTCTTCCCGGATTTCACCATGAAGGTTCAGGCCAGGCGACGTAGCTTTCTGGAGGTTAAAAAAGCCCTGCGGACTAAACACATTAAATACTCCATGCTCTTCCCAGCGAAACTGCGCGTGGAAATGGACGGAAAGGCGTGGTTCTTCTTCTCACCGGATGAGGTTTGGGACTGGTTAGAGGGTTGGCACCAAGCTGGAAAATTTCCGAACCAACGGGCCGCCTGTGAAGACCACGGTGACCGCAACCAAGACGATCAGATGCCGGGAAGCCAGGAACTCTTTACTGCTGTCAATGCTACTGGAGACTGACACCCCTCGTCACGAAATGTTTGATCAGCTCGGACCCTGCTCGCTGTCTCACGAACCCAGTCTTTGTTATATGGGGCTTGTTTGCTGGACCGGCTCGATCTGCTGGAACTCCGAGACTTGATAACTCCTCATTTACGGAAGTACCTCCTCCAGCCACACACCAGGCCATGCTGACGGCCTAACAGGTACTCTTTCTACCACGTGAATACTGCACTGGGAACTGTTCACATTTTGCATAATTCGTGGAAATTAATTATTTTACTGCTTATGTCAGGCGGGTGGTGGCATCGGCTCACCGTATACCCCCGACATGGTTGGGAGGGCGACAGGCACTCTGCCTAGTTGGGGTGTGGATAGTTTAAAGTCCGCGGGCAGGGAAGCTGGGTGGGGGGGAACTGGTGGTGGAATGGATTGGGGTTGTTTCAATGTCATTGTATTATTGTTTGCATTGTTTGCATTGTTTTTCTGCGGAGTCCTCTATTGTCACAATGGTCTTGACCCTCGGCCCTCAGTGGGCTACGCGCTGACTGGCTGTTCACCCCAGAAATTGCCTGGTCCCCTAATGCTTCGCTGGCTTTGTTTTCCGGCGCGATGCCCTGCTTTGTCGCCCTGGCACATCCGCCAGCCTCGCCGTCATCTCTCCTGCCAGATGATCCATTTAGTTCATGATTATGTTGCATTCTCACTCTAGAACCCTCACAATTCTGTCCTGGAATGTAAATGGGCTAGGGCACAAAGTTAAGAGAGGGGTGGTTCTCCAATACCTTCGACGCCACTCCCCTGATATCGTCCTGTTACAAGAAACACACCTGGTGGGTAACACTTGTCGAGCTCTTCAACGGGGTGGCTATACGTTACTGGTCCACGCGGGCTTCACTTCTGGCTCCCGCGGTGTTGGGATCCTGATTAAGAGGAGCCTTGCCCTTACTTACTCCAAGGACCGTGGGCTGACCCCCTGGGCCACTTTGCACTTGTCGAGGCTGCTTGGGAAGGCCGCCCGTTGAACTTACTCTCCGTATATATTCCCCCGACGCTGGCACAAGACTCCCTTAAGGAGCTGGGTACGCGTCTCTTGGGCCTCCCTGTCGGTACACTTCTGATTGGCGGGGACTTTAACAGCACAATGTGCGATGACTTAGATCGCAGTCCTAAGCGCAGCTCTCACCGGTCACGCTCAATTCTCTTTGACTTCACGCACGCCATGGGGCTGGTAGACATATGGCGCCACTGTCACCCGACTACGTCGTATTTTACACACTATTCCAATGTACACAAAAGTATGTCCCGCATTGATTATTTATTTTGTCCTGTCACTGATCTTGGATTCTTTGTCCGACCGCAAGGTCTTCCACGGGGCATCTCTGATCACTCACCTCTCCTTGTAGATTTGACCTATCATCGCCCACACACCCGAGGTCCTATTGTTATCAACCCTTGGCTCCTGCAGATCCCTGATATTAAAGACTGCCTTCTTGAACGCTCCGAATTTTATTTTACTGAAAACGTCGGATCGGTTGACTCGGTGGTGACACTTTGGGAGGCATATTTGGCGGTTGTGAAGGGCGAGGCGCTAACATTAAAAAACGGCTATCTACGTAAACATAATGAACAAATCCTCCAGGCAGAATCTGACCTTCTCCACCTTGAAACGGCACATAACACTGCCCCCACTGAAACACTGCTACCCGCCTCCGAATTCAGCAATTAGCTTACAAAGCGCTGGCTCAGGAAAAAGTACAGGCCCACCTGCTTCACACACGCCACCGGGTTTACGAGTTCGGAGATACTGCGGGTAAAATGCTTGCGTGGTTAGAGCGACAAGACCAGAGCTCCAGGTGGGTGTCCTCTATCCTCAGACCGGACGGAATAACTGTGGTGGACCCACAAGATATTGCAGAAGCCTTCGCCGATCACTTGGAGTGTGTGTACTCCGCTGGTTCCTGTTACACGCCGGAAGAATCTAGACAACTCCTGGCGGAGATGCATCTTCCTGTCTTATCTGATGTTGATCGGGCGACCCTTGACGCCGAGATCACTGTGGAGGAACTCACTACGGCACTATTCGCTGTTAACTCTGGCAAGGCTATGGGCCCAGATGGGGTCCCTGTCGAATTCCTTAAGGGCATGGCCAGGGAAATTATCCCTCACCTGCGAAATATGTTCATACGAAGCCTCGACGATGGTATACTCCCGTTTGCCCAGCGACTAGCCTCCATTGCGGTAATACTCAAAACGGCTAAACCACCCACTGACTGTGGCTCTTATCGGCCAATCTCCCTGATCAGTGCAGAGGCGAAGGTCCTGGCTAAGTTGCTGGCTAACCGTCTTCTCCTCGTGCTTCCCTCCCTCATACACGATGATCAATCCGGTTTTCTTTCGGGCCGCAATACGGCACTGAACCTACGAAGGGTCAACAAAATGTCATGAGTCGACAATCCACTCTCCAACAAGATGCAGCCATTTTATCCCTTGACACTACGATGGCGTTTGACTCGATTGAATGGCCATACCTCTTCGAAGTTCTGGCCCGCTTTGGCTTTGGACCCCAATTTATCAGCTGGATGCGGCTCCTATATACAGACCTCTTCGCCCAGGTTAGGGTCAACGACCACACATCTCGCCGCTTTCGACTCCACAGAGGTACCAGGCAGGGCTGCCCCCTTTCCCCGTTACTCTTCGCCCTTACTCTTGAACCCCTTGCTCATTGGGTCTGCACCGATGTCTCTATCAGAGGTCTTCAATGGACGGATGAAGTGACGGACAAAATCTCCCTCTACGCGGATGTCATCCTGATTTATGTCTCTTCCCCCCGATCTTCTATTAACAGTCTATTCCATGTACTCACTAATTTTGGGAAATATTTGGGCTATTCGATCAATTGGACTAAATCTACCCTGTATATGTTGCATGGCCCCCCTCCCCGACTGCCCCGAGGGTTTTCCATCACGTTGGCCACGGATGGCTTCCGATACCTCGGTATTTATATCACGCCTGACTTGACAGTTTTTCATGATCATAATTTACTAGGCCCCTTGCGCAGACTCCGCAGCGATGTTGCCCATTGGCGCTCCCTCCCGCTCTCCCTTCCAGGCAGAGCGTCTCTCTTTAAAATGTTGTCTCTTCCGCGCTTTCTCTATGCCCTGCAAAACTGCCCTTTCTTGATCCCTGACTCCTATTTTCGTGCGATAGACAGTGAACTCCGCCTCCTATTGTGCGACGGAGGAGCCGCTCGGATTGCCCTGTGCAAACTTTTCCAAGGCTGGTACGACGGAGGCATTGCCTTACCCAACCTCCGACTCTAATATTGGGCATCGCAGTTGGTAGCCATTAACCATTGGATACACGGCCCGCCCCTCAATCCGGCCTTCCTTCTTGATAGATGCCAAACCGGGCGGGAGGGATATTTGGGGGCCCTCTTCAGTAAACCCGCTAAACATAGATACGTTGGTCCCATGGCTCACACGGTTGCATTATGGCATAGAGCCAACAAGAGCTTGGGATGGGCAGACACGGTCACTAAAGCTACCCCCTTGTGGTAGTCGCAGCGCTTAGGCTCCCTTTGCTTTTCCCAGGGATTTGAAAAATGGGATATGATAGGGATCTCTGAGGTAGGGGACCTAGTCCACAAGGGAACCATTCTGTCCTTTAGTACTCTTCGGGCTAAATACTCCCTCGCATCCACAGAAATTTTTCGGTACCTACAAATTTCGCATGCCATCAAGACCGCTATCCCTGACCTCTCCTCCATTCCCCCTATCTCCCCCCTAGAAGAAAGACTATTATCCGAGCCCCTCCCTGAGAAAGCTATCTCGCACACCTATCGTAAACTCTGTAATAATCTCCCCAACTCATTCCAGTCATTGCGGACCAAATGGGAAGTAGACCTGGGCCCATTAGACGAGGAAGAGTGGCGCTCAGCCCTCATGTCCCCCAGGCAATCGGCTATCTGCCACAGGTTCCGATTAATTCAGCTAAAGATATTACACAGGGCATATATGTCCGCTCTTACTCTGGCGAAAATTGGACAACGTCCTGACCGGCTGTAATCTACCGGGCACCTTTTTTCATATTTTGTGGGATTGGCCGAGAGTGCAGCAATTTTGGGAGGGCGTTCTCAGGAAAATGGGTGCCTCTTTGGGTAAGCCACTTTCACCACTGCCTAAGGCCTGTATCTTAGATATCTGGGAGGCTAATGACCTCAACAGTCAAGAACTGCAATGGGCAACACTGGGATTTCTGCTGGCTAAACGCTCTATTGGGATGAAATGGGGCTCCCAGGATCGACTGTTAGTTGTGGGCTGGGTGGCCGAGATGGACAGATGCATGATTGCAGAAAAGACAGTATACAAGGTACGTGGTTGCCCGAGAGTGTGGAACAAGAAATGGGGACATTGGAATGCGTACAGAGGTGAACTTTGTGTCTCTCCAACTGCTGAACTAGCTTTGTCGCGTGATAGACCTATGGGCCGAATTCTACGCTAATATGGGATACATCTGTATTATGACACCGATTCCTAGATGATGTTCTAATTGTGACTACTGTTTGACTCTGCTTCTTTTTAACTATATGTTCATGTTATATAATTGTTATTGGTTTAAAAAACGAGAAAATACCAAACAGTTGATTTCACCTTATTACGACTGTCTACTTGGTTACAGTACTGCGCCTAGAGATGTGATCGCCGCCGAGCCTCCGGGATGTCGGCACACAGGCCGTGTAATGTTTTATCTCTCAAATGATCACCGCGCGCTGCCGGCCTCCGGGTTGTAGGCAATACGCAGCTGTGTAAACTGTACCTACTGCAATGAACCTGTTTTATATATAAACAAAAAAAAATACTATTCGAACTTCAAAAAGTGCTTGCTTCAGGAAAGGTGCAGAATAGTGATATGTTAAAATTACTATTACCACTCCAAAGGATGCTTAAATTACAGAAAAAGCTGGATAGTGGTGAGGTTATAGGGTTTATATTATTATTCCAACTCCAAAACTTGCTTAATGCTGAAAAAGTGCAGTACATTTGTATATTTAAATTACAATTCCTACTCCAAATGGTGTATATCCCCTATACAATGCTGGATAGTGGTTTATTTAAAATTACCATTCCAACTGTGCAGGATAGTGGTATGTTAAAATTACCATTCCCACCCCAAACGATGCTTAATTCACAGAAAAAGCTGGATATTAATAGGGTTAAAATTACTATTCCAACTCCAAATGGTGCTTGATTCAGAAACTGTGCAGGATAGTGATATATTTATATTACTATTCCTACTCCAAACGGTGTATATCTATATCTATACTAATATAATAAAGAGAGAGCCCAAACCTTTGAGGCGGGTAATCTCAGGAACCACAGCATCAATCACAACACCAATACAGTGTTGGAAAGGGCAGTTGCAGTAGAAGGACATAGGCTATGCAGACGGATAAAAAAATGTGTAAGAAAATTGCAAAAAATCCATACTAATATTATAAAGAGAGAGCCCAAACCTTTGAGGCGGGTAATCTCAGTAACCACAGCACCAATCACAACACCCAATACAGCGTTGGAAAGGGCAGTTGCAGCAGAAGGACATAGGCTATGCAGACGGCCACCATATATATGTATTTTTTTGCAGTTTTATATAGCGCGAACTTGACCCGAACTGAATCAGGTATCAGAGCGCTTTACATAGCACCAGTTACGTTACATGAGGACACACATTCATTTTTGTTAGGCACTGTTGGAACCGGAGGTCTCTGGTTGGCACAGGTATGCACTTGTGACAAGCAGGAACCCTCAGTCCCAATGTCAGGGCAAGGGAACTACTCCTTCGAATAACCCCTGCTCACCCTCTAGGCAGCGTGGCGCGAGCCGACAAGGCTAATCTTCAGGGCGATAGTAAGTTAAGCATTTATGGTCACACACAGAAAACCCACTGACCCACCACAAATGGACACCAGTCAAATGGTTGTATCAAAAATACGTATACTTTATATAAAAGATATATTCAAGCAGGATTATCACAAGACCAACAATAACGTTTAGCGAAGGGAGGCCACCAGATTACAATAGGCAAACTTAGTCTTTCAATGTTCATTGTTCAGCAAGGTACGATGACAGGGAAATAAGAACGTTGCGGACCCTGGATCCGATATGAACTCGGGAAGGAGTTCAAGTGTACCTTGCTGGTGGAAGTCCGAGGCGTTTCAGGCGCGGCTACTGGTGAGGGCGGACCCTGGACGAGGCCGACGGTTCTCCAGAGGATCTCTCCGGCTCGGTCCCCCTCGAGGAGCGAGGTGGGGGAGCTAGACTGTGGAGGGTTGCGGCGATCCGGGGTCGATGCAGCTCACGGGGCGAGGTGCCGTTCAGGCCTGCGGGGCATACTACTTCTTAGCACGCTGGGTTGTATTCGTGGATTTGTGAGGGGCGTCACGTTTTCGGGCAGACGGGTGCAGCACCAGGCTTCCGGTACCACTGTACGGGGAGGCCTTTCTTGAGGTGTGGCACGAGCCTTGGTATGCAGGAGGACAAAGCGAGACAGTCGGGTATGTTGCCACGTACGGACCGTCCGAGGCTATGGAAATGTTCTCCGCGCAGATTCTGGCTGGAGAGATGAGAGGCACCCAACGCGCTCCGTTAGCGGCGAGGTGACAGGAGAACGGGCGGCCCGGCACTGAAGTGGAGAGCGACTCAGGGATGAGCGGGGCTCTCTACGACGGGGCGACCAGGCTCCGAGCTGTCACGACCTGGGAGGGGGCGAAGGCACCCGAGTCACAACTCTGGTGAGGGAATAAGAACTAAGGCCCAACAGCAGACGGACACAAGCAGATAGAACCCAATGGTCCTGGGGTTCAGTTCAGGGGGCAAGCTCTCGATCAAGCCCTTGGAGATCGTTTCAGGCACAAGTCTACAAAGTCCTTTCTGGTCCTTTCCTCTCCGTTCTCAGCAAGGCACCACTGCAGGCCAGTCTAACAGGATACAGACTGGTTTCCATCCTTCAGCTTCTCTTGGTCCTTCTAGTCAGGCAGAGGTTCGTCGTGGTCAAAACTGGATCTGATTTGTAAGGAGCGGAGCTCCTATATTTATACTGCGTTTCTTTTGTCTTTGCAGGCCAGGGGGCCTGAGCCTGGTTCAACCCAGTTCTGGAGTACTCTGTTGACAGGACGCTGCCGTCTTCTTTCAGGGTTCAGGGCAGAGACATCAGACGCTCCGCAGGAGGTGGAGCCAGCATTGTGGTGGTGGAGCACAACCCTATTCAGAGTCAAGGACTACTCCGCCCACCCATCCTGGTGTAAGCACCCCATTCACCACCTGGAGCACCCGACTATCCCCCAGAATCTCCCAGCCCTGTCACTCACGCAAACCCAGACAGCAGATACACATCCTGGCAGAGGCGGTTGAACAGTTAGGCGAGCGAAGGCTAACTTTCTAAAAGTAGCATTTGCAAACCCAGGATATTAAAATAAACCTTTTTAAAGGAAGTATTTTAATATTCTGAGTTCAGGCATACTAAACTCGACCTGCTACCGTGTTCCCGGAGCCTGCCGGGACTATTTCGTGTAATAGCTCCGACAGCTCGTCTGGCCTAAGAGAACAGGTAGCCCTTCAATAGTGAAGAACCAAAAAGGGCGGCAATTCAGATTCAGATTTTAATGTCTTTATTTCGATAAATGAAATCATAAAAGACAACTTAGAAAAATATTTACAACAATATCAACATCAATTCATGTTACAAAACAAAATCGTTATATATAAGGAAAAAGGGATAGTTATGCCTATATATGTAAAATCAACACTATACGTCATACTTGAATCCAAGGTTAAAAAGTTATTAAACCATCAACGACAAAATCAAGACATTATGTGATCCAAATATAATATCATAATAGTTAAAAAGCTCTAAAATAGGTTTTAACAAGTATTAGTGGTGGGCACTATACAGCTTACACTCTGTCAAATAACGATAGGATTCCTTTTTGTTCTGATTACCCAAGCCCAACCTAGGTATTTAGCCAAGCATATCACAATAAAACCAGTTGTGTTTGTTTTTAAAACCCATATTGCATCTGAAGATTTATTACAGTTCATACGTTTAAAAATGGGTTTTAGCCACTTTGAACGGGGTTCGCTATATCGCGGGCAAACAAACAAAAAGTGTCCCTCTGTTTCCTTGCACCCAGGGCAATGGCTACATAGATTACTAGTTTTGTTGTTCCATGTTGCTGTGAAGGAATTGAGGGGTAAAGTGCCCACCCGAAATTGGTGATATAATTTTTTATCTAGGGGCTTTGAGATAAGATCCCAATATAGCTCCCGAACCGGATCCAATTTAAATCTTAAAAAACGCCCTGTCAGATCTTCAGAGCCGGATGCCTGGACCAGAGAATGGCGGGTAGAAGCCCAGAATAGACTCTTGAAATCCTTTTTTGAGGGAAAGTTGCTAATATCTGGCGAGGACCACAGGTGGCTAAGGCCCATGTCAAACAGGGTCTTTTTCACCATCTGCAGCCATGGGATTCTCTCTGAGCCCCCAATAGCCTTCACCTCGGATACCTCCTTTGCAAAGAGTGACAACTCCTCCGTGGTCCACAGACGCCTCCAGGTAGACACTACTCTGTAACGTGCCATATCCGTAATTGGACGGCAACCCATGTCGTGGCAAAGAGGGATCAGTGGTGTTGATTGGGGGAGTCCCACCAAACTACGAAGGAACCTGCACTGGATTTTGTACAAACTTGAAAGATCCATAAAACCCCATAACTCTGCCCCGTACAATGTCGCAGCGTTGATTTTAACATCGTAAATTTGTAAAGCCGGGGCAACCCTTTTGGTAATCGATTTCTTTTGCTCCCGCAAAAGGCAACCAGTGAGTTGGGACAGTTTTAAATGCTGGGTCTCAATTTGTGGTTTCCAGGACAATCGGCAATCCAGAGTGACCCCCAGATACGTCATCGTGTCAACTTGTTCTAGGTTAACCCCATTAAGTTGTACACTACTACGTATTGGTTTTTTTTTTCTGGAGAAAACCATGAATTTTGTTTTCCCCACATTTATCTGAAGGTCATTACGATTACAGTATTCCTCAAAATGGTTCAATGCCCTCTGCAGACCCCCCCTCGTTTTGGATAAGAGGAGGGTGTCGTCCGCAAAGATCAACAATGGGAATTTTGTCCCCGCCAGAGACGGAGCATCAGTGTTAATTGACCCAAAAAATTTCACTACCTGGTCTATAAATAGTAGGAATAGGGTGGGTGCGAGAACGCACCCCTGGCGGACTCCTCGAGAGACTGAAAAAGAGTCCGTAAATTGGCCTTGTGCCCCCCATCTGACCCTAGCGAAATTGTCTTCATGTAGTCTGATAATAATGTCCACTAGTTCCCCCGGCATTCCTAGGTCCCTTAAAACCTGCCACAATTTTCCTCTCGGCACCAAATCAAATGCTGATTTAAGATCTATAAAAGAACCAAAAAGGGCGGCAATTCACTACTAGGACTTGCCACACTCTAGGCTTGTCCTACCTTACACTTGCAACGCACCCTGCCCGTAGGCCTACATAGGGGTGACTGATATGAAGGTTAGGGAAGGTTCAGGGACTGGCAAGTGTGGGCACTTGCGCAGTCAGCGTGCCAGTACGAGACTGTACGCGGGGTCAGCAATGGAGGACCCGAGACACATCTTACGAGGCCGCTTCTGTGGGTGGCGCAACCAGCGCTGCAAGCCCACTGGCAGCTTTTGCATCTACAAGCCCCGGCACTGCTCGTGCACTTTACTGGGGACTGACAGTAAACCAAATGAGCCAATCATGGAAATCAATTACAGATACACTTTACATTGGGAGCTCTAGCACTGCGGCACGGATTGGACGTGGCGCAGTGCCCAGAGCATCGAACACCAGCAAAAACATCTGAGGCACATCAGCAAAAAGAGGAAGGGAAACTCACGCCAAGGTGCCAGGTCTAACATGTGTCCCCTCCAGCTGAAAGGTGAGGAGAACTACCCTACCCCAGGGAGTTCCTCATCACTAAGGCGGAAAAACCTTGACAGACCATCAGCATTGGCGTGGTCTATGCCAGGGCGGTGTTCCACCGTAAAGTCCATACTCTGTAGAGAAATGGACCACCTCAACAGTTTTGGGTTCTCACCCCTCATTTGCATCAACCATCTGAGGGGCATGTGGTCCGTATGAACTCAGAAGTGAGACCCAAACAAGTAGGGTCTTAGCTTCTTCAGAGCCCAGACCACAGCAAAAGCTTCTCGCTCAATCGCACTCCACTTTTGTTCCCGTGGAAGTAACCTCCGACTGATGAAGGCCACAGTGTGATCCCAGCCCTCCTGAGTCGTCTGTGAAAGGACAGCCCCGATCCCATGCTCTGAAGCGTCTGTCTGCACTAAGAACTCTTTGGAGAAATCAGGAGCCAGGAGCACGGGCGCCGTGCACATGACTTTCTTCAGGGTGTCGAAGGCTACCTGACAAGCGTCGGTCCAGATCACTTTCCGGGGCTGCTTCTTCGAAGTCAGCTCTGTCAAGGGGGCAACGATGGTGCCGTATCCCTTGAAAAACCTCCTGTAGTACCCAGTGAGTCCGAGGAAGGCCCTCACCTCCGTTTGGGTCTTGGGGGCTTCCCAAGCCAGGATGGTCTGAATTTTGGGTTGAAGGGGCGCCACCTGGCCGCTCCCGACTTGGTGTCCCAAATACATAACCGAACCCTGCCCGATCTGGCACTTGCTTGCCTTGATCGTGAGGCCTGCCTTGTGCAGAGCCGCCTACACTTCCCAAAGGTGTCGCAAGTGTTCTTCCCACGTTCTGCTGAACACTGCGATGTCGTCCAGGTAGGCGGCACTGAACGCGTCCAGTCTAACCAACACATGGTTGACCAACCTCATGAAGGTGGCAGGGGCGTATTTCATCCCGAAGGGCATAACCCGGAATTGGTAGTGCCCATCTGGGGTTGAAAACGCTGACCTCTCTTTGGCCCCGTCAGTTAAGGCAATCTGCCAGTACCCAGTCAAACGTACTGAGGTACCGGGCAGCTCCCAACCGATCGATGAGCTCATCAGCTCTGGGGATGGGGTGCGCGTCAGTCTTCGTGACCAAATTGAGTCCTCGATAGTCCACACAGAACCGGAGTTCGGGTGTGGCTCCCGGCATCGCAGCCTTCGGGACCAAGACCACTGGGCTGGCCAAAAGACTGCTGGAGGACTCTATCACCCCAAGAGCGAACATCTTCGAGACTTCCACCTTGATGCAAGCTCGTACCCTGTCAGTTACGCGGTAAGCCTTGTGCTTCACCGGCAAGCTGTCTCCCGTGTCCACATCATGGACGCACCAATCTGTGACACCTGGGACCAGGGAAAACAAGTTAGGGAATTGCCCCAGCAACTGGCGGCGATCGTCCTGCTGTTCGGTGGTCAGGGAGGGTGAGAGGTTAACTCCATCCACTGACCTATCTCGCTCAGAGGCCACCAAGAGGTCCGGAAGAGGCTCGGTCTCCACCATTCCATCATCGGTTGACAACAGCATGCCCACTTCGGACCTCTCCAAGTGGGGCTTAAGGCGGTTAACATGTAGGACCCGTAAAGGGTTCCTGGGAGTTTGCAAGTTCACCAGGTAGGTGACAGGACTCTTGCGCTCCACAACCTCAAATGGACCCGTCCACTTATCCTGAAGCGCACAGGGCTCCACTGGGGCCAAGACCCACACCTTTTGTCCAGGCTGAAGCTCTACCAGAGTGGCATTCTGGTCGTACCACCGCTTCATCTCCTCCTGGCTGGCTTCCAGGTTTGCCTCAGCAAGCTGCTTGAATCGCCGGGTCTGGTTTCGGAAGGCCAGCATGTAGCTATATACATTCTGGGGAGGTTTCCTGGGAGATTGCTCCCATCCTTCCCTAACCAGACTCAGAGGTCCTCGGACCGGGTGACCGTACAGAAGCTCGAAGGGACTGAACCCGAGCGACTTCTGTGGCACCTCTCGGTACGCAAACAGTAGACATGGAAAGAGGACGTCCCACTTACGCCTCATTGGTCCTTCTAGGCCCATAATCATGCCTTTCAGGGTTCGGTTGAATCTCTCAACCAACCCGTTTCCTTGGGGGTGGTAAGGGGTGGTGAACTTGTACGTTACACCACACTCTTGCCAAAGGGACTTCATATATTTCGATATGAAGTTGGTGCCCCTGTCAGACACCACCTCTAGAGGGAATCCCACTCGGGAGAAAATTCCCATCAGTGCTCGTCCCACCACGGGGGCCGTCACTGTTCTCAGAGGGATGGCTTCAGGGTACCGGGTGGTATGGTCCACCAAGACCAGGATGAACCTGTTGCCCATGGCTGTCTTGGGGTCCAGAGGCCCCACAATGTCAATTCCCACTCGCTGGAATGGGGTACTGACGACGGGGAATGGTTGGAGGGGAGCCTTGTTCTTCCCTCCGCACTTACCGCTTGCCTGGCAAGTCGGGCAAGTCCTGCAGTGAGCATCTGAGCTCCGATGCCTCTGGGGCCAGAAAAAGTGGGTGACAAGCCTGTCATAGGTCTTGTCCATCCCCAGATGTCCTGCTAACGGCACATCGTGAGCCAAACCCAGTAGGAAGGCCCTGAACTTCTGGGGTACCACCAGCACACGGGCTGACCCAGGTTCAGCAGCCTTAGGCTCTGAATACAGGAGATCGTTCTCTCAGTACACCAAGTGTTTTCCGGACCGAACACCATTGGCCTGGTCTGCAGCCTGCTGCCGCATACCCGCTAGAGAAGGGCACATTTTCTGCTCCTCACAGAATTCCTCCCTGGAGGGACCTCCTTCTTGCTGCCAATGGGTCAGCTCAGGCAAGTCTCCCAGTTCAGCAATCTGTTCCCCCGTAGGCTCCAGGGCATCTCCCTCAAGGTCTGCTTCCTCCTGGGCCGTGGGAACATCGGGGACCGGCTGTCCCCGCCCCCGGTGCCACCTCTCTAAGGCCGGTTCCTGGGCCTCTGCTTCAGGCTCCAGGACCTCTTCAACACCCCTACTGGCTGCAATGGATCGTGTGGTCACGCACGCCCAGTCGGGTAGACCCACCATCCGCAGATGAGTCGTTTTCTCCACCTTTCCCCAAGGGGAGATCTCCAAATCGTTCCCTAGCAGACAATCTACAGGCATGGAGGTCCTCACAGCGACTTGCAGAGTACCTGAGACCCCCCCACTCAAAGGGAACCTGAGCCATCGGACACTGGCTCTCAGAATTGTCAGCATTGACAACCCTACAGTAGGCGTGCGGTACTACCTGCTCTTGAGACACCAGGTGCTGCCTTACTGCAGTCACACTGGCTCCTGTATCTCGAAGAGCCTCCGCCTTCTTACCGTTGATGGTCACCACCTGCCCATACTTCTTAGTGTTACAGGGTAGGTAGTTCTCGGGGACCATCTCACTGTCTCCAAGCGAGACCAGGGTCATCTGAACAGGATCCCCACCCATTTGGACGGCTACTTCCTCCCCCAAGTTAACATTAGCTAGTTGCTGGCGGGGGAGCACCAGTGGGTGCAGGTTTTGCGAACAAGCAACACTTAGGGTCAGAGGCAAGGTGACCCTGTTTGCCACACCTAAAACAGGTGATGGGCCCTCTTTGAACAGGTTTACCTGTCGGGCCCTGGTTGATTTCGGGGGTGGAGGAGGCTGAGAACCTTTCCCTTGGTTCCCTTGGGGATTACTTTGGGGGCCTTTGTGGAACCCTTTCTGTTTTCCCTTGTCCCCCCCACTCTTCTGCTGGGGACCCGATCCACCTTTGGCTGAGTCTCCCACTGGACCCTTGTGGACCCTGGTGTTGAGCCAGCGGTCCGCTTCCTCAGCAAGCTTCCTCGGGTTGGACAGCTTGCTATCGATCAGGTGCTGGCGTAACTCAGAAAAACAATTATCCGACAAGTGCTCCCATGCCATCAAATCAAGCAACCCTTGAAAATCATTTACCTTACTACCCTTCACCCAACCATCCAGCGCTCTACAGAAAAAGGTCACATACTCCACATACGTACCCCCTTGAATCTTCACACATTTCCTAAACCGCTGTCGGTACATTTCAGGAGTTAAACCAAACCGATTCATCAGGGCTTCTTTCATGCGTGGGTAGGAATTGGACTCTTCGGAAGGGAGATCTAGCAGAGTATCCCGCCCCTCGGTCAGGAACCATCCCCACAACCCCGCTCCCCAATCCTTCTCAGGGACCCGGTGGGAAGACATGGCTACCTCGTAAGCCCAGAACCACTGCTCTATGTCATCTCCCTTAAAGTATTCCTTCACCACATCTTTCGGTACGTAGACCCTTGACTCTACCTGGGCTGGCGTTGCGTTGCCACCAGGAGCTGTGTCCAAGCTCTTTGCTTTCAGCTCCAATTCTTTCAGACGTATTTCATGCTCCAGCTGGAGCCTTTTTTCCTCCATGGCCATCTGACCTTTCAATCTGGCCATCTCCACTTCATGCGCTCTGGTTGCGGCCCTGTCCGCCAGCTCTTCTGACGACGGGACTCTCTGCACCGCGATTAGGCTGTCAGGTGGATCCACTACCACCTGATTTGCTGGCTCTCTGGACTCTTTCCAGGCTCTCAGTGACGTGATGCATTGGACTTTGGTTTTGCAGCCCGCTTGGGAAACTAGAAACTTTTCACACAGAGCTTTCAATTGCTCGGCTCCGCCTTCTCTAACCCTTCCCAGTCAACATTGTCGATTCCAGAGATCACAGAGAGTACAACGGAGGGTGCTCGTACGGGAAGTGAACCAGGCATGATTGGGAGATCAGAGATCTCTCGGCGAGACGTAATCTGTGGCTTCGTTATTTGGTCTGCTCTCACTACTTGGTGATCAGTAATTTACTGTATATAAATCATAAATGCAAATCTGAAATCCTTCCCGCTGGTACCAATGTTGCAACCGGAGGTCTCTGGTTGGCACAGGTATGCACTTGTGACAAGCAGGAACCCTCAGTCCCAATGTCAGGGCAAGGGAACTACTCCTTCGAATAACCCCTGCTCACCCTCTAGGCAGCGTGGCGCGAGCAGACAAGGCTAATCTTCAGGGCGATAGCAAGTTAAGCATTTATGATCACACACAGTAAACCCACTGACCCACCACAAATGGACACCAGTCAAATGGTTGTATCAAAAATACGTATACTTTTTATAAAAGATATATTCAAGCAGGATTATCACAAGACCAACAATAACGTTTAGCGAAGGGAGGCCACCAGATTACAATAGGCAAACTTAGTCTTTCAATGTTCGTTGTTCAGCAAGGTACGATGAAAGGGAAATAAGAACGTTGCGGACCCTGGATCCGATATGAACTCGGGACGGAGTTCAAGTGTACCTTGCTGGTGGAAGTCCGAGGGGTTTCAGGCGCGGCTACTGGTGAGGGCGGACCCTGGACGAGGCCGACGGTTCTCCAGAGGATTTCTCCGGCTCGGTCCCCCTCGAGGAGCGAGGCGGGGGAGCTAGACTGTGGAGGGTTGCGGCGCTCCGGGGTCGATGCAGCTCACGGGGCGAGACGTACTACTTCTTAGCACGCCGAGTCGTACTCGTGGATCTGTGAGGGGCGTCACGTTCTCGGGCAGACAGGTGCAGCACCAGGCTTCCGGTACCACTGTACGGGGAGGCCTTTCTTGAGGTGCGGCACGAGCCTTGGTATGCAGGAGGACAAAGCAAGACAGTCGGGTACGTTGCCACGTACGGACCGTCTGAGGCTATGGAAATGTTCTCTGTGCAGATTCCGGCTGGAGAGATGAGAAGCACCCAACGCGCTCCGTTAGCGGCGAGGTGACAGGAGAGCAGGCGGCCCGGCACTGAAGTGGAGAGCGACTCAGGGATGAGCGGGGCTCTCTACGGTGGGGCGACCAGGCTCCGAGCTGTCATGACCTGGTAGGGGGCGAAGGCACCCGAGTCACGTTTCTGGTGCGGGAATAAGAACTAAGGCCCAACAGCAGACGGGCACAAGCAGATAGAACCCAATGGTCCTGGGGTTCAGTTCAGGGGGCAAGCTCTCGATCAAGCCCTTGGAGATCGTTTCAGGCACAAGTCTACAAAGTCCTTTCTGGTCCTTTCCTCTCCGTTCTCAGCAAGCTACCACTGCAGGCCAGTCTAACAGGATACAGACTGGTTTCCGTCCTTCAGCTTCTCTTGGTCCTTCTAGTCAGGCAGAGGTTCGTCGTGGTCAAAACTGGATCTGATTTGTAAGGAGCGGAGCTCCTATATTTATACAGCGTTTTTTTTGTCTTTGCAGGCCTGGTTCAACCCAGTTCTGGAGTACTCTGTTGACAGGACGCTGCCATCTTCTTTCAGGGTTCAGGGCAGAGACATCAGACGCTCCGCAGGAGGTGGAGCCAGCATTGTGGTGGTGGAGCACAACCCTATTCAGAGTCAAGGACTACTCGGCCCACCCATCCTGATGTAAGCAACCCATTCACCACCTGGAGCACCCGACTATCCCTGGGAATCTCCCAGCCGTCACTCACGCAAACCCAGACAGCAGATACACATCCTGGCAGAGGCGGTTGAACAGTTAGGCGAGCAAAGGCTAACTTTCTAAAAGTAGCATTTGCAAACCCAGGATATTAAAATAAACCTTTTTAAAGGAAGTATTTTATTATTCTGAGTTCAGGCATACTAAACTCGACCTGCTACCGTGTTCCCGGAGCCTGCCGGGACTATAGCGTGAAATTGCTCCGACAGCTCATCTGGCCTAAGAGAACAGGTAGCCCTTCAATAGTGAAGAACCAAAAAGGGCGGCAATTCACTACTAGGACATGCCACACTCTAGGCTTGTCCTACCTTACGCTTGCAACCCACCCTGCCCATAGGCCTACCATAGGGGTGACTGATATGAAGGTTAGGGAAGGTTCAGGGACTGGAAAGTGTGGGCACTTGCGCGGTCAGCATGCCAGTACGAGACTGTACGCGGGGTCAGGAATGGCGGACCCGAGACACATCTTACGAGGCCGCTTCTGTGGGTGGCGCAACCAGCGCTGCAAGCCCACTGGCAGCTTTTGCATCTACAAGCCCCGGCACTCCTCGTGCACTTTACTGGGGACTGACAGTAAACCAAATAAGCCAATCATGGAAATCAATTACAGATACACTTTACATTGGGAGCACTAGCACTGCGGCACGGATTGGCCATGGTGCAGTGCCCTGAGCATCGAACACCAGCAAAAACATCTGAGGCACATCAGCAAAAAGAGGAAGGGAAACTCACGCCAAGGTGCCAGGTCTAACAGACACGGGGAGATTAAGTGATTTGCCCAGAGTGTCACACCCCCAGCGTGCCCCTTGATGCTGCGCAGCAACGTAATTGGCGCTTGCATGTACAACTCACATGGCATGAAGGGCGGACACACGCCCCCAGCGTTTGTCACGCCCCCAGCACACGCCCACAGCCTACGATGTGATGGCCGTACCACACGCCCCCAGCCCACGCCCACAGCACAACGTAGACACGCCCACAAGTGACTACTTTGCTGGCACGGTTCTTTTATCTTTTAAATGTATAGTGGTGTTGGCCTAACGGCTAAGGCGCTCGACCTCGGACCTGGGGATCTGGGTTCGAGTCTTGGTAAAGACGCCAAACATCCTGTGATTCTGGGCAAATCACTTAATCTCCCCGTGCCTAACAAAAATGAATGTGTGTCCTCATGTAACGCTCTGATACCTGATTCAGTTCGGGTCAAGTTCGCACTATATAAAACTGCAAAAATATATATATATATGGTGGCCGTCTGCATAGCCTATGTCCTTCTGCTGCAACTGCCCTTTCCAACGCTGTATTGGGTGTTGTGATTGGTACTGTGGTTACTGAGATTACCCGCCTCAAAGGTTTGGGCTCTCTCTTTATAATATTAGTATAGATATATGGATAGTATATAGTATAGTATGAAATTTTTGCAAATTTTTTAATACATTTTTTTATCCGTCTGCATAGCCTATGTCCTTCTGCTGCAACTGCCCTTTCCAACGCTGTATTGGGTGTTTTGATTGGTGCTGTGGTTACTGAGATTACCTGCCTCAAAGGTTTGGGCTCTCTCTTTATAATATTAGTATGGATATATGGATAGTATATAGTATAGTATGGATTTTTTGCTATTTTTTTTAATACATTTTTTTATCCGTCTGCATAGCCTATGTCCTTCTGCTGCAACTGCCCTTTCCAACGCTGTATTGGGTGTTGTGATTGGTGCTGTGGTTACTGAGAGTACCTGCCTCAAAGGTTTGGGCTCTCTCTTTATAATATTAGTATGGATAATAAAAGTCAGGTCTCCTTATCTTAAGATATTTTCTTTCTTGTACAATGCATAGTTGATTGCATTATTATTATTATTATTATTATTGAAATATTAGCGCACGGACATAGAGACAAATTTCTCGACCAATCATTAGTTTCTGGGAAAGTAATCAGCCTAAAAAAAGAACCACAACAGAAACGAGTTAAAAGCATACAACAGAATCTGCTCTGAACCTGTACCAGATACGGTTATATTCCTAGACAAGTTGTCATCAGATGGTTCTCCGTGACTGTTTGTTTCTCTCTTTCTATACACCATCATTTATCCGCTAGATGATTTAGGTAGCACGTTTTTCTAGGTATCGTTTCCATACAAGTTGGGGAGTCAAAATATTCTGGATGGCCAATCTCATACAGCATTCTTTTTATATAGCTGATCCATGGAATACTAGCCGCCTTATCCAATTTCATGCAATCTAAAAATACATCTCTGTTAAAACCTGTTTCCAAGGACGCCCACACCTTATGCCACAGTAAAAGGGGATTGATTTTAATTATATCAGTAATATAAGTAAGGCCAAGTTCCCTATGGCAGTTATATGTGGCAGTAGAACTGGGGACCGCCAACACATAGCGGATAAAAGCGTTTTCACAGAGTTGGATATCTTGTGACTCTGCAATGCCCAAGATACCTGCCTCATATGTCGCAGTTGAAATACATTTAGATTTATAGATATCCAATAACTCAAGGACAGGTCTACAGCCTAATTTCTTAGAGAAATTCGTAACTGATACTATTGCTCTTGAAAAAGTAAGTTTCCTCGCTCTGATAGCAGGTTTCCAGGACCCCTTCCTGTCAAAGTTAATTCCCAGGTAAGAAAATCTGTCCATACTTTCGATTTTTTTATTATCAATAAATATATCACAAGTTTTACTCCTCTTACTTCCACAGCTCATGGTATACTTCTTTGTGATATTGACTTTTAAGTCCCTTTCTTTCATGTATGTAACATGCATATAAAAATACTGTAGCCAATAAAAAAAATCCCGAAAAATAAAGACATGGCTCCAAAAAACGTAACAAATTCCAACGTTGCAATTCTGATCGAAATCCATTACCATTTCGAAATCCATAGAAATACAATATGAATTCTGGGCCAAGACTGGGGTGATCTTATTGCGGGTGGCGGAGGTCCATAGTGTGCTCCACTCCCAATCGCTTAAGGGGGGCTGTGTGCGGCTGTCCCATTATTCTTTCGCTTTGTTGTTGAATTTGGATTTTTGTGGGGTGGGGGTTTTATATAAGAGTGAAGCTTGGTGTACCAGTTTGTTACATATTGGAAGATTGATGGGAGAGCACTTGTTATTCTGGCCTTTGTTATGGCTGTCTTAATCTTTAGAAACCTGTAGAGATCAATGTCTTCCAGATGGTGGGAAGTTTTTAGTTCTGCGAATGTCAGGGGTGAGGTGCCATTTTCTAGTTGCAAGGGGTATGAGATGCCCTTTTCTATCCAAGTATTGAAGTTGAGGCTTTTCCCCTTGTATTTTATGGTGCTATTGCCCATAGAGATTCCGATTTGGACCCTTTGATACTGACCGCCATATATTTGTCTAGTGTCAGAAGGGCTATCTTAGTGTTTTTCAGTATTGTGTTGTTTGCGAGTGGGTGTGCATTGGCCGTGAGTAGGGCTAGTGGTTCCAGGTTGTTCAGTATAGCCTTTTCTACCTGTAGCCACACCGGTGAGTATCCTGGTGTCTGCTCAATCCATTGTGTGCCCTGTTTGGCTAGAAGAGCCAGTTGGAAGACTTTAAAGTCAGCTAGGTTCACTACCCCTTGATTTTTAGGTCTTCTTCAGACTTATCCTTGCTTTTTTATCCCTCCAGAGACATTTGGTGCACATTTTATCTACTTTCGGCATGGAACTTGTCTGTTAAGAAGATTAGTAGCCTGCTTGTAAGGCTGTTTATTAGGGGAGTGATCATCATTTTTATTGTTTCGATTCTTCCCCACCATGTCACAAATTAAGGTGACCAGGCTTCCAGCTGTTTCTTGATTTTGTCTAGTAGGAGTTTCTTGTTGTGTCTTAAAGAGGAGACCAGGTCAGAGCCAAAATAAATACCGAGATATTTGATGTGTTTTGTCTGCCACGTGAGTCCTGAGCTTCCTAGCACTTCCTTTGAGCAGTGAATATTTAGTGGTTTGCACTCTGACTTATCCTTATTCATTTTGTACCCTGATAGCTCGGCATATTCTCTGATTGTGGACATGAGTGCTCTAGTAAGGTCTTTGGTTTTTGTGTCATTATCAATATGTCATCGGCATAAGCCGCTACTTTTACTGTCGTTTGGTTGATAACCACCCCCTTTATGTTTTCATTGAATTTTATATCTTGGATTAGTGGATCTAAGGCTAGGAGGAAGAGCACCGGTGAGAGCGGGCACCCTTGTCTTGTTCCTTGTTGGAGTGTGAACGGTTCTGAGAGTGAGCCGTTTATCGTGATATTCTCAGTTGGATTCTGGTATAGGGACATTGTCATCTTGATGAACTCCTCACCTAGGTTATATGTGTGCATACATTGCTCTAGAAAGGCCCAAGATACTTTATCAAAGGCTTTCTCTGCATCTAGCGCAATGGCTACAACTTGGGATGGGCTCTCAGAGGTTTGTTCTAAAACATGGCATAGAAGACGCGTGTTGTCGTTGGCCATTCTGCCTCGTATGAAGCCTACCTGGGTGTTGCTTATCAGTTTAGGCAATATCTTGTTTAGTCTTACAGCTATGATTTTTCCGTAGATTTTGCAATCCACATTGATAAGTGAAATTGGCCTGTAATTTTTCAGTAGTTGGTTAGGTATAACTGTTATTGTCGCTTCTGTCATGGATGTGGGTATCTTCCCCGCTGTAGCTGTTTGGTTGAATGCTCTTTTCATGATTGGGGCCAGTTGGGGAAGGAAGGTTTTGTAGAAGTCTGTTGTGTATCCGTCTCGCCGGGGGCCTTGTTCTTTTTTAGTGACTTGACTGCCATTTCTATTTCAGTGTCACTGATCTCTAGTCCTAGATTAGTGTTGTCCTTGTGGTCTAGTTTCGGTAGGCCCAGTCTTTCTAGATATTTTTTGCATCTTTCCTTGTCTAGCTTCTTACCGTTCCTTTTTAGGTCTGAGTAATATTGTCTAAATGTTCTAAGTATGTCCCTGTGTTTGTTATGTGTTATGTTATCCGCGTCAGTGATTGACGAGATTGACATCTGGTTGCGCTTGTGTTTGAGGTATGATGCTAGGAGTTTCCCTGCTCTGTTGGATTCACATAGGTTTAAAGCTTTGCATTTGTTGAACCACAACCCTGCTCTCTCACTGATGATTTTGTTGTACTCATACTTTCGGTTTGTAAGGTTATGTAAGATTGCGTTGTCGCGTTTATCGCTTATGAGCTCGGTCCCTAAGATTTTTATTTCTCCCTCTAGTACTGTTAGCCTTAGGTTCGATCTCTTATTGAGTCTAGCGGAGATTTCTATTAATTTCTCTCTGAGTGTGGCTTTTAGTGCGTCCCACAGCGTGTTCGTACTGACTTCATTTGTGTCGTTATTGGCTAAGTATTCAGCTATGGATTCCTCAACTTACCAGACTAAACTTTGGCTGTTACACAAAACATTCTGGACCCCAGACCGACTACACAAACTGGGCCTCAGAGACAACCCTACATGTTGGAACTGTAACACAGGCAAGGGAGACCTAGAACACCTCATCTGGCTGTGCCTGGTACTCAAAAGGTTTTGGGGGGAGGTATTCGACTTCATAGACAAAGCAGTCAACTGTAAAATAACAAGAGACTTTGCCTCGCTCACCACAGCATTCATCCGAACAGACCTCCCCTCAGAGGGAGAAAGAGAACTAATGGACCTACTGATAACTGCTGCAGTCAAGCTAATACTTACAAACTGGAAAGATACCTCTAAAACGTCATATAGAGGGTGACTCAGCTGTATCACCTCTCTAAGAGGGGCAGACACCCTGGCACTAAGTTACTCACCCTGGAAGGCCTCCTCCAGGAACATGTGGCAAACCTTGGACAAGATTTTGCCCCCAGACAACTCATCATAAATATATAATGACTCAATGTGCTGGGAACCATCGTACTACATGCAACCTTGGAATGTTTGTTAGTTAAGCTGCCTCAGTACTATCCCTCTTCTACACTTATTTTCACTTTCCTCTCCTCCTATTCTATCCTTATCCTACCACCACAGTATAACGAACTAAGGGGTTGCCTTCCGATATGTATACCATAACCACTTACCCTGTAACAGGCTGGCAATCCATATAACGATTCTCTTGTATATTGTTTGTAATTTCATGAATACCAATAAAAATATTATAAAAAAAAAAAAAAGGAAATACAAAATGAATTGACCCAATTAAAAAATACCAAAATTATAAAAATAATTCTCAAAAAAAGCAACAAATTCCAAAAATTCAATCCATTAAGACCAAAAATCCTGTTGAAAAATACTGATAAACACATTCAAAAGATATAACTTTCACTAACATTGTAAAAACACGTAACCGCGCCGATGATAAAAATATATTTTTTAATATAAATCATGTTGCTAAACAAAAAAAGTACACCTTTCAAAGCACTTTTGTTTCATAAAGTGTTTATTATATATACCATTAACTACTTTATGAAACAAAAACGCTTTCTTTTAAAAAAGATACCCCAACGTGGGCCTACTACTGCAACATGTAATGGCAGAATTTAGTTTGTAAACCCACATCAAAACTACGTAAAACATATTTGTTACATCTATCTACCTCCCTCGTCTCTCCTTACAATAAACATTACCACAACACTATGGGGTCTATTACGATGGTGGGCGGGCAATGTACGCCCGCCACCGCAACGGTCAACAGGACCGACAGCAAGAGTTGCAGCACACCCACTGTGCCTATCAGGATGGGACCGCCACCATGGTGGTTGCATCCTGTATATTTAACATTTTGGCGGGCGGTTCAGTATTCAGCACATGCCACAATGTTATTCATTTGCATGCACAACGTGACAGGCACCTCGCGGTGCCTGCCACGTTGTGCATGCTAATGCAGGGGGGTACCATAGGTACACCCCATGAGCACCCCCCACCCCCTACACCCTGGGGGCCCACAACGGGCCCCCACATGCAGACACCGCATGCCTTTCCATGGGGGCAACGCTGCCATGGAAAGGCACATCCCCGCCTGCATTATAATATGGTTGCCACCATATTATACCCCTTTTCTGCCCGGTCGACTCATCAACCAGCAGAAAATCAGCGGACGGTCTTCCCATCCGCTGCGGTACCTAGTCATCATAATATGGCGGGGGGTAAATTGCATGCGGCCGGTGAAAAATGGCGGGTGGATCGCCACCGCCATGCGGGCGGTGGCCATCTGCCCGGCATACTGATAGACCCCTATTTATTTTAATAATGTACATTTGTTTTACCTTAACACAGCTCTCCCTTGCTTCTGTTCTCTTCAGCGATGATCTCCGTAATGATGAAACTCACATTAACGCATCAAAGTCATATCATTTTGTAAAGATTAAAAAAGGACAATATCTCCCATTGGAACCAATGGAAAAGCATGAGAAAGTTGTACAAAAATGTATATAAAAATATTATTGGACATAATAAAAGAAAAACATTATTTTCCTAAAATATCTATATTTGTACTGTATTTTTTTTATATATTTTTAAAAATGTATTTCAATAATTATAAATATGTAAAAATAATTGTTATAATAGTTATAATTACATTACATGTGTTGTGTTTGATTATACATTTTATTTATAACCCCAAAAAATGTAAATGGCTAAATGTTTTTTTTTTAATTTACACATATACATATCATATATTTAATTTTTTCAACATAAAGAATTTTACCATTAAATCTACTTTACATTATTAATTTGTTTTATTCCCATTAAAAATGTAACCATCATAATAATAAAATATTCCCATACCTATATTTTCATAACACATTTTTTCGTATTAAAAATATTTTTTTAAAACACGTAAACATTTTTGCCTGACCAATAACTACTTACAATTAATATTAATACCTGAATATTAGCTCTCCCAAAATTATACCTAATCAATGAAATAATTAGTAGCATTAATATCATAAATAAAAACGATTTAATACCAAAATTAATACCTGAGTATTAAACTTTTCCCTAAAAATATAACGAATATTTTGTAAAAACGTTTACCTAAGTAATATTAAGTTAGCATTAATATTAATGCCTGAGTATTAATTTACCAAAACATATACCTATTCCATTAACAAATTCTTATGTTAAAAGTCAAAATATTAACTATTTAATAACAATATGAATGCCTAAATATTAATAACAAGTTAGTATTAATATTAATACCTGAGAATTAATTTACCCAAAATTATACCCATTCCATGTATAAAAAATATTATTCCCATAATCAGAAATATTAACTATTTAATAACAATATGAATACCTAAAATCAATAACATTCATAAGTAAAAACAATATTTATGAATGTATGTTTACTATATTTGAAAACATACATTCTCAAAAAGTTAAACAAACACTTACCATACAATTCTTACCAATGTGTTGTACATGCGTTGTAATGGCATGCGTTGTAAAATCATGCGATGTAAATGTATCTGCATTGTAATGGTTGTGTTGTAAAGGCATTGTGTTGTAATCCGTGCATTGTAAAGGATGTCTCCCATATGAACTATAACACCCACTCCTCTTCCGACTGGACGACCTATTTAACCTATTACTGTACTACTAGCATAACTAGATAGCTGTACGCGCAAAGTTTATAAAAACATTTATTTAGCTAAAATGTTTAAAAAACTTCTATTTTTTTTGTAACTTATAAATGTAAAAAGAATTTTTTTTCAAGCACTAGCTCTAAAAGTATCCATAGTTATAGTCCCAAAAAAATGAAAGGAATGTCAATTTAGTTTCATAGTTCCAAATTTGAGCTTGTGTAGAAAAAGGACGAAATTTTCCCAGCACACGAGGAGCCAAATGAGTCAATTGTTTATGTGTCGTGGCTGGTAGACAAAACATTTTCGTTGTTTGTTTTGGCAGTAGACTGCCCCTATAGCACCTCCCAGAGTACGTCAATTGAGCACAGATGATGTTCCACACTGTCCAGAGCCGGTGCTGGGGCAGCCTGTGCGCCGTCCAAAGCCTGGGTGTCAGCGGAGGAGCAGGTGTCCATACCAACAGGTACAGTACGGGTCCAGTAGAGCATTCACGCCTGGTTGCGCACATGATGGGTGTGTCAAACAAAGGTCTAACATTCTTTCTTCTTTGCAGAACAGGCATTGGAGGGCAGATAAGATGCACTCCATCCCGACTGGTTGAAATGACAAGAACCAAGATGCACTTAGTTCTCTTAGGCGAGGCATGCCTAGATGTTGTACCATACAGTCATGATATTTCCGCCCCAGGAGAGCTTTTTCAATCTTCTTGGTGACTGGGACGTCTATTGCATAGCAAATATAAAAAAAACAGGATTCCTGCTGCTAGGAACAGGATGAGCGGAGCCCCTCTAAAGATGTTTCCGTATACAGACTGTATGAAGTTTGGTATAACTCCAAGTACCATCTGAAAGGTGCTCAGAAGTCCCAAACCTATGGTCTTAAATAGGTGAACAATGCCTGTCGTATCAGATTTGTTAAAGATACTATTTACCATTTCTGCTAAATGGAAGGGGCATTGTAATCTCTTCCTGTGTTGTTATGTTACCCTCGGTGTGTGATGGAGTCGGCATCCAAGGTGTGTTCAAGTCTTTGTTCGTGGCTAGTCCAAGGCAAGAAGTCTGTTGCACTGTCTCGTTCAAAAACATGACCTGCTAAGGGATAAGGCATGCTCTAAACAAAGCTTCTATCCCCTGCACCTGCCAATCTCTAGTGCCCAGACAGATTTTAGGTCCATGGTGTCTTCAAATAAGTTGAAACCATGTTCAGACAACTGGGCAATAAAGGAAGCAGAGTAAATCTGTTTGGTGTTCCTCAACATATTTTTCTGTGCTGATGTTGGTGCAACCTTATAATAATATGAGGCTGGGTCTGATATATTAAACCCTGAAAAATATGGAATTTTCTGTGCAAATGTTTTTGAACTAATGCTTCTGCGGTGTTTGACAATCTTCCCACTGGTGGTAAGCGAACACATTTCCAGGATTAGCAGATTTATGCAAAAAGTGATGACCATGGCGTTGATAACAATTCATAGTTTTTAAATCTGATGTGCCTTCCGATGTTTCACTATTAGACAACACAGCAGATTTTTTCAAATCAGACAACATGTTATTTACAGTTTCAAAATCCCAATCATCGGAAAATGTACTTGAGGTAATGATATCACTCAACGATATTTTAAATAAATGAGGAATTCTTAAAATTTTGGTCAGACCAAATATATAAAAATCAAACTTGTCCCAAACTATACCATCAGGTAAAGGAACTGCTGTAATGTTCACGGATGACAAGTCTCTTTGTTCTTGATGAGATCATTGGTGTGGGTTTAAAATTAAGTTCACCTTTTGGGCTGCAGAGCTTTGTTGAAGGTATCTTCCATTAACAAGCATGCTAAAAACTATTACTATGCCTACCCAGAAAAGAAAGCCGTGGCTGATTTAACTTACCCAGTGGAGGCCTGCTTCAAGTGGACATTGCGTTGTTGTGTCCTGGATTCATTTAGATCCTGTAAAACAGGCAAACAATCATGGGTGTCAAAAGGTTGTCCATCCGCCACTGTGCCATGACAATCAAGATCAGTACCCACATTCTTTTGCCAAATAGGACCTCATTTGGAGTGACCCCCCCTAGAGAACTACTTGGCATCTTGTTCAGCGCTTGCTGCACTCCATACAGATGTTTTAACCAGCTGTCACCCGTGCCTAATACTCTAGCTGTTAAAGACTGCTTTAAGTCTCTGTTTTTCCTCTCCCCAACCAAATTTCCCTCCGGATGGTACAGAGAGGACTATCGCAATGCTACACCCAATCCTCACATGGCCTCCTTGCAAGCCTGGGAGCTAAATGCATGGCCCTGGTCATAATGTAATGTGCTAATTGCGGATGTTCCTATAAAGACTTCCAAATCTTTTATAACAGTTCAAACGTCAGCCGAGAGTTGGGGCCACACCCATAGGAATTGTGAGCAGTAATCCACTCTAACCATGATATACCTGTAAACCCCATCTCTTGGTAAGGGGCAGCACTGATCCAAGTAAACACACGCTAGTGGTTTGTCAGATATTAATAATGGTGCCTGTGCTGGACGTGTTACGTGGAACCTTTCATCAGTTGTCAGATGTCCATTTCAAGACTTATTCTTTAGTCTGTTTTGCTAACCCATTCTATGCTCATGACGGAGCGATTCCGTCATGAGCAATGGTGGGCGTGTGCTCATGACGGAACCGCTCCATCATGGGACCCACCCAGGGGGAAGTGCTGGCGCTGCCCCCATGGGCAGCCCATCTAGCCCCCACAAAGGGGGATGGCAGCCCCCGGGCAATCCCATGACATCAGCGGGCACAGAGCTCGCAGACTTCATCAGGAAGTCCTGGACGCTCTGGAAGCCATTTGCTTCCAGGCGTCCACAGAGTCAGGTAGGTGTTCCTGCTCCAGGAGGGGGTTTCTTTACACATCAAGGCATCAGGGAAGAGGAAAGAGTTTTCCTCTCCCATGATGTCTCTTTGAAGGGCATTTGTGTTGCATGATCGTGCACAGCGTCGCAATCGTGCAGCATAAATGCCCCCAGTAGGCACCAGGGATGTTTTTTAAATGCATGGAAGCAACCCTTTGGGCAAGGGTCGCTTCCAAGAGGGTATAAACACTTTGGATCTTTTTCTGCAGATCAAGCCGTGGGCAAAAATCCCCACTAGGCACCAGAATATTTCTGCCTTCCAAATGAAAGACCATGTGTAAAAAAGAGGTCACTTTGAAAAAGTCCTATAATTCTCATGCTAGTATGGGTACTCACAATTTCGGAAATGTGCAAATAGCGACTGTTTCTAAACTCTATATTTTGTTGCAATTTCAGTAATACATAGGTGTCCTTCATCCTGATTTTTCACTGCATATATTTTTCCTAAATGAATTGCTATATACCCAGTACATAATAAAAAAACATTGCAAGACGCTGCTCAGTTATTGGCTCTGTGTCGTCGGGTTCTTGGTGAACCTACAAGTCCTATATATCCCCACAACAAGAAAGGTCCAGCAGATGTAAGGGTA
The DNA here is from genome assembly GCF_964261635.1 of Lissotriton helveticus. Lineage (NCBI taxonomy): Eukaryota > Metazoa > Chordata > Amphibia > Caudata > Salamandridae > Lissotriton > Lissotriton helveticus. The sequence continues at coordinate 1,298,088,406 of NC_136061.1, forward strand.
TATTGCTTTAAAAAATCTATCATAATTACAAGTTACAGGTGAAAACGCTAGCACAAATGGCTTTTTTTTCAACTCATTTTCAATTTTTCCTATTTTCAGCTGTTAACTGTTAGTTTCTATCGAGAAACCTTGAAGGACCGACACAAATGACTCCTTGTTGAATTCAGAAATGTGTCTACTTTTCTAAAATGTATAGCTTTCCAGGATTCATTACTGCTTTCATACCCAACTGGAAGAAGGTTAAAAGCACAAAAATAGCAAAAATAGGCTATGTCTCAGTAAAATGCCAAAACTGTGTAAAAATTATTTTTGTTTTCTGACAAAAGTCTGTCCATCCCTAAAATCTGGAAAAATTGGGATTTCAGCCCCACAAACCCTTTGTTGATACCATTTGCAGTTAAAAAAACAGACCGTTTCATTTGCAGCACTTTATTCTCATTTTTTTTTAAAGCGTACCTTTAGAATCCCCATGATGTTGGAAGAAAAGGACGCAAAGTTGGCATTGATACCTTATGTGGTCAAAAAGTTACAGGGGCCTAAGCGCAAACTACCCAACAGGGTGGAAAAGGCCTAGCAGCTAAGGGGTTAAGCCAGGCCACCTATAGCATTGCTTCAACCAATAAACAGTTGCTGTAACTCTGCATGTTCAGAACCTATCCCTTTGTGTGGTGCTAGATTTAAATCTAACCTACGATCCATGTTAGGAATTACTCTATCCCCACTCCAGGAATCTGAACAAATGGAATATTATTAGCATCTAACTTGTGGGAGTATTTGAGTAGAAGCCTTTTTGGTACTGCTCTGCTGTTTTTGTGACAAGTATTGATAGCTACCATAATCTTACCGTCTATTCTGGTTTTAGAATGAGTGATTGCTGCTACGTAAGCCGTGCGTACAGCCCTCTTTGCTGTGTCATTAGCCAACGAATTCACTTCAAAGTGAACGCCATCACGCTGGTGACTCAGTGTGTATCAAGTGAGCCCTCTGTAGTTCGGTTTTCAACTTCACTACCTGTTTCCATAGGATTTTATGCTTATTTGTGCCACTTTTTGCTGCAAATATTCCTTGTAAGACTGCACACAGTAAAAGAAATTGCACACAATTTGTGAGGGGAATCTCCATCCGTATTCACTAGTGCCAGTATCAGGGCTTTTAATTCTGCCAGCTGTGCTGTGCAGTCTCCTAGAGACTGTGTTTTTTTGCAACTTGGGTGGAATTTTCCATCCTACATGCGACCTTTAACGATTGCGCATGCTGCACTATATTGTTGCTTACTTCCTATAGCTGGTTGAGCAGATCCATCAGTGTAAATTATATATACATACTGATTAGCGGCATTATTTAATTTGGTAGAGGATATTCTTGTATGTATTGCAGGAATGCTTGTGTCTTTAAATTTGGGTCATACCAGTATTCTACATCTGTTGCAGTGAGAGAATTAGCCCATTGTATCCATTGTGGATGTAAAGCTTTAGCGTTAGGAAAGCTCACCTTTGTTGCAGCCTCTAAAGCTGGAACTGGAGTCACTACTATTATTCCTGAGCCAGTGCTCTCTCTCTCTCACTACAGCAGTCTGTACTGCTGTTAGAATCTTTTCTGTAGATGCAAAGTGCATCTCTGCGTTTGTGTACAATAGTCGAGTCCTCCGAATTCTGGGCATGTCAGATCTTTAGACCTGCAACCATCTTCTTTCTGAACTGTAGCTTTTGCTTTGGCTTCTCTTCTTTCTTAGAAGTGTTATCCGAGCGTGCTACTTGTCTCTGGACTTTGTACGCTCTTTTTGTCTGTCTGACCGTCCTTCCCTCTCAGAGTTTTTCGATGAACCCTGAAAGGAACGAGAGGAACGTGTATTAGTATCCTGATTACCTGTCAGGTTTCCTAATATTATCCCTATTTATGAGGTTATACCTCTTTTCGGAGGGCTCCTGTGAAGGAGATCTATCTCTCGATTGAGATCTATTTCCTTAAAGGTTTTGTTATTTTTTATTCTCTCACTTCTTCTTATTTGAAGCAGGTATCTGCTTAGAAGTATTCTTTTCAGGACTGCCCATTAGTTGTGGTTTTAAAGCTTTCCCCCCCAAAGTGTCTCTGCCTAATTCTGCATACGCAGTTTCAATTATTTTTGGCAGATTGTGTTCTTGTTCTAAAGGACTGAACTCCCTTAGATGTTGACGGATAGCCACTGAAGCTGCTTCCCCTTTAATATTAGCTAATATTATGGCTGATACCTGGGCATAGTTACCCAGTAACTTCATCCCCAAGTTCAGAGCAGGCTCTGCTCCGTACTCATTTTGTATTTGTCTCAATAAACTCTGGTATCACTGCTATTGGCGGAATAACAAGAGTCCTTGTAGAAATGGCAGACTGTACCCCAAATGGTACAATCCTCTACTTGTGGAGTTATGCCCATGGGCAAGCAGATTGTTAGCATTCTGTGTTTTTCACACGGGGTAGTATTCGGTAATACTTCCTCTAGCTGTGTTATTTTCTGAGCTACACAGAATGGCATTTCTTTACGTCTTGTGGGCATTTTATCCATTACCGCGTGTAATGTTTGTGGTGTAATTTGACTTGCTGTACCCTGAATTTGAGTTCCATTTATTGCAACTATTGCTAGTTGAACTGTAAGTGTCCTCATCACGAATTGTGTCAAGTTTCTGTAAATTTTAATAAAGTTTTTGTGTTGTGTGAGTAAGTCTCCTGCTGGCATTATTTCAATGTCAGGATGTGGTGTGTAGGCCACTAATAATGGCCATGTTGCCCCTTCTGTTCCGAGCGGGCTGAGTCTTACTCTTCTTATGTGGGTAGGTTGCCTTTAAACCAGTACAAGTGTTCCTGGTTCGTGTGCGGAGCCTCAACTTCCTCAAACGGACAATATTCCGCTGCTGCATCTCCTTCTAAGTAGGAGTGAAATGTTTTTGTTCTTGCATTTGCTGCTGGGAATGTAACCCACAAATAAAAAACCTCTGTGCTGTTTGATTTGCGTGCCTCAATCACGAATACAACTATGCCACCCCTAGGTGTTAACCCATGTTCTAGCAGTTTCAGGGTGACTGTATTTCTAAAATTTGGTGCAATCTGTAATGCGTCTGCATCTTCCACCTTGTCTGTGAAGGGCAGTTATTGTTGAAGTGGTTCTAAAACCTGGTTAGTCATTGTTCTTAGAACACTGAAAAATAGTTTTTCAAGGGAGCCAAGATAATGTGTTATGCATAATTTTAGGAACACTGTGTCATTCAAGCTTGATTATTCAACAGCCAATAAATGGGATTTTTGAGCCTACTCAGCTGTGGCGGAGTTTGTGCCCACTCCAGATGTCGCTGGTGTTTTGTGAGTGTGGGTGAAAACCACACTAACCCCAAGAAAATCCTGGGGGAGGAAGCCAGAGGCGTGGGGCACTAGTAGCAGGCCAGCCTCCAACACAAAATGTTCAAAACAAATGGAACTGCTCCCAGTAAAGTGACCGAAGGTACTCTAAGACTAAATTGTGAGTGTGGACATCTCACAAAAAGTGAAGGACTGCCAATCCTCACCCTCTAGAAACTCGGTTTGGTAGAGGGCGGGTCTTCACCTGACATCGGTGGGGGCCTGTGAAAAGTGATGGAGTTTAAAAACCATTATAGTTACTAAATTACATTTTTAATAGGAATGATAGCAAGAGGTGGACGGTGAGATGGAGGAATTTATTGTACCCTCACCGTAGTGGATGTGGTCAACATGTTTCTGACATTTGGCCCATATGGGTCTGTGGCATTCATCAGGAACAATAAAAAGGGGGCTCCGTTCTTACCAACTTCGTGGTGAGAATGTACCACTCGGTGGGATGACCTATGTCACACTCCGCCGGAGGGAAGAGCTCTAAGTAAGCCTGTAAAACATAAATAAATACACACAAGAGCACCATCAGACAAATGCTCGGTCACTTATCAGAATAATTCAGAACCACATGCACATATAGTTATTATATGAGTGGCTATATGTGTGTAACACGTGTCACTCATCTGTGCACACACTAGAATATATGAAGATTATGTGTGAGAAAGTTTCTCACAGGTCTTACCCTAGGAACATACCCTACATGCCCCATGGGAGGAGGATGGAGGGGAAACCCCTGTAGTCAAACTCTGGAAGGAAAAAACAATAATGGCAAAATGAAAACAATGTCTTGGAGCATGGAGTGGTGCTCCTTTTCACACTAGCACGCAATAATTCACTCATGCATGCATGCATGTAGGGGTCACTGAGAACAGCATGACTGAACTACTCAGATTTAACAGTTAAATTAGTACCCAACCAACGTTGGCAGCACCATGTTGTGTAGTTCCTATAAAACCCATACAGGATCGGCACGTTTGAATAACATAAACTGTGGGTATGGTGGCAGACCGATTCCGTACAACTCCATCAGATACGTTAGCCTATCTGTATTAGCTAGCTCACAGTGCCTCTATAATCTCCTCTGACCAAGGAGAGAATAGATTCTGGCAACCTCAGAACATAACAACCCTGCTTACTCAGAATCGTGGAAACATTGTACTACCTTTCGCTCAGTCACTCGTGCTTAATTAGTTTGTCTCAGAGAGATACACAGAATAAACAGTCCGGACATTTCCAATAAGTATTTATTGAACAGTTGTTATTCTAGTGTAGAATAGATGAGCTGCAACAACCATTAGACAGTAGCAGAGATATATGATTAGCAATACTACAAATTCCAAGGATGGTATAGTTCTACCATCTTGCAGAAATCATGAATATATACATGTACATAAAACACATGATTAAAAGTGGTACTCCTACGATGTCACCCTAACTAGATGTACCTAAATGTACCTAGCATCAGTGTAGGTGTTATGCCAAGAATCCCTCTAGGATCTAGTCAACACCATTACCGGAGAATGAGAGGATAAGGACCCCCTCCTGGTCTCAAGTTGGACATCTCGCGAGGTATGCTAGACCACTGCGAGCTGGAGTGTCTACATGCAGGAACCTCAGCTTTTCTGGTCAGTGTGTCAGCCGGGAAGTCCTGGTCTCCTCTTTCTTTCTAAGTAAGACATGATGTATATTTACCCATAGGTCTCCCCAGGCGTCCTACCTTGCTGTGTTACTTGTCGGCATAAAGAATGCCATCAGGCCTAAACTTTATACAGAGATATTATACAGGAGATGTTTGTCCTGTTGTTAGTCCTGCTGTGCTTCCAAGAAGCCTCACGTATAATGTATGAGATTCGAACTAGAGGGAAGCCGTGTTCTGAATGCAGTGTTGTATCTCGGTAAAGGGTCAGTGCCTAAGAATCGTTATGTATGTAATGTAGGGAAGAATATAGGTGAAAGTTTGCAATGTTACCTGCGCCTATATAAGGTACCTATATGGAATATAACAGTAAGTTTTAATATATAAAACAATAACAAAATACCAAAGATCCAGTCAGTAGAACCGGAGCTATGGAAGTTTAATGACTTCCATGAAAATAGTGACAAAAAGCACAAAGCGCCAACTGTGGATATCTGGTTGCGCCAGACTAGGACAAAGTCACAAGTTCACACTAACAGCAATGGAGCACGGGCCAGCTACAGGGAGCCAGTTAGGCCTACTCAACAAGAGTACCTTAAATCCTGGTTGCAGAGAGCTGCTGGTTTGCATGTCAAGCATGAATCGCGCAGTAGAAGCGATTCGAGGTGCGGGCCTGAGATGCATAATGCAGTCGTTTCCGGGGCACTGTGAGGCTGCAATGAAATGTCCTGCATCGTCATCGAGGAGGCCGTGGATGAGGCGTCTTGCGATGTGAAGTATTGCGTTGAGGATGTGTCATGCCGGCTGTTCTGAAGAGACTGCAGGGATTGTGATGCAGAGTTCTGCATCGTCTTCGAACATGCTGTCAGAGGTGCATAATGCAGCAATGGTTTCACTGCAGGCTGCGATGGTAGTGTGAAGTCCTTGCAATTGAAATGTCAACGCAGCAGACGCTGCATGGACAGGGTTGCGCCACGCGGCAGGATGGGGTTCTGCTTGGCGGACAGAGGGGCTGGCAGAGCATGTCCAGGCCCACTTCCAAGGGTCCAGGACTGGGGTGGGACTCACAGTTGCAGAGTGTAGGTGCTGGTTTCAAGACACTATCTCTTGAAGTCACTCTGGTGGTCGTGGGTACAGATTGCAGGTTTAGTCCTTATCACCCAGGCAAGAGGGCAGCAGGTCTGCACAGTAGGAGAGTTGCCTTCAGGGTACCAGTCCAACAGAGTGGCAGTCCTTCCAGCACCGCATCAGTTCTTCCTGGTAGAGTCTTCCACAGGTCCAGAAGTGTATTGAAGTCCCATGGTCTGAGGCCAATATTTATACCTTGTAAAGTGGGAGAAGCCTTTAAAGGATTCTCTTAGAAGTGCACCAGTTTCCTGCCGCCTCTGTCCTGTCTCTAGAGTAACTACAAGGGGTATGCAGTCCTTGGTGTGAAAGCAGGACACAGCCTATTCAGGTTCAAATGGGACTGTGCAAAGCTCCGCCCCTCCATCCGGCCAGTTGCCCATCCAAGCACACCTACGCTCTCTATTGTGTGTAGCTGTCTGGGAGAAATACACAAAGGCAAACTGCCAACAATACCTAGTCATGTAACCCAGAGGTAGCTACAGGCATTAAATGGCATAGGCAGAAACATGCCAACTTTCTAACACATAAAATGTGAACAGTGTTGAGATGTTCACATTTCATGTTTTGTGTATTTCAATGATTCTTATATGAATTATCATTTTGCTAAGACTATTGTACAGAAAAAAAGAATAACAAATACAAGGTTATCACTGATAATAAATGCACTGACCACAAACTAAAATAAAAGTATGTCGTTTCAGATTCAGTATTGGTGTTTTGCATGTTTGTTTGAATTTTGAGTGGCCTGGTCTTAGTGACTAGGTTAGGGCCCATTGCCCATGTTGGTATTAAACTTTCTAATAGGCGCATTTTCAAAATTGTAATTTGAAATCCAACTTTACCATAAAAGAGGTTTTCTTATTACAATTCCAAAGCCACCAAATTTGAACTGTTTACCTGTTCCCATTTAGAAGTTATTCTTATTAAATGTAATAATGTAACCCCAATGGTATCCAATGGCAAAAGGTATTTTCCAGGTCTAAATGGTAGTTTAAAACTGCACACACAACAGGCTTCAATGGCAGGCCTGAGACAGAGTTCCAAGGCTACTTAAATGGGTGGCAAAACAAGTGCTGCAGGCCCACTGACAGAATTTAATTTACAGGACCTAGGTATGTGTAGAACAATTTTTTACGAGGGACTTGACTTATATAGTGAATTCTTCTTTTCACTATCAATCAGGGGATAACTCTGCACTCATTGTCTGATGTTACTTCTTCAGATTATTCTACGGCAACCCTTAATATGGTAGGAGGTCAATCAATTTATCTGTAATGAATCTGTGATTTCAGGCAATCTAATAACGTATTTGCTAACTTCTGCCCTGTGAGAAGAGTAAATAAGTCCTCTAAGTCCAGAGGCAGCTGGTGTATGGGTAGAGAGGCAGAGCAAGGGGGATGAACAATGGAGGATGACAAAACAAAATAAATACAATTAAAAACTGACCAGCGGCATCGTTGCTCTTCCGATCTTCAGGCTCCACTGCGGGTAGCTCCGGCTCACAGACTTCCCTACAGTTAACCCTAACTCTGCTCTCAGAGCAGCATCAGGATTGGCCTGAGCACCCTCGATTTGTGCTTGCGCTGCTCGGGTTGGAGAGAGCTTTAGTGCATATGACAGTTTGGCCGGCCTGAGATGGCTGGCTGATAACAGTGCCCACCACTTCCCCCGTTACTGCTCCCCCAAGCCTCGGCTCTGAGAGCAGAAATAAAACTATAATAAACATGTTTTATTATCTTTTGATTTTTCTACTTTTTTGAGGCTGCTGACGGGGGGGGTGACACTCCTCAGCCATTGCCAAAGTCTACTCTAGCAAGATTAATAAGATGTGTGATTTCCTTGGCATATAAGCAGGCAAGTAAAACACGTCTAGATGGCATTTTAGCTCACCCCACTAGAGGCATGACTGCTTCTTGGGCTGAGTAGGCTGGAGTTTCAAGTTTGTACATCTGTGCGCCTGCAATGTGTGCTGCTCCATCCATGTTTATTTCACATTACAGGCTTAATTTAGCACAGGCAAATGAGCTCAAGTTTGGTTCTAGTGTTCTTTGTAAAGTGGCTTCTCAAAGGTTACCATGATTATTGAATCTTATTCTGGTTCTATTTCCTATAATACTGGGTTTATTTAATTTAAGAATGTTTCTATTCAGTATTCTAGGATCATTGTATGTATGCAAGCACACCCACCTGGCCCCAATACACTCAATCCTGTCTCGGAGGTAATCACACCTCCCTGTGACAGGATATCTATTGCTCGGCCTTCCCCTGCTCGAGCTTGGCTCAGCAGCAGGAGGGCAGAATCGTGTCTCTTGTCGGCAGCAGCCATGTTATGCTGTCTGGGTCTAGAAGACAGGTACCGGAGCACTGAGAAGCATCCAGTGCTTGGAATGATACCTCCCACACCGTTTATGTTGGGGGGGTATGATTCCAACATGTTTGATACGAAAAATGATAGGATTCGTTGCAGCAAATTTCAAGATGGTCATCGTGTAATTATGCAGTGCTCCTCTATATGGTATATGGCTGCTTCACTTACAACCTGGGAGAATGGACTCTGTAGGCTGGAGGTGTGTCCTGCTCATGCAGGGGTACTCTCACAATTAGAACCTAGGACCCTGCCCTCAGGATTGTACAGGCCTGCTACAGGAGTGACTTATAGGTTTTAAGTGCAGTGACCATGTATATATATATATATATATTCAACAATGTTCCTGTTTCACCAATCCACGGTGAAAGTAAACCAGGTAAGGACCTCTTAGCGTGACTTCCTTTTCAAATTTGGCTAGGAGAGGCAGCAACGATGTTTTTCAATGAAAAGTGAGTATTTATTTCACACAAATGAAATAAAAAGACATGGTGTCGTCCATGACGCGTTTCGCTCTTGAAAGGAGCTTGTTTTATATAAAAAAAAACTATATCTTTCGTAAGTGGTGCTAGCACCACCTTACACAGGCTGCAATGGCAGGCCTGTAGTTACAGTTGAATGGTCTCCCATGGGTGGCATAATACATTCTTGAGCCTATGGGGGAACTCTGTGGTACCTATGCCCTGGGTACCTTAGTACCATATACTAGGGACTGACAATGGTACCCCAGTATCCAATCTGGGATACACCTAAGTACTAAACATAACAATTTAGGGGAGAAAGAAGAAAGACTGTGGTCCTGATTAGCAGGAACCCAGTCAGACTAATCAAAAACAGCTTAGCACCAGGCAAAAAGAGGGGGTAACCATAAAAGCAGATTCTACTTTCCTACACCATACATTCATGTACTCTTATAGGATCATGAAACCTACCTACCTAGCACTACTTTTCACTAATTGTACTGTATTCTAGTTATGGGTATCCTAGTTGTGGTAAGGTTATGTCTCCTATGTCAACATTTATAAACAACGATATCAGAGCACTGGGTAAAAGTCCAAATAAAATCAATCCATGAAGTAGGAATTCTGGTAGATGTTACAAATCTGTAGGTTATTTCGGAAAGTAATTGGGTATTTGTGATAATCTGTACATGCATATTAAAAATCAGCAGAAAACAGCCGACACATGTTTGGTCACAAGATGACTTCTTCAAGGCTGTGAATTATGAATAAACATATGATCATTTAGATATTCTTCAAAAGAAAGCAAAAGCATGTGACAAAAAAAACGATAATTATTGTATCGTGGTTACGTGCCTGGGAAAGGAAGAAGCTCCTGCACCTGTGTTCAAAAAAAGTAAGAGAAATATGAAAAAATTTGAAATCAAAGTACCAGAAGACAAGTCCAAGAAAGAGCTTGTTGTGATGAACAAGCTTAAATATGTCTTGTAAAGATCCCAAAAAATAAATAGAAATTACAAATAGTAGAAATGTCAAAAAGAGTATGCAGAAAGTGTGAAGTGTATAGTCTGGAAAAATTAATCTGCAGTTGATACCATACATACCAACACCAGCCAGGTGAGTAAAGTAGAAAGAAAAAGAATACTACTGACCTATCGTGGGTCAAGTAATGAAGGTAGACAATTTGTGTGAAGAGATTTGGTGAGCTCGGTCTGAGTGAAGTCATAACCTAAGAAATAATAAAAGTAAGTTAATTCTAATTTTGGTGATAATGGTCAGTGTTGTCGTCGTGTTACAACAAACGTAATGTAACTTACAAAAAAGTCTTGGATAACTCACCCATATGTCAAGGGAGCTGCATAAGTCAAACCTTGCATCCGCTGTTACTGAAGATCTAAGGTCTTAGAATAAAGTTGTAACCTAAGGAATAATAACAGTAAGATACTTTTAATTTTAAAATAGATGTCAGTGTTGTCGTGTTACATACAAACGTGATGAAACTTACAAGAAGAACTGGGATGGTGCAGCCAAATGTCAAGGTGCCTCATAAGTTAAAACTTGCACTCGCTGTTATGATGTAAGAGACAGCTCTTGGTTCTAATTGCAGTTTGATAAAAAGTAAGATAGAAACATAATGCTGGGAGTGATGGATAGCACATAAACAAATCCCTTGGAGTTCAGCAGCAAAATATTACAAGCATTTGCAATTCAATAGTTCTAGCAATTGCCAGATTTTGACTTATTTTGACTTATTGGCATTGTACATTTTTAATGCCATTTATGTGTTTTAAAAACATCAGAAAAAATAAAAGGCATTGGTGATGGGACTGTACTTGTCATCCTCTGTGGATAGCATTCACCCTTCATCTTGCAACCACCATTTTTACATTTGGAGTGATTGTTTGTATCAGCTACTCCTAACTCTGACAGTTCCAAGACAATGGTTGTGAAAACTCATTGGTGCACACTCTTTCCAGTGTCTGCAACCTTTGCTGCAAAGTTAATGCAGGTAAATATTTCCAAACACAGGAAAGGGTGCCCTCTACTCTATGCTTTGGACCTGCTTTTAATCACGGAATCTCCGAGGAAATTGAGAAGGCAGCTGATCACTTAGAAATGGGAGTAAGAGATTACGGTTTGCCTTTCCTTTTGATGGTATGAACATGCTGATAAAGCCACATTTTTGTTGTTGCTTATATTCAGTTTCTTCGAACATAAAGATATTACAGAGTGGCAATAATTCTGATTGATTTAAATGTTGATTGCATTTCCGAGTCCAACATGCTGTCAGGAAATCAAGTACCGACATGTGTAAAAACAATGGTGATGAAAGTGATAACGTTTTTACTAGTGTGCTAAAGACGCCCCACCCAAAATTAACTTGTTGCATATACTTTGTCAGTTATGTGCTTTTTTTCTGAAGGAATTGCAGTGATTTTATTCATACTGTATTTTACTTGTGCTTCCTTTGGAACTGTCACCAGCTGTTTGTAACTGCGATTTAACCTGAATCCTGGCAGTTATAAATCTAAAGTCTACTAAAATGTTAGACTCAAATTGTTCCCTTGTACCCAAGCTTGCTGGCATGTTCTGTGCTCAGATACTATTTAACAAACAAAGAACAGAACAATAGTGCCACACAAATAACGTGAAAGACTAATGAATTGATGCATCTTTTTGGCGGCCCTTCATTAAATGCGCGTTCTTTTCTCTTTCTTGTTAAATGACTTTGAGTAAGTCTCTTGGCACCACGTTGCTGATAATTCACAGTTGGTGAATAGTGATTTGCTTTTGGTTTGCCAGCAGAATGTGAAATCTTTTGTCTGATTAATGTAGTAAAGCAAGTTTAGATTATGCCTTAAGTGTTAATGCTCCATGTATTTTGTACGTCCCTTTATTTGTAATTATAAAGTCACGGTGCATTTAGTGTAAGATCAGTTTGAAAGGTTTTATTTCACGTTGTTGGCGACTATTTCTGTCTGTGGTTTGCTGTTGCTCAATTTGTTCCTTGATTTGCTGACCACACTGTTTGTTTGACAACAAAGTAACGGCTTAAGTGTGTTTTCAAAGCAATTGCTGAGCATTTATTACGCAAACGTGCGCATTTGACAGATACTGCTTGGGGATGTGAAGGGAAAAAGTGGGGAATGTTTTTCAATGGTTAATAAAAACAGATTTGTTTTATAACTATTGAAACATCAACAAACGCATGTGCAAAAATCCAAATTCATAGGTATGTAAATGCCTTGGCATGTAGTTGGAAATGGTTCTTGTTACTGAGGCATTCATTATGTAACTACTGCGATCCTTCCCACCTTGTGTTTGGTATTTTAAATCATTAGAAAGCATGGCAGCATTGCCAGCCCTGACATGCTTCTGTTTGACTAAAACTTTGTAAATGAACACAATTTGAACAGCATCATCCTGCTAATTAACTTCCAGGATCTGCTACAGTGTTTTTTTTGGTCTCGCTGAGGCCAGCGCATGCGCTGTCCTGTGAGACATTTAGTGTGTGTCTCCAGAAAGTTCTACCACGCGCTTTTGCTTGTGGTGGCCTAGAGCTTGCGGTTACGCGCACAAGCGCGCGCGCCTCGCTCGGCCTCTCCAATGCTCGCTATGCCTCTCCTTCTTTCGTTCGCACCACTCGCGTGCTTTTTTTTTTTGCATGTGCGCGCACACAATTCCTTGGCTTGTAAGTTGTTGTTTCTGCTATCAATACTGTTCAGTATGTTTATTCCAATTCTCCCCACATAAATGTTCAAATTTGTCAATAAAGTACATAGCAAAACCCGAGCATATTCCTCATCCTAGTCAGATAACCTCGACAGAAAATGGGCTGAAACATTTTTCAACGCCTGTAAACCTGAAACATGGTTTTTATTGCTTGTTACTGTTAACTTGAAATCCCTCAATTAAATATGTGTTTTCAAATGACATGGAACTTGGCCTGACCTTTACTCTGTGATTTACAACAAAGGTACTTTCTGAATATGTTTTCTGCTTTCTTCGCATGTTCTGCTCTTTACACCAATTTGTAACTGATGTGGTTTCACCTTTGGATGAATGGACTGTGAGTGGGCGCTTACAGGAAGCTTCAGGAGGCAGAGTAGAGAACGTGTGTTCTGCACTGGGTTTTACTTTTTTGTTTTAGTTGTAATTCTTATTTCTACGGTATACAGGGAAGGCAGGAATCATTAAAGCATAGTGAATTTTTACCGTAATATAATGCTTAACATATCTGCAAATATCTCTCACTGTGTTTATTTTTCTCTCTTCCTTGTGCCCAGCCACCTCTTCTCTCTTACCGGCTCTCTCCCTTGTTTCACATCTCTTTCAGTGTATCTCTCTGTTTGTTAATCTCAGATCAGCAAGTACCTCATATTTAATTCCAATTACTGTGAAAGGATAAAATAACGCTTGAGGCAATTCACTCAGTGCAATTGCTGAATATTCTGCAGGCATTCGAGGGTGTGGCATTCTTGTAGCCCAAAGCCCAGTCCATACTCTTTGGGGTCAGGAACAATTCTGCATTTCTGTTTTATCCATCTGACACGTAGGCTCCATCCTCACAACGAACAAGCAGATGGGCTGTCAGTTAACAGTTGCCTCAAAACATATAGGAGTTTTTAAGTTGTATATATGATTCATTCATGTAAAGCTTGTACTCCTAGGGTGGATGGGCTAAGATGATACTCTAGGTTGCAATCTCAGCTTGCACTTTCAACAATGTTTCCACAGTAAAAACATGCACACGTTTGCAAAATGTTAACACTTTTGGGCTATTGTAATTTCTTCCCAATTACTCCTCGATTATATGCAAATAACAGAAGAGCTTGTGGAGATAATACAGTAATTGCTCAGTTGTTTTGTACAAAGGGGAAGCCCTTACCCTAAATACCCCCCAAACTTTGGAGGTGTACCATTGTGTTTGCCAGCCTGAAAAGGAATTTACTCCAGATCTTTCCTGGAGTATATACATTACTATTTTTTAAGCTGGAAAAAGTTGGAGAATGTTTGTGAATGGCCAAAAACTGTTGAATCTGTGGGTCTTCACACACTATCAAAGAGAAACATGCCTTGACATACCCTCTCTCCTCCACTTGCATGCATTTTACTACATACATAATATTATATTGTTGTGAGGTAATATTATGTTAGAGTATATGGATTTATGATGGCAAGGCTAACGTTTTATTGAAGGCTGGCAGACATATGTCCTGACTCCTGCCATTTGAAATAGTACATTTAAATATGCAACCAGCTTTGTGAGTGTGGCCCTCTTTTTCCAATCTAAAGGTATATTTGATCAACTGTGATGAGTTTTTGTGGCGTGCACAGTGAGATACACAAGCTTTCCAATGTGTCAATGTTACTGTGACCTATAATAGTCCTATAATAGTCCATAATAATAATAATAATACTGAGCTTATAAAGTGCCTGGTTACACTTGTCAGTGTGTCCGGCGCTATACGTGGTCAAGCATCATTCAAACAGTAGCCCTGGGCAGGCAGCAATTAACACTTTGGGAACAGAAAAGTTTTGAGTTCCATAAACTCGGTTTAGTCTTTAGTCTGTCTTTGCTTCCACAATATGATTGTCCTCTAGCATTCTCTGCTTTCAGTCATTCCCTAATGTTGCTGAGTGATCATGCCTGACCCTAGATAATCCTTTTTCTTGAGCTCTGTCTATGGTCTTGCAGTATCCTTACCAGAGGCCACAGCAAGGTGAGAGCAGTTTCCAAAGCATCAAAACTGCCACAGTCATGGCATAATTCAACCCGACCTCCACACTGAAGTCAAGGTGGGCACCTACCCTGTGGGGCTTAGTGCTTTTCTGGTGCAACACAGTTGACACCCATGAGCTGTGAGACATATAGTCGCACATGCCAGCAGTAGTTTCTCTGATGTTGAAAGGGCCTATTCCCAACCGGAGAAAGAAAGCTTTGGAGTTGTATGGACATGAATACACTTTCAAGTTTTCCTCTACGGAAAACATTTCATGATTGTTATGGATCACTAAGCACTCCTAATCCTCTTTGGCAACCTCAAAGCAAAAATGCCCTCGCAGATTGAATGATGGGGGTTGTGACTACAAAAATAGTACAACACTATTGTCTACAAACCGGTGATGGAACATAACCCCACGGACTATCCTTCCAGGGTCCCGTTGTAAGCAACATTGAAACATACATAGCTGAAGAATACATCCATTTCATACTACTGTCAGCACTATCTCAGCTCTCTCCATCCCCCAAATTGCTACCGTCAAATCAGACTGATGGGGAATTATCAAAATTTAAATGCCTCACCCACTCGCAGACGTGGCATGCCAAACCAAACAAAAATTGGCATAGCTAATAAGTCTCGTCTTTGGGACCTTTTAAGTGTTTAGCCATGCAACAGTTGATGTTGTTGTACCAAGGATATTGTGATGGATAACTAAACACTTGTGCATGTTGTGTTGTGTTTAGCGCATTCAGGCTAAACTGTAAAAATCACCTTTAGTAACATGAGAAATAAAGAAGAAGCATTTTTTTTCGGCTACACAGCTAGGAAGGAGCAGGAGAAATAGCCTGAAGCGTGTAAGTGTTCCTAATGTGTGCCATGCCATGCAAGTCGCTGCACTTAAAAACGTATATAAGGGACGGTCACGTGCAGATCTCTGCTCCACCTACAAATATTCCAAGCAGCCATTATTTGCTGCCATTGTTTTCTGGGGTTAGGCTGCCGTTCACTGTTTTCATTTAGTTTTACTGTGGAGGCTGCCAGGAGAAAAGTAAACCTGAATGTGCGCACGGTGCGCTGAAAATAACAAGCACCAACAAGGGACGGCAAAAGTCATATTGCCACCATTATGGCAGTTAAAAGTGAAAGAAAGTTCGCATGACGTGCAGAAAATAAGCACAAGAAGCGCCCACTATTGCCGCGAGTGGTGTGTGGCACCCACCGCTGGAATTGCACGGACGAGGGGGGGGGGAATCACATTTCTACCATTGTGACAATTAAAAGTGAAAGCGCGTATTGTGCACAGGAAATAAACGCAAGAAGCACCCACCATTGCCGTGAGTGGTGTGTGGGGCTGCACAGCGAAAGTTAAATTGCCGCCATTGTCACAAATAAATAAAAGTAATGCAGGGTAAAAGATCGCACTGACGAGGGACGGCGTAAGTAAAAAAAAAAAAGTTTTTAAACACAAAAAAAAAAACGTATGGAAGCTGTACTTTACCGGTGCGCTCAGCTGGAAGGAAAGTGATGTTTTGGCAAAGAGGAAGAATTAGGAGGCAGCAATGAAGAAGGACAGTAGCATGAACCAATGGTAAGTAGCAGGCGGTAAAATAGTCAGAATATCGATGACTGCAGGTCTTGCAGACAGCGCATGCGCACTGTAGCTCGACCTAAAAAAGGGAGAAATATGGGAAATTGAAACCAACTTGTGGCCCAAAATAAAGTAATGTGGGATCTTCTATATTTGTCTGCTACAACAAAAATGATCAGCCTGGAATAACAAAAGAAGAAAAGAACAATTGTAAGTCACTGAGTAGTAACCTTCAACAACCCGCATAATGATGATGGTGAGTTTACCTTAGAGCCATCAAATAAGACAGCAATCCTAACTCAATACGTCCAGTCTAGCGTCATCTGGAAAAGTTTTTTGAATGTTTCAAGTTCAAGAGTAAGTTTAAGTTCTTTGTTATTTATAAAAATTGGGTGTCAAAGAAGCAAATCTTACCTTTGCGACCTTTGTGAAACATACAGCGGTCGGACAAACAATTAACAAGAATCCGGCGGAGGCCATGATAAGTTCCTGTCCAAAAAATGAAAAGTGTAAGAAGGTAACCCCCAGTGTATACGTGCAGTAATGCAATATTCATAATCATGAGTGCATATAGAGTGGAATCTCATGGTAATTAAATGACATAGCAATAAGTAATTATACTACGATCACCTATTGGGTGAAAAATGAAGGGGGCCATACATATACTTGTCACAGTCATGTGAGTTGCGGGTAAGCATAGTATGGATTAGTCAGAGGCCTAATTTAATCAGTAAGTGTAACTCATAATAAGCCAATTGCATCTAAGCCCACCAAACTGAATTAGGAAAGGTCGCAACTGATAATGAGTTGGCAGAATATGTCCTCAAACTGGAAAATAGGTTAGATTGAGAACTGCAGAGTAATCCATCTCGGATAGTTTTTAGAGGTGGAAGCAGCATAAAATCGAAACATCAAGGAAACAGGCAATTGCCAAGAATGCCACATGTATACATGATCATAGTGGTTTAGAGTATTGGTGGAGGTTACTTGCATTAAATGACCTCATGTATGATAAGAAGAAAGTATATAACGACATGCAGAGTACATTCACTTTCCTCGAAAACAAGGCACCAATCTTTTATTTTAGTGAAAACTAAAAGAAAAGTGACCCTCTGAAGACGACATTAAAGTATGGGAAAACTGTTCTAAAGTTACCTGAAGATATGGAGTATGTCTTGTGGTTTTAAGTCTCAGACGCGCATTGTGTGAATGTAACATTACTTATGACTTACTTTTTTTTATATTAAGCAGTGGAAGCACCTTGATTCAGCTAATGAAATACCCTTTTTTCATATAACAGGTAACTTTGGGCTGAAATAGTGCAATTTTTAGACTTTCAGAGGAGAAATATAAGTAGGGCAGCAGCAGTGCAAGCTTTACCAGCACATGATGCACACAGATCAAAAAACAAGTTTTGCTTCCTGATGAAATTGGTACAAGATGGCAGAGGCAAAGCAAGCTTCTGACTCTCAAAGAAGGCAGCAAGTGCATTCTTCCAATCCCTGTAGAACATCTCCATCTTGGGAGACTAGCATAAGCTTTCTTCACTCAGAGAACATTTCCGGATGAGGCATGGATAACATGCAGGTTTAATACAGGTCTCTAGATTAGGTTCATAACTCACTGAGTGTATTCCATTGATGGATAAGTGGGTGTCTATGCAAGTCTCGACATCATTCTCACTCAGGTGATATTCCACATCAACATTATGAAGGTCCCAAGTTTTCCCTATACTGAGAAGTAACAATTAAATTGTAGGTCATTGTAACTCGAAGCAGTGAAGCCACAGCCTAAGTTTCTATACTCTTGCAGGCCCACGTTGCAACCTCTTCAGAAAGGTTTTGAATGTGTTAAAGTCGAGGCACATTCATACAATTTCTCTCTTGAGAGGATACATCTTTCTAGTAGAATGAGCGGTGAAAGGAATCAAAACACTGGTTATTATTTTAATACAGAGCAACTAATGTGGCTAAACATTGATCCACTTGACTCTTTGATTTGAGTTTAGTAGGTTTATATATAAGTTCTAAAACAAGTTAATGTAGATCATTCTCAATGAAATCGTATAAAAATACAAACAGATCGGAGTAAGTCAAAATCTCCTTAAGAGATGTACCCTATATAGTACAAAGCAAATGACTAACTCTAAGAAAATGACGTATGTGATCAGAAGGAAAAAATTAAGGTTACATTGCATCAGATTATTCTCTTTAATGAGCATGAGTAACCTACCTTTCCCTACACTACCTTAATAAGGGCAACCCTAAACTAAAAGCATTTGGGCAAGGACAAAATCAAAAGAAGGAAAATGAAGGTGTCAGCCATCAGAGTCTTCAGTAGAAAGACTCTGACGATGGGTCGAGTAGCATAAACACAATGTGTGATCAGCGCACTCCGATTTTTTCAAAGTAATAATGGCTAATAAAGTTTCACAAAAAGATGCGTGCAACCCAGTGAACAGATAGCCAGCCTAGTATAATAGAGAATTCTTCTGGTGGTAGCCCACCAGTATACTGGATGCACAGCTGAAATTTCAGTATTTATACTTCACAATATTATACAGAAAAGATCCCAAATACTTCCTTCAGTTTAGACAGTACTTTTATAAAAAAGTATACCTTTTGAGAATCAAATTGTTATAATCAGCTGATCAAAAACTCTATGCATGTAGGTTATTACATGAATTGCAAATAACATTTTTTTTTTCATATGATGATAAACACATAGGGCCAGATGTAGGTGAGGGACATGTAACGATTCGAAAATACCGAATTTTACCGATTCGGTATTTTCGAATCGGTAAATGCTATGTAGGAAAATTATTCATCAAGATTCGGTATTTACCTAATCAGTATTTAGATTCGGTAATTGCCTTTCATTCCTATGGGCCTGGAGGCCCATAGGAATGAATGTCATTTACCGAATTGGTAAATACCGATTCGGTAAAAGGGGGAAAACATTGAAGAGTGTCAGGGTTTCACTTTGACACCCTGTTGTACCCCTCATTTGTGTATGGGTGCACATGTGGCACACATACATGCCCTAAGGGCATGTATGTCTGCAACATGGTACTGAAGTAATTTGCATGAATATGCTTTTTTGGGGGTTTTCATTATTTACCACCAACTTGTAGTTGGTGGTAAATAACGAATCCTAAGATGGGATAAGCACTCATTTAAGTGCTCCCTACATTAGGAATTCGGTAATTTACTGACTCGGTATTTAAGAATTCAGTAAATTACCGATTCCTTAAATTACCGATTCAGTAAAATACCGAATCCTTAATTTAGGCCCCTACATCAGAAAAGCCTATTACCGGTCGGTAATCGCCAAAATTCGTTAATTTCGGCTGTTACCGGCCGGTAATAGGCTTCCTACATCTGGCCCATAATCATTTAAACAATTACATATTTTTACAAAATTGCCCAGCAATGTCCAATGCATTTCGGGATTGAACTATTCCCTTCTTTAGGGGCCACTATGAAATAAAGAGACATAAATAGCGTATATAGCAGCGCATAATATCTTTCGTTTAAATGTGAGACATGGTGTATCCCGCAAGCGCGGTTTGTAGTAAGTTACTTTGGTTTTGTGCTCACTGGGCGAGCGGCGTAGCAGCCAAGTTTGTAAATCTATTCAAACTACAGGAGTTTCTCTCAAAGAGGCTGGTTAGGTAAGCAAATTTTATGCATAGATGGTTAAGCATTTGGTAGATGTAAGGACAAGCATTAGATCCTCATCACTATCAGTTTGTTTCAGGCTTTAAACACCCACAACGTTATAGGCGCTAAGGTTAACGAGAGAAGACTTTTCAGACAATTTTGTCTGTCAGGAGGTAATTCACTGGACCTTTATTCAGTATATCACTGGCTTTTGAACATCAGGCACCATATTTATGGTATTGCTTTCCATCTTTCAGCTCGTATGTTATTTCCTTTGTTTGGAATCCTCATGCAGTGATTTATTGTTTCTACAGCTTTTCAGTAAGTAAATACTGAGCTGTGTTCTAGTGGTTACAACTACAAGGTTTTTTGTACTAGCTTGTAGTGGTCGTTTCACAAGCTTTCTGTCACTGTTCACGTGTCAACTCACCTTATAGTGTGGGAGTTTGTATATTATTTGGGCATGTTCACTCTTGCTCACAATTTTCACAACACAAGAATTGATTTCATTATTCCCAATCACCACTAATTTTCTTTGCATTGCCTTCGGTAATATGTATATAGGGACTTTGTTGCCATCTATGGACATTTTCACGATGTATCTGTCACTTTTTTACATCACTGGAAACTAAAAATACTGGTACTTATTTATGTCTCTTTATTTCACAGTGGCCCCTGAAGAAGGGATTAATTCAATCCCAAAATGCATTGAGCATGACTGGGCACTTTTATAAAAATATGTAATTGTTAAAATGATTTTGTGTTTATCATCATATGAATTTTTTTTTTGTTATTTGCAAATCATGTAATAACCTACATGCATACAGTTTTTGATCGGATGATTATAATAATTTGATTCTCGAATGTTATACTTTTTATAAAAGTACTGTCTAAACTGAAGGAAGTATTTGGGATCTTTTCTTTTTGATATTGTGAAGTATAAATACTGTAATTTCAGCTGTGCATCCAGTATACTGGTGGGCTACCACCAGAAGAATTCTCGAGTAGCATAAAGCCACACAAGTAATAGCATAGGTTTTCCCAAGGAATCCCAAGATGGACTCTCTCCCTAATTAAACCACAGCACATAATATCATCTGCAGTCGACTCATGTGGATCCTCCTTGGGAAATTTCCATAGCTCTGGTACAGCTGGATACTTCAGCTACTCTACTCAGTCAGATAGCACCTTATCTCTCTTCGTCCTTGGCCATTCCTTTCCCATGTGAATTCTACTCCTTGCAGGTTACTATAATTCCCTTGGCCTATTCTTCTGTCTCATGCTTGGCTATCTTTTAACAAAAGTTCTTTATTCTAAATAATGAGGCTTATCCACACCTGCAATAGAAACAAATCAGCAACGTATGGTTCACACTTTAATTTTGAATGTGAATTCTATTTCAAAATCTCAATGTGAGCTGCAGCTAAACTCATTTCTTCTCGAGGCCTAGTTGCTAAGTTAACATGTACACAGGGGTACAAAATATATGCACCTTTATACAAACAAAAAAAGTAAATGCAATGAAATATATAAATGTCTCAGTATAAATACATATGCACTTGATTAACTCAAATTATGCATATAAACGTTAAACATTAATTGCACACACAAGTACCTCACAATACGACATTTCAGGTTATGTATCCTGTCACATTAATACATAAATTGTTACGTAACGTTTATTAATCACAATCTCAATACTTGTATTTCAAACAACCTCCCTTTAGTATAAACTGACCCACGCCTTTTAGTACATTAATAACAACAGTATAGTGCATGCCTACATTATCTTCAGATGGGATCAAGATTACACTTCCTCAAATGCCTCTGCAACAGGTGCAGTGCAATCACAGCGCTATTGTTGCACCAGTTCAAAATGCTGGGAGCATCCAGTGCTTCATTTTCATATAGGCGTGGTAGCAAGGGGGAGATCATACTGTCATGTCTGTTTGTTCAGGGTCCACCCTCACCCCAAAGAATCAGTTATGGCAGGGGTTAAATCCTGACGCCTTGCTATGCTCTGCATTAGTTGCTTGTCTTTCTTCATTAAGCAAACTCCAACATTGGGACCAAACAAAATGAAAGTAGTGAAGCTTCAGAAAACGCAAGTCATACAGGAAGTCAGCTCGTTGGGCGATAAATAGATCAGGAGGTGGATAATATTGACTGCTGGGCACAGCACACATTCATTTGAGACGGGTATTGGGCTGATGAAGCATAGTGTATTTGCATTCACAGAAGGAGTGAAGAAGGTTGACATTATTTAATTGTGACTGACCCATCATGCGCAAAAGGCAATGTGCGCCCAGGTGACTGCAGTGATTTCAACACTCAATTTGAGCTCTGGTGAAAGGCATGCAGTTGTCACAAATATAACCTCACATTCAAATCCTGTTAGTTCAAAACCCTTGAGGTATGCTCAGGGCCACTGGAATTAAGCATCAAGATAGGAACAGATTATTGCAGCAGTGTTTATTAAATAATATGAAGAGAAAATGCTAATTATGCCACATAACGCTGCCCATTTTGTGATACCATTACTTCATTATTTTCACATTTTTAGATTTCACTTAATTAGTAACGGTTTAATGGCAATAAGCAATTAAAGCTGACCAGGTAAACTTTGCGAAGGGTCTTGCATTGCTTAGCGATGCATGTCACTGCATTTTCAGTACATTCTGATCAGTTAGATTCAGAAGCAATTTTTTGTTTTGTTGCTAAATTCTGGAAATAATGCACTAGGTGATCAATTATGTGGCAAATATGGGAACCCTATAATTATGTGGTAAATACTGTAGATACAGAATCGTATCATTCCAGTGACACTGGGTATACTACAGGGAATAACGATCTCATACAATATATAGTTAGAGAAACTGACTTTAACTGCATTCACACAACCATATACTTCTCATCAAGGGCTCAGATGTCAATCAACATCTCTCCCCCCAGTTTATTTCCACAGCAATGCACCAACTAGAAAAGATATAAGACTGCAGTTGCACTACTCAGAAAAGGAAACGTATTCACAAAGGTAGGGTAGTGGCCACCTCGGTAAATGTTTGGCAAGACAACTCAGTGTGAGGGTAAGCAAATTATCCTATGTAATCACCTGGCTGTTGTAAACTGAAGCTGCAATATTTTCTTCTGTACATTAACTGTGTTTACTCGAAGGGCTTGTCTCCGATACGAGAATAGCCTCTGACACGCGAGGCAAATGTTTGTATGAAAATAGTGTCTATCCTTTAGAAATTGGGTTCTGCTTGTGAAGGCTGCTTGCTTTTGCCTCAGAAGAGCTAAACCTTGCACTAGCCACCCGCCTCAACCAAACGTATGGGAATTTGACTGCTTCTTGAGTCCACTGAGAGGAGGGGGCGCCTAGTGGGTCTGGTGCTCCATCTGTACATTTCCCGTCCCACCACCCTCTTCTGCTGTACCATTGGCAACAGCTCCACCAATCAAAAAAAGGACAATTACCTCTTCCTGAAAACACCAATGCATTTCAGTTAATGTTTACATTAAGGGTGTACGAAATTACACTCGTGAGACATTTACCACACACACATGGGTGGTAGAAACTGCACCACTTCTAAGTCACTGGTGATGTTTTACACTTCAAATAAACAACAAACATCACTTCTGGGCTTAATTCAGTGTTCAGAATTCTGAGCTACCCTGGAAGTCCAAATGAGGGATCATATGAAGGAGGTCGGTCACTTTCACTTGAATATCCTCATTGGTCACTCACTGTGTATGGATTACAAGAATAGCTTGTTGACTGCCTCTATATTAGCAGGACAAGTGTGTGGATGCCCTGTTGTCCATCTGGTTGCTCTCTCGGGATGGTGAAAGAGTCCAGGAAGTAACTTACAAGGTCTGGCCAGTCGCTGCTCTCAGTGAGGTAGATAGCACTGATCAGCCCCCATGGCAGAGCTCTAGTGGGGCCTAACCAGGGCCCAAGTGTGCGGCCGCCAAGTTGCAGAGTGCCTGGGGAGGACTCGCCTGATTCAACCGGCTGAAAAGATGAGACAGAACCCTGGGGGTCTGATCTCCAACCTGTCATGTGTCAGAGTGCACAGGACAGGATCCCTTAGAGGTCTACCCCGCTTCTCTTGTGTAAGAAGCGCTTACCGGTCTCTGGGTCAGAACTCCCGCTGGCCTGGGGAGTGGAAGCCCCCAGCCCTGCACTCTACTCTCTAGCCCACCATGTCAAAAAGTACATAAGACTAGGCCCACTAGCACTGGGAAGCTCTCCTGATTGGCCAGGTAACAGAACTCTTACTGGGCCCCAGGTCAGAGCTCCAGCTGCCCCAGGGCTCCATTTCACAGTCTAATGGGTCACCTAGAGCCCCGATGGGGTCCTGCAGGCCTGTGGAGGGCTCCCCTGCTTGACCGGGTTAAGGGGTTAAGAAACTCTGACTGGGAACTAGGTCAGAGCTCTAACTGCCAGAGGACAGAAGCCCCCATCCCTGGGGTCCATTCTTCAGCCTGCAGTGCCACTTAGTACCAAGGACAGGGTGCCACATGAACCAAGAGGGATACCCTGCATGGAAAGATTTAGAAGCCCTGACAGGCCCTGATTCAGAACTCCTGTTGGCCCCGGAATAGAAGACCCCTGCCCTGGACTTCATTCACCAGCCCGCCATGTCACAAAGTGCCCAGCACAGGGTTCCATGGGCAACTGCAAGGCTTCCCTGCTTGCCCAAGTTTAGAAACTCTGACAAGGTCCATGGTCAGAGCTCCAACTGGCCTGGTATTGGAAGCCTCAAAGCCCTGGGTTGTATTCTCCAGCTCAACATGTCTCTTAGAGCACAGGATGGATTCCCATAGGCCATGGGTGGCTCCCCTGCTTGGCCAAGTAAAGAAGCTTTCAATTGTCCCTGGGTCAGAGCTCATCTTGCTCAGGATCCTGCAGGCCCAGGATGGTTCCCCTTCTTGACTGGACTTAAAAGCTCTAAAGGGGCTTCGGGTCAGAGCTCCGATTTCTCCAGCGGTATAAGGCCCCGGTCCTGGGCTCCATTATCTGTCTGGCTGTGTTGTAAAGTGCCCACGATGGGGCCTTGCAGGCCAGAAGAATTCTCCCCTGCTTGGCTGGGTTAAGAAGCTCTGACCAGGTCAGAGCTCTAGCTCACCTGGGGATTGAAGCCACTGGCCCAGGGCTCCACTCTCCATTCTGACATGATGCAAAATACCGAGGATGGGGTCCCAAAAGCACCTTGAGGGCTTCCCTGCTTTGCTTTGAAAATCACACCCAGGTTCCAGGTCAGAGCTTTGTGAGACCCCATGCAACCTCTACCCAAGTCCCAACTAGGACATCTGTTTTGCGTACTCCATCGGAATGCATGACACACCTAAATGGACCATCTCCTCTGGATTGGCAGTCTGCTCTGGAAGTCCCAATATGGGTTCATTTGACTTTTCAAGCCAGAGCTCCAGGAGGCAGTTTGGTCCCTCCTTCACTGGGTGTGCATAGATTTTAAAAAAAGGCAAGTGCATTTTCTTTCGGATTAGTTGGAGCAAGATACCAGGCACCAACTTGTCACCTGGTTTTCCTCCCCAGGTATTGTAAAGACCCAGGACAGCCTGGTCTGGGGCCTCAGGGGCTCAGGTCCGAGTCTGCCTTCCACCCATGTACAAAGGCCCTTTCCTCTGAGACTGCCTTCAAGGACAGCAGGCAGAGAAACAAAGCAAACACCTTTGTGCAGGGTGGCCAGCACAGTACACTAATTGATGGAAAGCGGGTGTTTGGGTCATGGAAGCATCTCCTGGGCACTGGCCTCAGTGTGCATGGCCACTCTGGTCTTTTTCTGCAGTGGACCTCAGCACTCTGGTCACCACATGACCAGGGCCATCTAGTTGTTTGGTCAATAGGAGTGCAAGGCACAACAAAATGACTATACTGCCTCTGAAAACCTGATGAGAACTCATGTGTTGCTTGAAACCTAGTTAGTGCTACAGGAGTATGGATACATTTGTGTGAATGTCCCCCTCGGTCACCTGGTATGCATGGATTCCAAGAATGGCTAGAGGACTTCCTCTGTATTAGTAGTGAGAGGGTCTGTGTGACATGCTGTCCATTTGATTGCTCTGCCCAGGTGGTGTAAGGTTTCTGAAAGCCCTGTACAAGCAATCAGATTGACCATCCATGCTCTTGGTGGGGTAACAAGCTCTGCCAGGGTCCCAGACCAAACCTCAGCTGGGCCGTTTGGAACTGGGCTCCATGCACTACTCCACTATTTCTCAGTGTGCCCAGGATAGACTTCCACAGGCTTGAGGGACTCTCCGCTGCTTTGCCAGGGTAGAAAACTCTCAGTGGAGGCCAGGTGGGGTTTTTGTGTGGGCCCATCCTTTCATCGCTGGGACTAAGGACAGGCCAAGGGTCTGCGATTTATCCTGTGGAGTCTCTCCAATTTAAGTAGAAAAGCTTTCGAGGAAGCATGGTGTAAACAGATGGCTGTCCTTCGTGTCTAGCCATCCAGTGCCAAACTCAAAAGGGGTGAATGGGGTGACCAGATGGGCTGCCCTGGAAGTACCAATGAGAGGCATCTGATGTGTCAAGCCCTCAGAGGGCTCGAGAAGGTGGGACACATTTGCTCAAATGAATGTTCCCTTCTGTTTACAGGAATGCAGAGATTACAAAAAATACTATTAGCCTTCCTCCATTTTAATAAGGTTAAGGTGCTTGGGGTATTTCACCATGGATGGTTTGCAGACTCTGTGCATCCCCTGCCAATCCCCCAGGTGCCTATGCCTCCCCAGATACCTTCCAACTATGATGATCTTGTCCGGGAACCAGGCTTCTGAGAGAATAAGCAGGGTTTTGGAAGAGAAACCTCTCTATCAGTGTAGCCTACTTGTGGATACTTGGAAGTCCTTATGAGGCCTGATGATTTAAGCCCAGTCAGGGGTCCAGGAGGTCAGATACATTTGCTCAAATGTCTCCCCTTTGTCATCCTGTATCCATTTGTTACAAGAAAGACCAGTGGCCTTCCTCTATTTTAGTAGGGTAAAAGTGCTTGGAACCTGGAAGTCATCTGTTGAGTCTCCATGGGCATCGCAAAGGCCCTACCCAGCCTGTCCTGGACCTGTGTCACCCCTCCACCCCTGCTTGTGGAGTCTGTCCAGGACGTCACAACAAGGGTATGCAGTTCTTTTTTTTTTAAAGAACAGATGCAGTTTGAGAAAATAGGTAGGGTTATGAACTTCCCATGCAGCATTTTATACAAAAGATCTCTGGCAAAGAGCCCCCTTGAGGGTGATGGTCAAGCATTGCAACGCTGGCCCAATGAGGAGCATGCCCTATGATAAAGCATGACACCCTTCTGGGTGTGTGAGGGCTCTTGTTCCTGAGTGATCAGATCCCTCTGCCTGGTCCCTCAGTTCATAACAATATTTAGTTTCTCAAACTACATCTGTTCTTAAAAAAATTAACTGCATATCCTTGTTGTGACGTCTTGTATAGTAAGGAGCATGTATGCTGGACCAATAAGTGCTAATGGTCCCCTGTTTTTGGATATGAAGTCATGGAGCCAGCCATCCTAGAGAGCAGACAGAATGGATTGCTTGGAGACGATCTGGCCAGCACTGCACTGTGATCAATTAAGCATACTTGATCCACTTGTGAAAGGTCTGCTTGGCAAGCCTCAGCTGTTATTTCAAGAAAAGATCTCCTGACCTGCATGAAACTTGCTGACTTGAGAATGTGCTTTCCATGGAAGCGGTTCTATTTTGTTGATTTTTGGAACTGTGGCCTTGCTGAAGAGGGACAGAAGAGGGCATTTGTACAGTGCGTAAAATTCATGGACAGATAAAGACAAACCAAAGGGAAATCATTTATCAAGATTGCTTTCATTAATCAAGAACAAAAGTCGAAGTTTAGAACATGATCAGATACCGTCATTGTTCCAACCATAAACAAAGCTGACTAGCAATTTAGTGCCCCGCAGAGCAGGTTACAGGAAACTAAAGTGCTTTGGTACCTGGGGTGAGTATGATTGCCAAGCTGAAACTTTGAGGAATTTACAGAAGGACACCACCATGAAAGGAGCTTTTGGCTTAATTTTACTCAACACAGAAAACCTCACTGGGTCTTAACAGAGAAAGAACTGACGGATCAATAGCGTTTTCTCGATTTTGTGGCTGGTGATGCAGAATGTTTTTAGTTTGTGGAGTAATTTGTTTTGTTAATTCAAATAACAAAGAAGATACCTCCATGCTAATTAGTTACATGATCCCCAGAGGTCAGCATTAATAATAAAGAGGGAAACTGAAATTGGAAAACACTATTCTAGAAAAAGTGGATAACTTTGAGTATCTGGGTGTCAGAATTTCAGAACATATGTCATGATCACCGTATATAGCAGTCTGATAATTCAGCACAGAGAAGCTGCTGTATTAAAAATACGCAAGGCTACCTCACTAAGATCAGTGACTCTAGCTTTACAATTATATAGGCCAAAGGATGCGCTTTATAGAGCTGAGATTTGTGCAACCAAAATGTCAATAATTTGAACATCAAGAAGAACACATTTGTAAGAGAGCTCCTTCAAATGCCCACCAGCACAACTTTGCCCCCCTGATCTAAATTTGTATTTAAAGCGAATACTTAATATTGCACATTTGAGACCTCTAGTATACTGGCTAACAATATGGCACACTGAAGAGCTACAATCATACAGAAACGGGTTAATCAAGATGTTGCATTAACCCAAAGCAGTACCTTGGCTGAACAACATAAAAAATTGGCTTGATGGGGCGTGGTTTTGACGCCGTCCAAGATGGCCACCTGATCGTGAAGCTACGGCACACCGGGATGAACTTTGGACTGCCAATGTGTTTTTTCGCAATCCCTCCTTGTCGGACAACGACCTCTCTGCAGGCGGAATACCTCGTCAGCATGGTGAGATGCCTGTAATTTTGAAGCGCGTTAGCGCTTCTCCGCCATTTCCATGCCGCTTCGCTCACCTCAGCGTGCCCGCCATTTTACCTGCATTGTTCCTGTCAGTGTTTATCCCGCAATGCGTGCGGGACGCATTTCTACGACAGCTTTTTACATTTCGGCATCTTAAAGGCCTTTTCTGATTTTTCTTCATGGCTGCTTCTATTTCCAGTTTCATATACCACATCTATGACACTATTATTCATATGAATGTGCTCTTTATGACATTTTAATCTCAGAAGAGCTCAGTTTTTTTTTTCTCCTCATCACCAGGTGCCTCTTTTTAAATAATTTGCCTGTCTTTGTCACTTTTATCAAGGCTCTCCCACTTGGACGTTACTATTTCAGGTCATGTGACTCTTTTTCATCATTTGTTTCATTATTGGCTATCCTCCTAATGTAACTTTTGGATCATTTCAACTTGGTGCATACATTACTTCTCTTGGGAAGTTTGCTACCACGATTGCTGTATAGCTTTCCTTTGGCACTCTTCTTGTGCAACGAACATAGTTCTACCTGTTTGGCTCCTTTTATGGGAAAACTACGCAAGCCACAATTTATATTTGTTCCTAAAGGGTGCACCTCAACAACAGCTCCATCTCCATTGTCAGTGGTGCCTCCATCTCTTGTTGCTGGAGAGATGGCTGGGGTAACTTCCACTCACACCCCTCATCACATACTGAAACTAATAAATCTACACCACCATCTTCAACTTCTAAATGACTGAAGCATGATCCTCCCTCTCCGGGCAGGACATCTCCTCCCATTTCCCTGGAATTGCTGCTGGAGGAAATCTGTGTCTTACGTCTGTTTGTAGAGGAAACAAATAGCAAAATGCAATCCCTGGAGGAAAAGTGGCTCTCAATGGAGAATAGAGTGTCTACAATGGAGCAGCAAATCTCAATTGTCCAAGGTGACTCTCAGAGACTTACTTCTCTGGAGAAGGAAGCACACAGGCTCCAACAGCATACTGAAGATTTGGAAAATCAAAACAAGAGGAACAATCTACGTATTTATGGACTACCTGAAGCTTTAGAGGGGGACGACCCTGTTTCCTTCTTCTCCCCTTTTTTGCTGCAACTGTTCGACATGCCTCCTTCAAAGTACCTCAGCATTCAGAGAGCTCACAGACTTGGCTCTCGCCCTCCGCTTTCTGCTTCTTCAGTCAGACCTAGAGGAGTCATCATCCTCTTTTTCTTTATATTTACTGACTTGCTCTCTGTCCTTTCTGCAACCAGAGCTAAGCAACAACTTTCTTGGCTTGGTCAAAGAGTCTTCCAATCTCAGGATGTTTCCAATGCTACTGCAGCCAGAAGAAAGGAGTTTCTTAATCTTCGAGCACCTCTCTGCTCTCTTGGAGCTCGTTATGGCCTTTTTCATCCCTGCATTTTTAAGGTGACTTTTCAAAACCGGATTTCGTCATTTGAAGACCTTGCGTAACTTAAGAAATGTATCCATTCTCACACTACAAGTAACATGGACACTGCTGGTCCTTCTAATGGTTGATTAGCTATACACTTATTCATATTTCTTTCCAGTTTTCCATATAGTTGACGTATGATTCAATGGCGTATTCCATATGTGTTTTTTCCCATTTCTCATGTTTGTTAGAAAAGTAACTTTTTGAATTCTTATCTGGTAGCAACATAGATTTTGTTAGTTCTTCTAATTGTTGATTAGCTTTATTCCTACTGTTATTTCTTTGTATTTTCAATCTTTTGCATTTCCTATGTTTACGGTAAATTTTGTTTTTCTAGTATGTATGATGTTTGTTTTATCTTTTTCTTATTTCCCTACAGGTTCGTCTGTTCTTTTTATCTTGTTTGGTTTGTCTCCTTATCCCTGCCTTGTCCTGGTGTGGTCCAGACTTCCCAGGTTCGGGCGTTTCATCTTTTCGTGTGTCGTCATTGCCCCATTGTTATCTCGTTTTTGTCCCCTTAGGTATGCTTCTTCAGTCGTCCTCTTTGAATGTGTACTGTCTCTTCTTCTTTTGGCTCTCCTTTCTCTTTCCTCTTACCTCTTTCCCTTCTTTTTTCTTTCTTTTCACTGGTATACACTATCTTTTGTTTCCTATCTTTTATATTCCTCTTTCCTATTTCTCAACCTCATTGCGGGTCCTTTTTTTACTCTCCTTTCCCCTTCTTTTCTTTTTTCTTCTTTCAGAAGTTCATTGTGGAATGTATTGTTCTTTATTTTACTGCTCTTCTTCTAATTGACTTCCCTTTTTCCTTCCTGTCTCCATTCCCTTAGTCCCATTTGTTTCTTGTTTCACTCTTTTTCTACTGCATATTTTGTACTTTATGTATTTTTGATGGTTTTACATTCACATCTCTTGGAATGTGAAAGGTTTTGTTAACCCAATTAAAAGACAAAGAATACTTTCCCATCTTGCCTCTTATAACCCTGATTTAGTTCTCATACAAGAGACCCACCTTACAGAAATTGAGGCGTTAAAATTAAAAAGAGGCTGGGTGGGTTCACTTTTATTCTCCCCTTCTACCAATAAGAAAAATGGTGTTATAATTTTATGCCACAAGAAATTGAATTGTAAAGGCAAATAGCAAGAAATTGACACAGAAGGTATACGGTTGTTAGCTAAGTTGTTAATTAATAATGTTTCTTTAACTATTTTTAATATTTATGGACCTACACATTCTGATTGTTCATTTTGGCCTCTGATTACGCAGAAATGTATTAATTTAGGGATGATATTTTTATATTAGGAGGCAATTGCAATCAAGTTGTAGACCCATTTCTTGATCGCCAATCTCATGCTCGCTTTATTCCTCACAACACTTATAAACATTTTTTCAACACTATCTCTCAAACACACCTTGAAGACTCTTGGAGACTTTCCAACCCCAATACTCTTGATATTTCTTTCTTCTCTCCTCCTCACAACTCCCTATCCTGTCTAGATTATATTTTTCTCTCTCAGTCTTTATCTCAAAATCTACTATCCTCCATTCTTGAGCTTATCGTCATCTCTGATCATGCCCTAATTGTAACAGATCTTGATTTGCTCCCTTCACATCCCAGGTCCTCCTATTGGCGTTTTAATAACTCTCTTCTTCTGGACCCTCTTTCTTCTTCTTCTTTTCGCACTTTAGCAAATTTTTTTTTTTACCTCAACAGTGACCCCAATCCTCCCTCCATATCTTATGGGATTCCTTTAAAGCTACTGCAAGAGGCTTTATTATAGACTTTATCTAAAGAAAAAAGAAACGTTTCCTCCAACGACGAAAAGCAGCATTGGCACATATTAAGATTTTAGAACATAAATTCTATACTTCTTCGATGGACTCGGTCTTACCAGAATTGATACGTGCTAAATTAGCATTCAATAAAAATACTACTGATAATGTGTTCTCAAAACTTTTCCGTAGTAGCACTCGATACTACAGTGGTTGTAATAAAGCAGGTAAACACTTAGCGAATTACCTCAAAACACGTAAAGACCGCACTTTAATTGACTTTATTCTCCAAATGGCTCTCTTGTGCACAAAGATCAGAACATTTTCAATGAATTTATGCTTTTTTATAAGGATCTTTATACCCCAGAATCCCCTCCTTCCTCTTCTCTTATCCAAACATATCTCAATAAACTTCCAACTCCCTCCAATTCTCATCTTAATCTTTCTGATCTTGAAACAGATCTATCCTTTAATGAATTATCCACTGCCTTAAAAACCTTACCGAAAGGAAAGACTCCTGGCCCAGATGGTTTTTCAGTTGAATTTTATTAGCATTTTTCTCATTTACTACTCCCTAAACTCTTAAATCTTTTCCACTCTTTTTTTATAGCCAGTAAGACAGAAGGTACTTTTCAGGAAGCCATAATTTGCCTCATACATAAAGAAGGCCGAGACCCCATATTTTGTAAACATTATTGCCCGGTTTCCCTGGTCAATGTTGATTATAAACTATTTGCTAAAACGCTTGTCTTACATCTAGACACTCTCATGCCTCACTTGATTGGTAAGGAGCAATGTGGTTTTGTCAAAGGTAGGCTTACTTCAGATCATTCTCGTCTTTTTCTTAATGTTTTAAACAAAATCCCCCCTCTTTCCACATCCTTAGCGGCAATTTCTGTTGATGCTGAAAAAGCTTTTGACAGAGTTGATAGGTCTTTTTATTTGCATCGTTGAAGTGGCACGGTTTTGGTCCCAAATTTATTTCACTTATCTCTTTATTGTACTCGCCCCCAGAGCGTCGGTATTAGTTAATGTCTGTGTCTCATCTTATTTTCCTCTTCAATGCGGAGTTCGCCAAGGCTGCCCTCTTTCCCCTCTCCTCTTCACCTTAGCTCTTGAATCCTTCCTATCCTCTATTCGCAATAATGACTCTATTTCTGGGTTTTCTTATGGTGATCATCATTTAAAACTTTCCGCTTATGTGGACGATATCCTACTTTTTATTTCTGCGCCCAAAACTTCTATTATCCCTTTATTACATGAATTTGCTTCCTTTTCCCTTGTTTCTGGTTATAAAATCAATTCAGACAAAACAGAAATTCTCCCCCTCACTAAGTTTTGTCTTCCTCATTCTTTTTCTTTCACTGGCTTTGCCTGCAACAGTTCAAAAATCAAATATTTAGGTATGTGGTTTTCCAACTCCATCGATTCTTCTATTAAATTAAATATGTCTGCAGTCTTATCCCGAATTGACAAACTACTTTCCTCATGCACCCCCTTTTTCTTTCTTGGTGGATTTGGTTAGACTCAATCAAAATGATGATTACCCCTATTTTGATTTATACATTCTCCATGCTCCCCATTCATATTCCTGGTTTTTATTTTAAGCATATGAACTCTTGTCTTTCTAAGTTTCTTTGAAAGAACAAGAAAGCCAGGATCTCCTTATCTTCTCTTCGCAAGGCAAAGTCTAATGGAGGTGTGAACTTTCCTGACTTTCTTCTCTATCATAAGTCCTTTTCCCTTCGTCAGGCCTCGAAATGGCTCCTTTCCAAACCTTCCCCCTTCACTCCCCTTTGGCTATCCATTGGATAAACCTTATTATTACCCTTCTCGTTAAAGGAAGTTATGGCTCTTTCTGCCAAAACTCCTTATTCATCTCTTCCCTTGTTTAAGCACACGTGTTCCCTTTTGAAACCTTTGATGCAACCTAATCCCATCTCTAGAGAATCCTTTTTAAAATCTCCAACTTGGCATAATTCCCTTATTCTCATTAATAACAGAACCATTTTTTGGAAAGCTTGGAGGTTAAAGAGCATAATTTGGGTGAAAAACCTTTTTGGTGTATTATCTCCATATTCCTTTCCCCAATTTCAAGCCTTATTCCATTGTTCCCTGTCCTTTTTACAGAAATTGACTACTCTCATGGCGGTTACCCTCGATACTTACTACTCTCTTCCCTCTTCACCTCGTCCTATTGTCCAAACTTTTCTTCTTAAGATACTTCTTTCTCAACCCAAAGCTTCTCTCCTCTATAAATACTTCTCAGCTCCTAATCCAGACCATGCAAAATCCAAATAGGAACTCTCTTGGGAATCTGACCAGGGATGTGAATAGACTATCATTTTGTAGGACAGATTTTGGTCCCGTTCTCTAAAAATTTCTCGCTCTGCTTTTCTTAGCCAATCTATGTTTTTCCTTTACCATAAACTTTATCTCACCCCTGCTTCTATAGCTTGATTTTCCAATTATACTGATTCTAATTGTTGGACCTGTGGTTCTTTTAATGCCAATCTTATACATCTTCTCTTCATTTGCCCTTCGGTTTCTAACTTTTGGGGGAATTTCTTATTCCATTCCTCTTCTTTTCTCTGGAAGTCTTTCTGATTCCTTAGATCTACCCTCCCATAATCATGGTCTCCTCAACCTTCTGCTTCCCCAGCTTTCCAACATAACTCTCTCAAGTGGAAAACATCTACAAAACTCTCTTTTGAACACTGGTGGAATAGTCTTTGCTATATTCATTGACTTTACATTGCTTTCGCCTCCTCCTGTAAGCCAACGGTTAATAGAGATCTTTTGTGGTTACCTCTTACAACTTATTTAGGCCACCTAGTTTTAACAGATACATCTCATTTAAATTCTGAAAACTTTAAACCTCCTTGAATGTTTACTTTCTCTGTTCTTTGCTTTTTTACCCTTGTTAGCTTATTATACGTATTAACTAATTAGGAGTTCATTCACATTCCTTTATAATATGCATTATTCTATTATACCAATGTGTAAGACATGTTTCCTTTCTCACCCCCTTCTCTCCCCCTCCCCATCTTCCCTCCTTATTCCCTATGAAATTTAAAACAGATTTCATGTTTTTCATTGCACATTGCCAATTCTTCCGTTTAATATACTTAACTCTGTATTGCTGATCTTTTGTATTTCTTGTTATTTTTCAAATAAAGCTTTTTAAACTTTAAAAAAAAATGGCTTGATGTCCTAAACTTGTGCTACTTTTGGGACGATCCAAGAAGTATCAATGGCAGTTCATACAACCTCCTGAAAAAGAAATATTCACTCTTTATAGAGACAAAGGTTTACAAGCTTCACAGGAGGAACATTAACTAATCAATTCATACATTTTAAGCCCTGCCCAAAATTTGAATCTTTTATGGATGCTATAGTCCCACAACATGATAAAACTCAATGTAATAAATTTAGATTGGGGATTTTACCCACAAACAATTTTTCACAGATATGAAGTATAGGCACTAACGACTCCACCTGCTGCCCATTCTGCATGAATGTGTCCAAAACAGAGGAGCATATTTTGTTTTTCAGCCCCACTTATTTAGAGGCCAGATGAAAATTAATTTGACCAATATGTCGGACTCTGGGTGTGAGGGCTATAAAACAGCAATAACGGTTTTAAGGCGTATACACAAGGCTATATTGTCTTTGGACACAGTAGATTTTTATACTCGTCTTGGTGCCTAAGGAAACGTGTTATGAACTGAATCATGTAGTAGTATGTTTGGAACATAGTATTTTTATACTGAAGTTTTAATATTTTAAAAAATGTTGTATTTAGTTATGTGTTCTTAAGGAAGTTTAATTGGGATGATTGATAGTGCATGGTATGCTTTATGAGGTGATTCCCCCAAAAAAACAACAGAACTAGATTTGCATTCAACTTCTTAGAGGGACAAATGGTATTCAGCCAAACAAGATTGAATAATAACAGGTCTGTGGTGTTCATAGACATCCGGGGCTGCATTTGTGCTACACTAATCAGATTAGTACATGTCCATCCTTCACCATCAGGTGTGCATAACCCACTCAACCCTGTTTTTGTGATAGCCATTGGGAATTGCAATTATTTCCCATGAACGTGGAATTCCCGGTAAGGATGGGTCATAAGCTCACATTTATGAAATCCCTGCCCTATATATTCTCCATCCATTGCTGCTATCGACTTGATGAGTTACTGAGGTACTTGGATCAGCCCTGAGCATGGCTGGCAACATCCCTGGCGGACCACCAACAAGATTTATCTAGGTGGACCTGTGGCAGAATCATTAACAGCTAAGCAGCCTGACTGTCCATGGCACCAGCATTAACTTCTGCTGCCTCCCAGATGTAACCCAGGTACAGTACACAGTACAAAGTACATCCCAGTGCAAGTTGGCCACTTGGGCAGGGGCAGGATGTGGGGTGGGCTCATCTACCCACCAAGAACAACCTGGCTTAAACATGCCAGGGCTGGGGGCAGGGGAAGCCTGGCCTCTGAGTCTGGGAGGTACTTGGTGTGTTAAAAAGCCCTCCCCTGATGGAAACCATGCTCACCCAGCACAATCCTGGGGAACTGTACTGTAGTGCCTCCTTGTGCTGGGCCTGCTGCCTGTACTCTCTGTACCTTATCATGGCCCATCTCAGCTTTGGGTGACTGAGGATTTGCTGGGCCTGGGCAGC
Organism: Lissotriton helveticus; assembly: GCF_964261635.1. Lineage (NCBI taxonomy): Eukaryota > Metazoa > Chordata > Amphibia > Caudata > Salamandridae > Lissotriton > Lissotriton helveticus. Next base: position 1,298,125,168 of record NC_136061.1, read on the forward strand.
AAGAAACAATGGAATAGTACAGTGGAAGGGCCATGAGTGAACACCTGACTCCTCTCCGCGGAGACACTGTGTCACTTACAGATGCCGCAGTCATGAACCCCAGTGGTCACGTGCAATTGCTGCTTAGAAAGGGGGGGGTGGCCCTGGCTGCTTAGACGTCCAGGCACCCATCCCAAGGGTATTTGCATGAGTTGTTCTGACGGTTGGTAATAACTTAACTCTTCTCCACTGATGCATCCGAGAAACGGGCATGGAGTGGACTGGCCCAGGGGCACGGCTGAGGCCGATGCCTTGGCAGGCACTCCTTGCTCTCTCTGGAAATGGAGAGTGGCAGACAGTTGCCGTCCAGGTGGAGCAACCCTCCAAAATGGCCAGGTACCTGGCTGCCCAGTCCTGTGTGACTGGGCTGGGGTTTGAATAATTGTGGAGACCCACCCGGAAGTCTGAGTCGGTTGGTGTTGGATCTGTCTGCCTCCCCTTCTGGGAGAGCAGCTCACCTGCTAGGTGCTGCAGGGTGGGGCTTCTGAGCTGAGCGCCTGTAATCCTTTTAATTTGTCCTGTCTGAATCCAGGAGAGGAAGCGTGTAGTAGGTGTGAGAATTGAATTGCAAGACACATTTATCATCAACACTTCAAACCCACTTTGCAACCCCAGGTTCCTCCCAGGGCTATGTTTGTCTGAAGGTTGCATGAACACCAATGGTCCCGAGGCCCACCCAGCCTTGGGCTGTCATTGGGAGCTCTACTCCATTTTCCCCAATATGTTAACTTGATTGTCTGTTGCAGGGCCTGCCACCATGGTCCTACCATAGAGCATTGACAGTAGTGTGTTTCTCCTTCCCAGGGACGGTGTAAAAATCTGGAGTCCTCCTCCCCCAGAGATGCAGAGATTGGATATTTAAATCCCTAGTGCAAGAACTGAGGTCAGTGCACCAACACAAATTAGAAATCTAGGTGGACTGCTGCCCAAACGCAACCCACTGAGCAATACTGTGATGGAAATGTATTCTTGAAATGTTTCACTCCCATTAGATAAGTAGGGGAACAGTAAAGGCACTCCAAACCCTCTTTTGTTTATGAATCACACACACAAGGGTCACTCCAAAAATATAAAATGCATTTACAATATTTATTTTAAAATTTCTAATTTAGTGCATGCAATATTGAATGGTAACATCACAGAAGATGAAAATTAAAGCAGCAAAGCATTTCAGGAACAATGAAAACAGCAGGAAAAAGTTTTTAATTTTGTGAGCCTAACACTCTCACAGTGCTGTCTCTAGGTGCTATGCTCTTTTAGCAGAATCAATAAATTATACGCCTGTACTCTGAGTTTCAGAGGTGGTGTGCATAACTGATTTAGGGCAACAAGATCTGTTGGTCATCTGGAAGAACTTTTCTGTTATTCGGGCAAAATTGCTATGACATTGTGTCTGTTCAAAACATGTCAGTTTAGTTAGTCAGTAAAGCCTCAAAAGAGTCTCACCGGGGCCGCTTTTGATTAAGGTGGAATATTGTACCCTGCTGGCCGTCTTGGTATTTGCCCACATGAAGTTCCTCTCCTAACTAAGGTCTGAAACCTATGGTTTTTAGGATTTGAAAAATATTTTTTTCTTATATTCACGAAATAAATGTAAATGTAAATGTAGTTGAGCTTATATAGCGCACAGCCACCCGCAGTGGGTTTCCCGGCGCTTGCTTAGGGAACCCTTCCTGGTATTCCCCTGTGAGATAGCAGGGTATCCACAAGGTGAAAGTCAGGCATCCCGCCGCGAGGGGCCGTTGTGGAGATTAAGCAAGCTATTGCCCAGAGGCACAGAGTGTGAACCCGTGAGTCGAGGAGGCACCAGGACGAGAATTATCGAGTCCGTGGAATTTTTAGCCCAAGACCCGCCGAGGCGGGGAATTGAACCCTGGTTCAGGACCGATCTCAGCTTCCGGGTCTGCTGCCTCTAACCCCTGAGCCACACTTCTCCAGGGCTTAGAGACACTAAGGAACCTACAATAGTAAACTAAAATGGCACAAAGTTCGTTATCTATAGCCACATAATTACATTATGGAAAACATGTCAACCTAAACAATGAGCAGCCATGATGATAAAAGTATTTCCTTTGTGTGATTCAAGAACATCAATTTTTTCACGAAAAAGAAATTGGAGAATCTAAAATAAAAATAGAAAGGTCTGAACCCACAGTATAATGAAAATAGAAAAATCTAAAAATGCATTTAAGAGCAAGTCGCACTTACTATGAATGAAACAGAAAAGCCCGAAAAGACAAATGTTGACAATAGACAAGTATGGATAGAGAAATGATGAAAATTAATGGTCATAGTGTTTATGACATCCTCGGAATAAGTTGTAACGTAAACGATAAACATCGGGCAACAGAGTTCTAAACTAAACAATCAACAACTATTTAAGCATAGAGAATGTGTTTTTCAGAAACTTGATTATCACCACTTCAATGACACTTTTTGCAGAACAAGTAAATACACTAGAAATGTGCATTTGATGGAACCAAAGTTATTCACTTGGCGCTGTTCAATAACACACATTTTCATAACCGAATAAAAATGTCCCTGCATTGAAGAACACAGTGATATGACAAGGGCAGGTGTCTGAACTGCCCTGGGGTGTAAAACCCCAGAGCCCCTAGTTGAGTGCAGTGTAGTCCCAAGTCTGCGTGTGAGCTCTGGCCATGGGTGACTGCCTCTGCTCCAGACAGCTGTAACCCCTGCCTATGATCTGGGAAAAGGTGTGGTGCTGGTCATCCCTGTGTTAAAGAGGCCTCCCTGTGTGCTCAAAGGGTTGTCTCAGGTCCTCATGCTTTCGGATCTGACCATGACCTCACATTAAGCATGGTGGCAAAGCTGTGCCAAGCTTTTGTCTCCATCTGTTGATGTCCACATGTCCGTGTCCCTCCATTGTGCCTGGCAGAAGGGATTGAGCCCAAGGGAGAGTTGCCTCCATGTGTGGTAGGGTGTCTAGCTCTCACGCCTTCCACCCTGCACAACTGGTTGTCCCTGGCACCCCTCCTTTCAGGTCTGCATATGACCAGATGATCTAAGCGGGCACCAGCAGAGGTGCTGATAACCAAGTTGTTGACTTGAGGCAGGGCCTCTTGGTACAGGCCACTCTGGCAAGTGGCCCCCGTGTAACAGGGCTATCTGCACCTTGTTCATGTGTTCCATTAGCCCACATATGTTTTTGATGCCCAGTCAGACTCAAACCACCTTGACTAACCATGGCTGAAATCCTGGGAGGTCCCTTGGCATCTGGGCCTAATGCCTGAGTTAGCAATAGCCAGTCGGGGAAAGGGTGTGATCGTCCTTACCCAGGGCAGGGTGGTGTTGGACTGCGGAGGCCTTGGGGCTTTTCAGAGCTGAACAGAGACAGGATTAGCCATGGCTTAAGCTAGGGGCAGAGCAACCGTACCTGCCTGTGGGACATGGTGGCGTTGGGCAAGCAAGGAGAGTGGGGCTCCTCCATGCTTAACAGTTCCAGTCATCCCCAGTTAAAGGTAAGCAAAGCCATGGATTTCACATAAAAGGCCCGATCCCCAGAATCTGAGTCTTCAGCCACCGGGAGGAGACAACAAGTCTACCTGGGGTAGGGTGGTGTGTCCCCCTCCTTTAACTGTTCGCCAATTTTCAAGACATGACCAGTTAGCTTGCTGGCTTCCAAATCATGTTTCATTCTCAAGGCTGATCCAGCCAATCAACAATTATGGGTGTACCAACTTGGAGTCCCGTCTATGAGCCATCTCACGGCCTAATTTAAATTTCATACAGCCCCAATTTATATTTTATGTTTTACTTACTCTTGCATTCCCTAACAGTATGTGCTTTTTCCAAAATGTTTTGTTTTTGCATTTTTTCATGCAACATATTATATATGTATAGTGCGTATTGTGAAAAGAGTCACTTCTGGGGTCTGTATGAGTACAGGTTGCACATGGGTATTTATAAATGGAAACAATTAAGAGTTGTAGCGTTCAGGCCAATGGATTTGCACATTTCTCACAGTGCCTATCATTGGGTCATAAAAGAGATCGAAGTATGTGCTCATCAAATCCTTCGCCTCTCTGCTGAGTGCACAGAGCCCTAGGTTATGTATGCTAATTGGAATTGTGTTATATCCGACTGTTTGTGAAGAAAGTACACAGCTGTCAAAATATTAACAGTGCGAAAGTTAAAGGAACTGCCGTGCTTAAAAGGGAATGGGTGCATTTTATGAATGCTGGGCAGGTGGAGTAAAGGAGAAGCAAGGAAGTACGTTCAGAAGGCTGAAGAGGAAAGAGATGAGGTGTGAGATGTGTTGATTGTTTCAGAAACATATGAAGAGACAAAGGGGCATATTCTCAAGGAGCTATTGTTGTGTTATCAGCACTGCATCGCAACCAAAATCGCGATAAATTTACTGCCCCATTTACAAGCTGGTGCTAACAGCCCATATCACCAGTATTCCGGTAATAGTATCCTCAAAAAACATCGCCAAGGATGACCCCGGCAACTATAGCTAATGAGATACAGAGTAGGCATTTCCAAGCAAAAAGCCACGACAACACCACACCACAACATTCTCAACAACCAGCCAGATCGGCGATAAGATCACAAAACATGCGATAAGGCGCGGTAGCAGCAGGAAATTAACACCTACTTTGACCTGGTACAAAGCCGGATGACAACCTGCAGCATAAAGGGAGCCCAGCCCAGAGCCACACCTGAAGAACAACAGATGCCATGGAGCTACTGACCATGCAGCTTGGAGCCACCACAGGGCCACAACACCCATCGCAACCACTCCCGGGGCCACACCCCGGGAACCCCAGACCAAGAGATTGCACATCAACATCACGAAATCATGAACAAAATAATTTGCCTTATGCCGCAGAATCACAACAACTAACAATCTTGTGAGGACAGAAAAAGCAGAATCAATCATTCAAAATTGAAAGTCCAAACCAAATATCACAAACAAATTTCTCACCAAACAACTATTTGGAAGAGTCATGGTGGGTCATCCCTGGACAATCTGTATATGACAACCTGTAAGACAATATCCCAAATAAGGTGTGTCAGGCACTCATCAAAGGACAGAGAGAGAGAGAACGAGAGAAAGAAAGAGAGAGAGAGACTGAACAAGCTGCGCAAGGACAATCGGGCCTTTTGTTCATACATGCCAACTGTTGTGTATGTTTCGCAATTGGTGCACCCTAAATCGAAGGCCTGGCAACAATTTCAGTGTGAAGGCCACATCACACTTCAGAAATACAAGCAGTAGTCAGACTAAAATTAGGCATGAAAGCTCCTTTGTCTCAATACACAAGGCGGAAGGACATCAGAACCTCCGACCTTGGTCTTCAATGCGCCCGGCACCCGCTGTGTGAGATACCATACCAGACTCTGGCGACTCCCACATCACAAACTGCGCTAATGAAAGACCAACGTGTCCACAACCCACACACACTTGTCCCTGCTCGGGCTACACCTGCATGGCATTCCCCCAACACATTGGTAAAAAACAACCCATACGTCCAAACGTTGAAAACACATACAACTCATTGCTCCGAGCTGTGACATGTCGTCCACAGAACTGCCGCCGGTCAGAGGAGTGCCGGTGGTACGAGACCAACAAACACAATGGCAGTCAATCCTGGGCACATGCACAACCCCAGTCATGTGGAACTGTACCATGCATGAATGCTGCATCTGTTGTGAGCTCTGCCAATGGCAGTTTTGCGAATCAGTTACCGACTGATTTTCTGGCTTGCGTACGTCACATGCGTACAGCCCTGGTTCCACTGTCAATCATGCACATTCGAGTGGCCCATGGAGGTCTGTCTATCCAACACAACAGTAGCTGAACTGGATTATGACTTGTGTGTGCGCCCCCTGTTGGCCCACGAACAGGAGTGCAACCGGGATACCGGGGCATGGGATGCCTTGATATCGTGTGCAGTGACCACATCGAGGCGCTCCCCTTTTTGGCTGTGTAGCGGATTGGTGAAATCACGTGGTCGGAGCACATCTGTCCGGACCAGTTAATAGATTGGCTCTCCCTCACGTTCCTTGAATTTGAGAACAACGTACTTCTGTAACTGATTGCCTATGAAGCAGCGTTCGCATTCATGGATGAGTAACTACCTTCACGCAGCCACAACTGATTGACACCCAGAGCACAGGTCCAAACACTGTGTTGCATTGTAGAGGAATGGTCCCATAAGCCAGGACAACAGTGGACATGTCTGCATTCGCCTGGATTCAGAATGCATGTGCTTGGAACTACCCGTGTGTACACACACCTGTGCAAGGTGCTGCAGTCCCATGGGCGGAGCTGCACAGCGTCATCTGGCAAAGTTCCTAAATCTGACATACTGCTGTAGGGAGACTACACACATGGCAATGTAGCACAACATGTGACCTTGTTGGTTCCTTTCACCTGCTCATGTCAGCATAGCACACAGTCTGCCCAGTCCAGTGGTACAGCTCCATGCAGATTCCATTGGCTGGGAGTCGTGACCCCTGACACGGGGCTATGAGCAGATGCCAAACATCACATGACTCGACCAGCAAGGCAAGGTGGGCTGAGACCGTTGGCCTCCGTAAGGATACGTGTTAATTTCTTCCTCCCCATTTCTTGCACCTCGACACGTTTCCATTCTGCCTGTAAGTGTCTTCAGCATTTGTTTGCCTGTTGTGGCCAATTACTTGCCCATACTGACATGCACATGCTAAGTGTACGCAACTTCACCAGTGTACAACTGTGATGAGTGTTGATTAGTATAACAAATGGTGTACCTCAATGAGCATTGTCCGTCCACAGGGAGGGACAGACTGCCCCTGGTACATAGGTGGTGAATCCCTATTGGCAGCTCCACTTCTGTGAGCCAGACATTGTGTGTTGGGATAATTGCTGGTAGACCTGTGCTTTTACGTGTCTTTAGCAATTTGAGTATGGCGTCCAACTCCTTAGCCGTGTGGATCAATATGATCCATTGAAGCAGACTGTATCCACATTGATGTGTGTGAGTAGGTCATGTGAAGAGATCTTCTGTAGCCACATGCGATGGGGGAAACTGCTTCATAAGGGCTACCGAATCTGACATTTACACACACATCCCTGTACAAAACATGGATGTGGGCTACGTTGGGGGATGCGAGATTGTTGTTCATGTGCAATGAGGCCACAGCTAGTTCATACCATCGCAATTCATCTGATTAGCCATGTAGGTCAGGGTCAAACATGCGCATTGATGACATTTACCAGGGTGTACCTTTTGTGCAATCAATGTCCCTATGTTCATACACACTTGTACACATGAGTGAACATAGACATGACACATCTGTGTGATTTGGCGCAGTAGTCCCACCTCCAGTCACCTTTGCTTCCTTCCTGTTGACAGCGAGTTTCTCCTTGGTTTGGTGGTGCACTTCATGCCAGTGCCTCTTGACCTCCTCAACACTATGACTGCATTCACGTGGGACTCCTAATTGACCCGTGTTTGGTGTTTCTGTGGCTGTCTGACACCAACTTGCTCGTGTTTTTGCCCTGGGACAACTGGATTTGCTCGCCCGCCCGCCTCCCGCCGCCTTACTCCTTTGAACATCGTGGAGTCGGGCCGCTGAGTGGAGCGTGGGCAGGCTCAAAGACTTCATCCCCCAGCAGCCCTAGCGGCACCCAGGTACAGCATTGCGCGCCAGGAGGCGCTTAAAAGCATTGTCATTCCCGTTTCGCGGGACGCCGGGCGAAGCCTGGGCAAAGGGCGGGCCCCCTGAGGCTCTCAGAGGACGAGGAGGTCGGGTCGGGCGCACCCCCATAACGACATCATTTCGTCATCACGTAGGACCTTTGACTTTGTTTATGGTTATCATTCTATTGCTTTGATACTATATCAGAAGGCTACTAGCCCCGCACTACACTGTCCTGTGGTCACTGGGTCCTTGTAATATTAGCCCCAACTAGGATATTTACATATATACTAGCATGTCTACCAGAGGTAGTAGAAGCAAGACAGCTGCGGGAGGGGCATCTGTGATTGGACCAATCGATAACTTCATAACAAGGACTAATGAGGCAATCGACCTCAGCATCTCGCTCCTTGAGTGTAGGGTCTCGCAAGATTTAGAACTTGCTAAGCGTAGGGTCTCGCAAGATTTAGAACATGCTAAACGTTCTTCTCTTGGGAGCATTATATTAGCAAGAACCCCAGTCAGCTCCAAAAATTTACACACAGGTTGTACTCGTGATATTCGAGCTGACCTTCACACCATACCTAATGAGATTAATCTATCGGCAACCGATCCCCTAATCGACTCTGATACTGATTTAAGCAGTGAACTGGAAAGGACACCAGAATTAAGTATAGACTTTACACCAGAAATAGTAGAGGAAAACAATGAGATGCATTTAAGAGTCAGGCAAGAGGGCGCTATTCGAAAACAAACAAAACAAACAATTAAATCCATTCCCCCCGCTGCTAGAAAACGTAATGTAAGAAAAGGACAACACAGGAAAGGCACAACCAAACATTTAAATGCTAACGGAATAAATCCATTTATAGAGACACTAAGTGAAGCTACTCAGGGGATCCCCCATGTGCATGTGGATAAGCCTGACGCAATCACAGTAAACGACCAACTAGTTGAAAGATTTGGCGATCTTCTAAGCATCTGTATGTCGCCAATCGAATCTAGGCTTGCCCGTATCGAAAAACAGCTAGAAGAATTAACAGCCTATAACAAAAAAGCTCCCAGTGTCGCGCCAATAACTAACGCAGGCTCAAAGACAAGTACTAGTAAACCTATATCCTCCAAACCAAAAGTTATCCCAGTTCCAGACACTGTGACAAAATCAAAACCTACCATCTCTACAAGTAAAGAAATTGGCACAAATAATTCTGTCTTAGCAAGCAGCTCTACTCCTAGTACTAACATGAAAACTCATATTACAAATACGCAGACAGGGAAGACGCACACAACATCCCATAGTGTGAGAAAGACACCTAAACATACCAGTGACACGATGCCAACTTTCCAAATGCCACGGACGTCATACGATCCACCTTATAACTCAAGGCAGATTCCTCCACGCATTAGTCTGCCACCTGAGTGTGGGGCCTATGTGCTGGTTTTGGTTAACGTCCCGTTACTTAGGCATGATCAAGAGGAAACTTCTTCCTCACTGAAAAATAAGACCTTACACTGGTTGATAGCCAATTGTAATTTCCCGATGGAATGTTCAGGAGAAATTATTCACACCCAGAGAGTAGGATGGATAGGTCCTTTGAAGAAAAAGTTCGAGGGGGACTGTATAACTGTCAATTTTAAGAACCCGCAATGGGCCGAAAAAACTCTGGCTAGGGCCCCCTCCCCCTCTATCTGGGAATTTAACACCAACCTTCTCCCTTTGGGCTATTTTTATAGACATCTGATTACCACCCATCCCAACATGGTACCCAATCCGATTACTCCTTTTTTTTTATCAACATCAGACATCTGAAAGCAATTCTCCTTTCTTTCATCAGTACCCCAAATTCACCTATCCGAATGGTCCTGTACAATGGCATCAAGGCCAAATTCATTCACACTCGATAACCCACCCCTACCTGTCCACAATGCCACATAAAGAGCATAGAGACGCTTGATGGCGTCAAGTTGCTGCGGCACCAGGCAACTCTTATAGTATTCCAACTCACAACAGATTTAGTGCACTGTCCGGCCTGGATTTTAATGATTGACATAATCACGATCAGCCCGAAGGGGCAAATATGCATACATCGATCACGGGGGACCCCTAATATGTAATACCCCAGACATAGTGGAGAAAGATATAACACTTATTTCTGGTAAACATTCTTCTACCGCCTTCTCGCAATGTTGGTCGGGTGATTTGGCTAATTCATTACCAGCCCCTTCCAGTTCTAGGTCAGCGGATAACTTAACGAATACACCAATTCCTTCTAGTCTTAACCTACCTATTTTCCAAGTACATTTAACGTTTTGGAACATAGCAGGCCTGTTCGCTAAACAGACGAACCCTAATTTCCTGAATCAGGTTAATTTGAGTAACATCATCTGTCTCCAGGAAACCTGGGCTATTGATCCAATACACATAATGGGGTACAAGACCTTTTTCTCTGCAGCAAAAAAATCATCTTCCGGAAGAAGTAGTGGTGGCCTAGTCACCTACATTGCAAACACTTTACATAGTGAGGACATTCTTGCCCTAAAACTGAAAGAGAACTATCAGTTAATAGTCCTAAAGAGAACTAAACAAAAGATATATGTTATAGTAAACTTTTACAACAACTTGAATGTAGACGACTTGATCAACCTTCTTTCAGAGATTTCTCTAGCCCTCCAAGGTCTTCAAGCACAGTACACTAAGAAATCATGTACAATAGTGTGGGGTGGTGATTTCAATCTCCACTTATGTAGAAATAACAACATTGATAAGTGTGGAATTAAAGAGGATGATGGTAACAGTATAACACACTTTTTACACTCGACTGAGGGTGAAAAAATGAATGAGATCATGACAGAATTGGAACTGGGTTTCGCCAATGAGTTAAGGACCTCCCCAGGAGCCTTCACGCCAACATTTAATGGCAGGGGATTAATGAGCCTGATAGATTACGTCTTGATTTCATCATCCAAAGGTCCAAACATCGAACTATTTGAAGTAATTAAAAACCGATTGAGCGATCCCTTCCCAAATACCATCGCCTTACGCGATTCAAAATTAAAAAGACCAGCAAGAGCTCGAGCTAGGATCCTTGAACGGTTATACCTTAAAATGGGGAAACATTGATAAAGGAGCTGCAACTGCAAAAATAGTTAGCCAAAGTCAGACAGACATCATAAACTGTCTAGACCCTAGGACAAAATCCAGTGAAGTTCTGGCCAGCTTTAATATCATTTCTCAAAATATAAAGAAAGTACTTACTAGATCACATAAACAAAAAAGTAAGGCGAAAAAAGGCTGGTTTAGCCCAGCCTGTACAAAAGCATACTCGAAATTAAAGGAAGCACTAAGCAGGGGTAAGAGAGACAGAGGGGAGGTTATTAGATTGAGGAAAGAATATGCCTTAGCTTTAAAAATCAGAAAACAAGAGCTAAAAACTGACCTATGGGAGCGTCTTAGTAGAAGTTCAGAACTAAAAGACAGTGCAACTTTCTGGCAAATAGTCAGATCTCCCTTCTTAACAGACAGAGATCCATCCATCGATGTTGTGATTAGCGACCACGAATGGGTGAATTATTTCTCTAAAGTTTTCAGTGAAGGGAATACATGGGGTATGGACTATGCAGATCCCCTGACCCAGGTTACCTACCCAATAACATTGCACTTTTCACATGACGAGGTACAAAAAGCACTAAAATCCTCAAAAACAGGTAAAGCCCCAGGCCCAGACGGGGTTCCTCTGGACATTTTTAAACATGAAGTAGATCTTTGGTCCCCGTTACTGACAAATGTCCTAAATGCCACCATAGAAGAGGGCCTAATAAAATCTTGGAAAACATCGATGCAGGTCCCTATATTCAAAAAAGGGGACCGAAATTGCCCATCCTGTTATAGACCTATTTCGCTCCTGGATTCGCTTGGGAAAATGGCAGGTCGGATTCTTCTCGAGCGACTCCAGGAGTGGACAACTAGTCAGAACATCATTTCGGCAATACAATATGGGTTCCGAGAGGGGCTAGGTACAGTAGACCAAGCATTAAACCTGTCTTTATTGGCAGGAAAATACGTGGAGGCCAAGGGGACTGCGCTCCATATGGTGTATGTTGATTTATCCGCAGCGTTCGATTGTGTAATACACTCGAGGCTGTGGAAAATCATTTTAACAATGGGAGTTGACCCCCCGGTTGTAGACTTCCTTCGGGAATTATACACTGGAACAACAGGAAGAGTTAGATTTGGGACCAAAGGACAACTCACAGAAAGTTTTAGGGTGGAAAAGGGGGTCAGACAGGGATGTGTGCTGGCCCCCTTTCTATTCACCCTGTATACAAACGGGCTTGAGGCCGCTATGCTAGAAGGAAGTAAAGATCTCCCCTCAATTGGTCGTCGGCAGATACCTGCCCTGTTATATGCCGATGACGCGGTCATCCTAGCTAGAACTCCTGTTGAGTTGTAGCGAGCACTAGATAGATACTGTGCCTTTATGTTGAGTCTAAACCTGACCTGAATGTAAATAAAACTTTCACTATGCATGCGGGGAAAAAAATGTAAAGACTAGAAGTCTGTTTGTAAAAGGCGAGGTACTGGACAGAACCGCAACATACCCATATTTTGGAATCGTCATCGATGAAAAATTTAAGTGGAAGGCAGAGATTAATGCAAGGAAACTGGCTTTCCTAAGAGCAACTACAGCATTAAAATCGTTTGCACAAAGAATGGGTCAGAGACCACCATTAGAACTGCTAAAAATATACAACGCAAAATGTGTTAGTACCGCTACGTACGGGGCTGGGATATGGGGTCTTGCGAATGTGGACGAACTGCAAAAAATAGAAAATTCTTTTGTAAGATACCTACTTGGAGTACCGAAGAGTTCCTCCACATATGCCTGTCATTTAGAGTTGGGCATAGATTATCTATCAGACACCATAAAAACCCAACCAGTAATGCTGTGGCGCCGAATCTGGGTAACTGAACAATGTCATCTAACAAGATCATTGTGGAAAGATAAAATGGTTAGCATATGTCAAAGCCTTATTAACAGACTTAGGGTACGAAATTTTTTTTACAGAGCCATTATCAATAATTGAGATCTCAAAGGCGGATCTAAAAAAGTATGCCTGGCACATTTGCGCCAGGTACGCCTGCTAAAAGAGATAGAGAAACCCTCTGTTCAACAGGGCTTACTAGTTCAGACCATGTTCTCCATTGAACCTTATTTGATGTACAGACTAACTCAATTTGAAAAATTGTTGCTGACACGTTTTAGACTTAATATGTTTCATTTAATGGTCTTTTTTCCCTTTCATAATGACTGGTCATCAAAATCAACCCCATGCCCTTGTGACTCTGTTTCGAAACAGTCCACCATACATACAACACTCTTTTGTAAATTTTATATAATACCACGGAGGCGCTGGCTACTGCCCATACTGAAAAACTGGGGCCTGCGCCAATGCCGTCCAGCATATTTGGCGCTTCAGTACCTCGAAGACGAAATATTAGCAAAAGCGATGGCGCGCTTTCTTAAATTCTGTATTCGCCATCGTTTAAATCTTTAACAAAGATGAGCCTTTATGTTTGCATAATAGAGGTCTGATGAAGTTATCGTAAAATTGCATGTTATGGTCATAATTCTATGAACTGTGATTCTTGTACAAATTGTTTCTCACTGTATAGTAATAACCACATTTTAAACTTTTTTAACTGTTTTTATAAATTGAGAAACCTGTATAAAATGTATTTTATGAACTTTTATGGTATTTCTACAATTATGAAAAACCGAATAAAGTTGGTTTTGATTTGATTTGATTTGACTGCATTCACGTTGGTGACGATGTACTGCCATAATTCCGTTTGTTTTGCCAATGACGCAGTGGAGGTGACGAACAGTTGTTGGTAGTGTTCTATCACCTTCGTGATGATGATCCGGTCTTCCAGCAGACTAAACTCCGTCTTCCTCTTCTCCTTGCCCTTCCCCGGGCATGAGGTTACTACCTGCTCCTCCGTGGGGCCTGTGGGTTTGGGTTGTCCTCTGCACTCGGTCTGGGTGCATCCATGGTGCTACACAGTTTGATTTGGTTTTGGTGGTTTTTTTTCAACTTTTATAGTGCATTTTCCTGCATGTAGTGTTGGATTTGCAGGCCTGTGGCTGTTTTTTGCTGATTTTTCAATCGTGCCTGGCCTCATCGCAGCTTTTTTTGTGTTTTTGTTTCACATTTTTGCGGCATAGCATTGATTTTAACGCGTTAATTTGATGCGTTGTGGTGGGTCTATCGCATGGGTCTGCCGCCGTGTTGTGAATACCACATTGACACAGTGTTATTATCCCACGATAGACTGCGATGTGAAGAATTGCGTTAAGCTACTTTTGCTGTAGTTATCACACGTTCTTGAGAAAATCTCCCAAAGAGTGTAAATGGCCAACACACAGACTGCAGAATAGAGTGGTGTGAAGAGGAGAACGGGAGTGTGTGAGACACTCCAAAGACTTTATATACTTGTATTGCACATACATGCACACAATATTAATGACTGCCTTTTGTAAGTAGCTCACTCCTTAAATGTCATGTTTAGAGACACCACTGACTCTAGGAGTACCAATCAATATGTACCTCACTCGCTTGACTCCGCCACGCATGCCAGGGGATCCCCATGCTGATTTGCCTGTGTTTCACATTTCTCTTTTTTAACAAATACATTTTCAGCAAAAGAAATGGGTACATGCAAAAACTGTCCCCCTGCTTCATGTCAAGTAAGGCTCTGTTTGGTTTTTGCACAGTTAATCCAACAAAGGACCTTAAAGCAGCAGACATGCAAGCTTTGTAGTCCTATAATCGATATTTTACGAATTAATTCAATTCTCTATTGTCTTCTACAGTCCAGTTAATCCAATACATTGTTGTGTAAAATAACAAAAGCTTCAGACGTCACTGAAGACTACAACGATTACTTTGAAATGATTGCCCTGTGCTCAAATCTCCCTAAATGTTCATGTCATTTATCCCCATCTCCTTAACGGAAGAGAAAATGAGTTTGGAGGACAGAAAGGTGCAGACAGGGGCCCTCCTCTAACATCAAGACACAGCTGATTCAACTTGCCAGATGGTCAGTGTGGATGGCCACTGCTGCGCTGCTGAAGATGCAACAGTTGTAGGTAACTGGGTGCAACAGGCGGAGAGCTGGCCGCGGGTACCAAGCTCGCATCGTCCATTATGCACCACAGACTGCAGTGAGGGAGGTCCAGTCGGCCCTCTTCTTACACACACGTACACATGTTACTAAACCAACTACTGCATCCGTGCTCACACACAGCACCAGAACCAAGAATCCTCATACAGGAGTCCGCTACTGGTCTGCACACCATTGTTCTTTGAGAGGAACTGTGACAGCAACCGTCCCATCACACCTGATGTTAGCAGCGAGCGTGAAACTTGCTGATCTGTCTTGGCAGTGAGATATGCTAAGGAACATATTTTGGACCAGAACCAAGACTCAACATACAGGAGTCCCCTGCTGGTCTGCACACCATTGATCTTTGCGAGGAACTCTAACAGCAACCATGCCGTCACACCTGATGTCAGCAGCTAGCGCGAAACTCGCTGATCTGTTTTAGCAGTGAGATTTTGGACAAGAACCAAGACTCCTCATCCAGGAGTCAACTACTGGTCTGCACACCATTGATTTTTGTGAGGAACTGTGACAGGTGCCACTTCTATGACACACTGGTTAATGTTTTAAGAGGTCAGCACTTTTTTCTTTCAAGCGCAAAGTGAGCGACTTGCACGGCATCTAGGTGCTGCAGGCAGTTGTATGCACCCTCTGTCTGAGAAGTAATTGCCACATGGACTGCTCCTAGGGTGACTGGGCTAGAGTGTGTGTGGTAAGGGTGAATTTAGGAGCTGAAAGTCATGCTGGGGTTCCAGCTGTTTTATGGTTGCAACCTCTGGCCTTACCAATTCCCAACAAAGGGTGCGCCATGTACCGACTGCATAAGGATAGCAGGGTGAGTTGATCTCAGAATTAAGTGCCGTAACGCGTAACCATACCATCACACCTGATGTCAGCAGTGAGCGCGGAACTCGCGGATCTTTTGTGGCGATGAGATATCCAATAAAACCAGGGCTTTAAGTGGGCCGGCTCTCAAGGGGACTGAGCACCGGCAGTTTTTTCCAGGGGACCTCGAAACGGGTCTCTATCGGGCTATGTTTTGAGCCCTGACTCAGGCGGACCGTTTTTCCCCCAGATTGCAGTGACAGCAGTTTGCTGTCACTGCAGTCCGGAAAAAAATGCCAGGATGCAAAACAAAGCCTGATAGAGACCCGTTTCGAGACAGCCTGCACATCGATGTGCGCTGCTCACACTGCTCACTTCTCACTAGTGGAGAAGTTATGGCATGATGTCATGCCAGGTGAGTCTTGTGGAGGAAGGGAAATCCTTTAAAGAGTCATTTTCTTTCTGGATTTCCCTTCTCTTTCTGAAACGCAAGAGCAGCAACATTGTGGTAGGGTCACCAGGGCTTTAATTGGAAGCTTTGTCAATAATATATACAAGCCATAGTTGTAGCTTATTTATCTTCTGCAACTAATAACAATTGACAAAGCCAATAGTCCTTACTTGGTGTAGGTATGATGTTACTTGTTGTATCACATGTCTGGATGCCATGACCAAAACAGCAAAAAACAAGTCGGGCGGCACACTATGCTAAGCAGATATTTTTAGTGTGAGTGATTTAAAGCCACGCCCCTAATTGCACTGGCCACGCCCCTTTGAGAGACCCCCCAGTTTTTTCATCCCACTTAAAGCCCTGGATAGAACACATTTTGGAGTCGGTCCCTGAGCAGTAAGTTGTACACACTAAAAAGGAACACACCCCTAAGTATGATCGGTAGATAGCAGGACGGTAATGTGTTTCTTGCTTGTTGAGAATGAACCAGGGGGCGAGGGATCAGCGAGCCTTTCACAGAATGCCAACCTATTCTTGTAACCAGCGACCTCGGTGCCGATTTGTGGGCAGGGCCAGTGTAGCTTTCAGAGTCTGTGGCTCAGGTCAATACAAACCGAAGCTTCAGCAAACATATCTAGTTTACTTGAAGAGCCCTGTTTTGGTACAGTAATGTGCCTTTAAAATACTCAAAACAACATTAGGTTTAATAGCGTATAAACACGGAACTGGTAATAAAATGCACAGTATTAAGGGAAGCATACAAGTGTGTTACGATGGAACTCCAATAGTGAAAACATTAAAAAGCTAGAATGCACTGTACCTCATTTAAACAATGTTATGTAGAGTGCAGTGCATCCCAGTACAATTAAGCCCTGGGACTAATTAAAAAATTAACCTAGACAATGGGGGAAGTTTGTAGCTGGACACAACTGCATTCTATTTGGGGAAGCATAAACGCATGCAAAGTTGAAGTGAGACCCCAAGTTGATCAGAAGTCCCCATGAAGAAAAAATAAATATATTTAAAATGCGGTTGAGGAGGCACACAAAAAATGTAGACCAGTGTCTGGGATTTGTGATGGAAGTGTTAACTGTGACAGCATGTGAGGAAAAGCAAGCAATGTTTAGGTTGGGGCTCCTGCTCCCAGATTAGCAAAAGATGGCGAGGCGTTGTTCTAGTGCACTGCATTTCATAAACTACATACCAGCTGAGTTGGCAAGAGAGTGCTACCTCCTTACTGAGCTTATAAACTGAGGCACTTGTAATATAAACAATAGATACTGTGCGTTATGATGGTGCAGTAAGACCTGGGGTGAGTGAGAAGCCACAGCAAAAATATTGTAAAAAATAAGATAAAAACATTACTGTTGGGGAAAGTGGTTGGTGATGAAAATTAACTGCACAAAATTACATCTATAGTGAGAAATAAAGCTAAAAAGCGTGTGAACATGCAGTTAATCCCCCTACTTGAATCCCGGTGCAATTATATCCCAGGACTATTAAAAATTCACTGCACACAGTCGGGGAAGTCCGTAGCTCATAAACGAAATAATAATTCCATTATAGTGGGGGGTTATACATTTGGTAAAGTCCATAGCTGTTGTGCCTGCAACACTAAAAAACAAGGGGAGTGGCACGGGCATGCAGACATGGGAGGGAGGAAAGCTTCATTACCATGAGAGCAGTTACGGGCGCTGAGCTGAACACAGGCAAACACTAACACGAGCAGGAAAGGAGAAACAAAAAAGTCCCCAAACTACAAATAAACAACCAAAGCGTAATAATACAGTACTAGTCCTGTTGTGTGGGAGGACCAGAAAGACAAACAGGAGGGACAAAGAGAAGGATTGACCACTAGTAAGAGAGGAGTTTTAAAGGACACTGAAACAAACAAATGGCCAGCAGTGGGATGGCTTCAACCCCACAAGAGAAGTTACTATAGGTCTCGAATGCTCGACCTAACAAACGAGTGTCTGCACACTGCTAGATGGATAGTATTATTCCTGGAGACACTGGGTTGCCAAAAATGGAATTATGTAAAACATTTTTTAACAAGAATTGGTAAAACCAACAGATCTTCCTCTTTTTAAAGAGGCTATGGCATTCCCATTTTCATGTGCAATCAGCTTCAAAAGGTGCAATAGGCACTTTCCCAATGCAGACTGTAGCACCTTATGTATTTACTAGAGGTCCCTGGAGTTAGGCACACATGCTTTCTGTAGCTGGCTGTGGCACCATAAGTCCTTGCAAGACATCCCATTGGCATATAATTTCCCCCATTTCCCCAAAGCCTTCAGTAGGTGAATGATAGTCACAATGCAGAAATGGTGGGATGTTAGCTTTGCAGGTAATTTAGGTATGGAAAGTTACGTATGCTAGGTAGGTTAGCTTGTGAATGGTATGAAGGCTAAGTGTGATAGGTGAGGAAGGTAACTATGTCAGGCAGGTTTAATGGGCTAAGGACAGTAGGTAAAATATTGTAAGTAGGTAAATATGGTAGGCAAGTAGAGATGGTAGGTAGGTTTGATAAGTAGGAAAGGCATGGAAGTCAGGATAGATTTGATAGGTTAGTCAGGGTAGGTATGATAGGCAGGATACACATGGCAGTTGTAGTAGTTTAACTGTATTTGGGATTTTAGGTTAGATAAAGAAAGTAGGTAACACATGGTAGGCATGGTTGTCAAGTATGGTCTGTTTTGATGGTTTGGTAAACATGGTAGTTAGATATAATTGGTTAGACATGATAGGTGCATATAGTAGGTACAGGAGATAGAGTAAGCAAGTTAAGGTATTAGAGGTATGGTGAGAGGAAATGTGGGTATATTAGATGCAGTTGACAGGTGCGGTTAGTTAGGTAAGTAGGTTTGTTTAGGTATGGTATGACACAATAACTATAGTAGAGCACACTGGCATTTAGTTCACTATTTAGAGATTTGCCTTATTAAATATTTTTCTAGACTTTCTTGAAAATTGTAGCTTGGTTAATGAGAAGAACAAACATACCGTTTTTAATAAAACACACATTTTACCTAAACATGAGTGATGTAGCTGTATTTAATTGTCTATGCTTAATAATATTCATAATAAATTTAATGACCCTTTTAACCTTGCTGATTTCAAAAAACACCTTTGGTGAACAGATTGCATTGGCAGATTTATTATGTACCCTAAATGAAGAGAGTCATGAATTTGAGAAAGAAGATGACATTTGCCTTGGTATGATGTGGTGAATTTCAAAGATGTACAAAGAAAATTACTGTACAGTAGATACGTTTTCTTTTAGAGCTCAACCACGTTGTTGCTCTTTAAGAAAGCCTATGCGCCTGGCACAACTTTACTTCCAGGATAAATAAAGCTGTGAATCAGAAACGTTATCACAAGAGCAAACTAATACAAATGAATGACCAAAGGCAGTTAGTTGATGGCACAGTGACTTCACTTTATGGCAGGTATAAGCATCCAAACAACAAGCAATATAATAAAAAATAAACAATTAAGATGTAATTGTTCTATGTGAGAAGTTGGCCTGGTATATGATGTCCACAGTTCTGTGGGCACCTTGTATCAGTCCAAACAATCCCTTATGGTGGTGGTTGTAAGTCAACCTTATAGACAAGCTATCGTAGGGGTAGCATGGACTAAGCAGCCTTAAAGGCTTAACTCCAAAGGACATGTGAAGCCAGCTGTTTTATCATATACAATCCTGTAATACCAAATGAAAGGACACCACACAAGTTATATATTATCAAAATATATGTATTTATTCTTAGAATAATCCCCACTACTCTTTATGAGCAATGAAGCACAAGCGTTTAAATAAAAGCACAGTTAAACATAGACAAGTTGCACGTTTTGGATGAGGCCGGTGGCCACTCAAACCATATATCAAAAAAGTGGTATAACGAGGGCGTGGCTTGGATGGCAAGGAGGCAGGAGACCTAAGTCCGGAGCTCCCGACCCCCAAGCTTAACGAACGGCGCGCATCATAGTCCAAAGTGAGAGAAACGGAGCCAAAAGTTAAGGAGGTGTGAGGGAACCGAACCGGCATCCCACGAGAGGCTCCGCGACCGAAAAGAACCAAGAACGAGGCAGCAGCGGAGAGAAGGCGAACGGCCAGGGTGGAGAGGAGCGACCCCAAGATGGCGGCGTGAGTCTGAGGACCGGGAAGACAGCGAGCGGCGCAGGCGACAGCAGAACCACCCAGAACGCAACACCCGACCGTCCCGGCACTCCCTTGTCTCAGGAAGGAGGGAGAGAGAGGCAGTCACGGTGAGCTACCGGAACGGACGGCACAACCGCTGGGCGCAGCGACCGAGCAAGTGAGTACCGGCGCAACGAGCGAGCTGGACGCCTCTCTCACAGACCAACAATTTCTGACGAAGGCTAAACAGGGCAATAATTAATTTAAACGCAGCCCGCGGAGCAGCAGCCACAACGATTGCGGAAAAAACAACAACAACAAGGCAGCCATCTTAGAAGAGGGGGTGTAAGCACGGGGCGGCCATCTTGCTAAAACTAAGGCACCTCACGGCAGGAGCACCTCAGACAGACAGCTCGACAGACAGGCGGGCGAGTCAGAGCAACTAACTCGCAAAACTCCGATGCAGCGGAGAGATAAAGGGCAACCAGTCACGCACACCATAAGCGGCGGCAGCAGAGAAGTCACCGACAGGGCGGCCATCTTGGTAAAGGAGGAGAAGCAAGGGGCGGCCATCTTGCTGTAACGTCCCGTAACGGGACAGCGGCCAGACCAGGGCAGACGGAGGCAGCAGCAAGAAGCAGAGCACAAGCTCGCGGAGGGAACACGAGCAAACCGTGAGTCTCAGACAACATTGCCGCGGAGCGGCTGTAGCAAACCGTGAGTTTCAGACAATATAGCCGAGGTGCGGCGGTCAGGAGGGCGGCCGTCCAGCAGCCAGCCAAGCAGTAAGAGGCGGGCGAGACCAGCGCAGCTGACGCCTCTAGCTGGAGGGGAAAAAAGGGGCGCAACAAGGCGCAAACCACGGGGAACTAGAAAGTGGCAGACAAAAGACTGTGGGTCCCACAACAACAGTAACTCTAGGAAACAGCAAGCGGCGCAGTGAGAAACAAACCCGGCCAGACGACGGCGAGTGGCGGAGCGTAAACAGTGGGGGTTCCACCAGAGCAAAGCACAGCGCAGGAGGCTGGCGGAGCTTAGGACTAAAACCAGAGTGGTCAAGGGGCCACCTAGGTTCAGAGACAACCCCATAACGTCGATAAGCGCCCTGAGGGACAAAGCGGGAAAAAGAGGAGACAAAGCCGCAAAAAGTCAGCTGCCAACAGAAAAGAGGCCCAAAGTCAACCAGGCCAAAAGAGGCACCGAAGCCATGGCAGGCAGGGACGGAAAACAGGGGGCCAACGACCTGAAGAAAAGCAAGAATGAGACACCGCCCTCTCCGGTCAAAGAGCGCAACAACCATGGGGATGGCACAATAACGCTTGACATGCTCCTGAAGAAAATAACGGAAGGGAACGAGCTGGCAAAAGCCACGAAAAAAACAGTAGACAGCATCCAGATGGAGCTAATAGCTATCAGAGCCGAGCAAAGCAGAGCCAATTGAAGAATTGACGAGGCAGAGAAGCGAATAGGTGCGCTAGAAGACAACGCAAATATAACACATAAGGACATGGGGCTTGTAATAAAGAGAACAACGGCACTACAGAAGGCCGTAGCGGAGCAGGAGGACAGGAGTCGCAAGGGGAACATAAGACTCTTGGGAGTACCTGAGGAGGAAGAAGATACACCAGGAGCATGTGCCCTCATGCTGGAGGCCCTCATACCTAAAATAACGGGACTTACTTTCGACAAACCGTTGGAGATCACCAAAGCGTACCGCATACCAGCCAGGAAGCAAACGAACAGCAACGCCCCAAGACCCATAATATGCAGACCACTAAGAGAAAATCAAACAGAGGCGATATTTGCAGTAGCCAGGAAGGGCCGCCCGATGATGATAAACGGGAGCAAAGTAACCATCACCCAGGACTTCTCCAAACTGACAGTCGAGGTGAGGAAAGGCTTCCTAGCCCAAAGGGAACATTTGCGGAAAAAGAACATTGCTTTTACATTTGCAGGCCCGTCCAGGATGAGAGTGACAGACAGACACGGAAGCAGAGTCTTCGATGACCCCAACGACCTGCACCGATACCTACGAGACCCGGAACCAGAGGAGATGGAGCTGCCGAGCCCAGGGGCAAAGAGAAGGGCATCCTCTGACGAAACACACGAAGGAGGTGAATAAGAAGGAGTGCTTTTGAAGGAACACGCATATCACAGACAACCATGTACAGGAGCAACAGCACCCACCGAGACTCTTGACTGATACGAACAATAGCCTGGAGAATCAAGCATGCGCAACCATGCAAGGAGACTCTGACAGTAACAACAACCTACCTCAAAAAAGGGAATCTACCTCATACGACAACAACATACTACCTCAGAGGGCCACAGAACGAGTTTGGCCACAGCCACCGGGATACAGAACATGCCGTGAGCCACCAAACAGCAAGATCAACCATACCTACCTCAGCAAGGCCACGGTGGCCACGGGAAGAACGGGCGGGCAACCGCTGATCATATCCTTTTCTTTTGAAATTGATCATGAGGGGCGGGGGTTTTTTTCTTTTTGGCCAACACGCTAAGGACTAAAAGACTCAGGAAGAACTTGGGGGGGGGGAGTGTGAGGACCCTTGCTGTCGCACACCCGGTTTACTACTGACGGGGGGGAGGGGGGAGGGAGGGAGGGGGTCGGGCCAGGGGGGGGAGCGAAGTCGGCGGATATGATAGTACATGGCAGAGCCGCCGGTTGCATCATGAACAAAGGACCTAGAATCTTGCCTTTCTCCACAGGCACCCTATACTTTTCCTATTCCTTTTTTCCCATCCAGCACCCCGGGGGGGGCCGCAGAACGCAAAGCACAAGCGACGAAGCGAAACCACCATGACAAACCCAACCAGAGCAGGCCTGTCCACTGATTTGAAGGTAGTGTCCATGAATGTTAAAGGACTGAACCACCCAGTCAAACGTAGGAAAATCCTGGACTACTTGTCCAAACTGAAGGGAGATGTGTACATGCTCCAAGAGACCAAGCTCTCCGAAGAGGAGGCGAAACTACTCAAAGCCAGATGGATAGGGGAGGTACTCTGCTCACCGGCAAAAGGGAAAAAAAGAGGAGTAATAACAATCCTGAGCAAGAAGGCCAGCATGACAACACTAGCAGTGGACACTGATGAAGATGGCCGCATGCTCATAGCAAGCGTCCAGAGAGGAGGCGACACAATCCACATGGTCAATATCTATGGTCCGAACTCGGAAGACAAGCAATTCTGGCTGGGAGTAGACAGCAAGCTATCAGATCTCCCCCAAGAGGACCTCCTGATCACAGCCGGGGATATGAACAAGACGATGGACCAGGCAACAGACAGACACCCAAACAGACCAAGTCACAACTCCAGCAACAACAACAACACCCTGAAAGACTTATGCACCAAACACCAACTGGCAGACCCGTGGAGGCTCCAACACCCGACAGCGCGAGAATACACCTTCTACTCACACCCACATAACTCCTACAGCAGGATCGACTACATACTGATGTCCAACACACACACGCACCTCATAGAAGACACGGAGATAGCCACAATCACCGTCTCAGACCATGCTCATATAACACTCACCCTAAGTGGGAAACACAATGAGAACCCAACGAGGAGGTGGAGACTGAACGATGACATCCTCCAGAACAGAGAGAACGTCAAAGAAATTGAGGCCACAATAAAAGAGTACCTCGAACACAACGACAATGGCGAGGTAGGGAAAGACACTGTATGGGATGCCCTCAAAGCGACAATAAGGGGGAATCTGATAAACATCAAGGCCAGGATGAACAGAGGGCGGAACAAAAAACTCCGTGAGCTCGAGGAGGAAATAACAGCACTGGAGAGAGGCCACTGTGCTAACATAACGGACAAAAACACGCTCACTCTGCTCACAAAAAAGAAATACGAGCTGAACAAGATCCTAAGCGAGAGAGCGGGCTCCTGGTTGACGAAGTTCAAGTCAATCAACCTATGTGCAGCAAACAAAGCCGGGAAACAGCTGGCGTCCTACTTAAAGGCAAAACAAAGGCAACACACGATAGCAGCGATTACGGACCGCACGAACAAATCCCAAACAACGAACAAAGGAATACTAGAGGTTTTCAGACAATTCTACCAAGAACTGTACACTGAGGATCATAACTTGAACAAAGATGCAGGACGTGACCTACTCAGTAAAACCAATCTGCCGAAGCTGGACGAGGCGGAAAGGGAATCGCTCGAAGCTGACATCTCGGAGGAAGAGATTGGAATTGCCATAAGCCAACTGAAACGAAACAAGGCGCCAGGGCCAGATGGTTACTCAGCAACATTCTATAAAACCTTCAGCGAACACATCAAGACACTAATGGCACAAACATACTCCACATGCATCAAAAAAGGGAGGATGACGGAGTCCATGTGCGAGGCCAACATCACCATAATTCCGAAGGAGGGGAAAGATCCACAGTATCCCCAGAACTACAGACCTATATCGCTAATAAACGTCGACTGCAAGGTCTATGCAAAAGTCTTAGCAAACAGACTAAACAGGATCCTGCCGAACATCATCCATCCCTCACAAGTGGGATACATAAAGAACAGACTGTCGCAGGACAACACAAGGCTACTGTGCCACCTGATCAACCACACAGCAAACAGCAACGAGCAGGCAGTCATGATAGCGCTGGATGCGGAGAAGGCGTTTGACAGAGTCTCGTGGCCTTTCCTGGATAACTGTTTGGGAGCTTTTGGCCTAGGCAGGAAGTACACGGCGATGGTCATGGCCCTCTACAACAAACCGAAGGCGAAAATAGTGGTGAACGGGAGCGCATCCGAAACGCTCACGCTGGGCAGAGGAACCAGACAAGGATGCCCCCTCTCCCCCGGACTATTCCTGCTCGCACTAGAGCCCCTGCTAGCCAGAATCAGGGACAACACCGAGATAACAGGCGTTAAGCTCAAGAGAAAAACCGTCAAACTAGCAGCATACGCCGACGACATCCTAATTACAACAGCGAACCCCTCCACGTCGATAAAAGCTCTGATGGCCACAATAGGTGAATACGCAGAAGCCTCAGGCTACAAACTCAATAAGGAGAAATCGGAATGTAAGCCAATGAATGTCCATACCACAAGAGAAGTCCTAGGCGATTCCGGCCTAGCATGGCAAACGAAACCTCTGAAATACCTAGGGCTCCACTTTGGGAAAGACCTCACGTCAACCCTGCAACACAACGAGGACCTCACGCTGAAGAAGATAAAGGAGAGACTGGAGTTATGGTCACCAAAGTTCATCAGCTGGTGGGGACGCATTGAAACGATCAAAATGATGATAACACCGGTAATAAACTACACGCTATCAATGCTTCCACTTCCAATGACAGAGACATTTCACAAAAAATTGGACCAGCTCATAAACATCTTCCTGTGGAAAAACAAGAAGCCAAGGATAAGCCTACAAAAACTAAGACTGTCAAGAGACCTCGGAGGCCTTAACCTGGCGAACTTCAAGACATACCAGACGGCTTGCCTGGCGAGACAGGGTATCGCCTGGGTAGATGCCACACAAACGTACAGGCCAGTATGGCTGGAGGTCGAACAAGACATCCTAGGAGGACTCAGGCCAATAGCACTCCTAACAGCGAACCGGCACCCACTGAAAACGAGCGCCATACTAAAACACACGAGAGAGGCCCTGCTGAAAGTGGACAGGCACATGGCGCAGAAACTGAAGGGCACTGCTTGGGAATCCATCTGGTTCAACACTAAAGTGACCTACCAAGGGGCAACACTGCACAATGACACGTGGATCAGAGAAGGTATCAGCACGCCCAGTCAATTGGAAACAAAGGGAAAACCGCTGACTTTCCAGAACATACAGCAGCTACATGATCTCCCGAACCCAGAGTTCTATAACTTCCTTAAAATTAAGACAGCAATAACAAAGGCCAACCTATGCGGAGGAGAGCCGGGGATCATCAAGTATCTGCAGCTCATCGACTTAGCAGGACATCAAACGGCAAAAATCTATAAACTACTCAGCCCATCCAAGATGGCGCAGAACAAAAAAGCAACCAACACATGGGAGACGCGCCTGGGCAGGCAACTAAATGAAAAGGAGCGAGCGATAATGTGGAGTTCAGCGACAACAAACAAAATCACCCCACAACTAGCGCAAACAAAATACTGGCTGCTCCACAACGCATACTGGACGCCATCCAAACTCCACAAGGTCGGCATAGCAGACTCAGACAAATGCTGGAACTGTCAGAAAGAAGAAGGGACCCTCGAACACCTTATCTTCACCTGCGTGAAAGTCAGGAAGTTCTGGGCTCAAATCAACACTTTCCTGAACGATATGCTCAAAACGAATCTGGAGATCAGCTTCGTCAGCCTGGCGACTGAGCACCTAACAGCGAACCTAAAAAGTAAAGAAGAAAGAGAACTCCTAGACCTACTTCTCACAGCGGCCCTCAAAATGATCCTAACGAACTGGAAAAACACAGCCAAAGCAAGCTTTAAAACATGGATCAACTGGATTACTTTCCTGAGGGGAGCAGACAACATTACAGGCACCTTCTCGAAAGAACACACAGCCAAGCTGCACATGTGGGACCCGCTTGATGAGCTCCTGAGAACGACCCAATAAAGGACAATCAAGGACAACTAAGTGCGCACCCCCCCCCCCCTCTTTTCTCTTTTCTTCTCCAGTGGAGGGAGAACAATAGATATATATGACCGCCAACTGTGTACCTATATCTGTATATATATATTTTTGTACGACCTTCTTTTGTATACCAATAAAAATTTCTAATAAAAAAAAAAAAAAAAAAAAGTGGTATAACAATCACTAATCGATCTGGGGTAAGGCCTAGGGCCTTGGGAATCGCTGGGACTACGATGCACTAACCACAGTTAGGACGGGAGTAGCCCGCGGGATTCGGGAGCAGTGCGGGAAGCACGGCTTTCACCAATGTAAAGTCAAAGGTGCGTAAAAGTTACAATGTTATTGCAAAAGGAGTCTTCCGACTGGACTAGGACTACCAACCTTTAGACTTAGGTACTAGAGGTGTGTACCAGTTTGGGAACACTGGCGCTAGTAAGTTACCTCACCCACAGGACGCGGGTGCACAGGTGCCAACCTGTGTCGGGTTTCGTCACGCAGTTCGATGGTGCCTGAGGATGAAGATGCTGCAGGCGTCCAGAAGAGAAGTGTCCGGTGCGATCCAAGGGTGGATCGAAGTTGAAGGGTACCTGAAAGCAGAGGGGACAGAGTCTGGGTCACTAGCCAGTGACCAGGAAGGAACCAGGAAGGAACCAGGCAATGTCGGGCACAGTCAGGTCGATGTCGGGTGCCTTGTCTCCGCTGCCACGTGGACTCTGGGGCACCGAGGATGTCCTGGAGTGGATCACGAGCTGTCCCACGAAGGTTCTCGCTGTAGGCGGTGTCGGCTTCCGGATCGGAGTTAACAAGCCTTGGCAAGGGCAACCCACGCAGGATTCGAAGAAGGCTTAACACTCGGACCAGCAAGGTCTGAGTGGGTGCTCCTTTTCAGGGGAGCAAGTGGCAATCTGGAGCAACCAGATCAGCTGTTCAAATTTGTAGGTTCCTTGGTTCTGGGGCCACTAGCCAAGGGGCAAGCAACCGTACCAACGGGTCAAGCAGCAAAGTGCAAAAGGGCCCCACGCAGCACTCGTCAAGTGTGGAGGGGTGAGCTTCAGTTCACAAGCTGCTCTGGGCTGGAGCTTCTCAGACTCCAACGCACAGCTTCGAGGGAGCCTCGGGTGCTGCACGGTCAGCGCTTCGTTGTTTATTCAAGATGGCCGCTCCCACGCTTCAGGTCGCCTCCATGGGTCCCAGCTCTGCATGGACTGTGGATCGGGCTGTTGGAAGGCAGGAAAGCTGGCTCTTGTTGATCTCTGTTGCTGGAGTTCTGGCGGGAACTGCAACAAAGCAAACGTCGAGGTGCTGGATGGTGCCTGTTTGCACTGGGTGCTCACTCCTTGACCACAAGGGAGATTCTTCAGTCTTCCTCATCGAGTGGGATGTCGAAGGGTCCAGAGTTTCGTTTCATAGTTTTCAGTCAGGATAATCTGATGTGCATTGGCACTGCTCCCACCTATATTCCAAATCTGGGGGCTGGATTACCTGCTAGGTCCCTCCTATGGGTGGGACCTGGGAAGGGGGTGGCTACACCCCTTTCCCTATGTCCAGTTTCATGCCAGGACTGGGGCAGGATGGCCCCAGAACCGGTTTGACTGGAATCTGCCCAGTGACACCTTGTGTGCCCCAGGCAGTGTCTAGTTTCATTCAACCCTTCCTGCTACAATCCACTATCTCCTGTCTGGGGTGGTGTGACACCTCCCTGTGACAGGAAACTCTCTGTCCAGGCATCCTCTGCCAAGTTTCGGTCAGCAGCAGGAGGCCATACATGTGTCTGTGGCAGCAGCATCCATAATGTGATGCTGGGGCTCTGGTTAGGATTAACCGCATTTGCAATAAGTAACATGTCTTCTCCCTATAGAAGGGTGGAATGCTACCCCCGTCGCCAGAATTGGCGAGGGGGTAGTATTCCAAAATGTATGACACCAAACACGACATGTTTTGATAAAGCCACACCAAAGTTAGCATTAACCGCGAGGATTATAATGCACTTACGAGTATATGGTATGGCAGTATCACTGGAACAGCAGTAAGGAAATGGTTCCGAACACTGCAGAGAGGCTCAGCTCATGCTAGAGCACCATCTCACATAAAACCAAGCACTCTGCCTCCAGGATTGTTAAGGCCTGCCATAGGAGTGACTTATAGGTATATATGTGTCCAGATATAGGTTTAGACATAGGTATACTATATCTAAGCAAGGGGTGATTACACCACCTTGCCCCAGCTGTGTGAACAGCCAGTTGTGTTGATTTAAGTACCAGCCAGGGGTGGCAAAAGATATGCTGCAGCCCCTGGTAGGCCTTGGATGCACTTATGCCCTGGGCACCTATAGTGCACTGTACAGGGGCTGATAAGGTGTCCAGTACCAAATTGGTGATGTACCTATAGTACATGGAGTCCATTTAAAGAGAGAGCAGATAGCCTGGGACACTGATTAGCAGGATCACAGGCCAACTAAGTCGAAAACCAGCTAAACACAAGGCAAAAAATTTGGGGTAACCATAGTCAGGTATCCACCTTCCTACATAGCCCCCCCCCAAACGAAAGGAGATAAGGCTATCCTTGACCAGGTAAGTCTATATTGCCTAAGTGGCCATATAAGGAAGTACCTGCACTAGCATGGTTACCCCCTGTCTCATGGTCCACTAAGCAATCCCTCGCCCTAGGGGTATCAGAGGGTCTCCACCATAGGGAATCACTACCTTTGGTGTGTTTTGGCAAAGTAAAAGGCTGGTGTTGAGATGGAGTACTGAAGTGAGGCTCCACTAATGTAGGGCTCAGCTTCCTCCAATCATTCAATCATTCTCCACCATGTGTGCCTTTCTTTCCTTGACTGAGTTGCACTGTGCTCTCAGGGTCAACCTCTGGCTGCCTACAGCTGGAGGCTGGGTCCCTTCTGTTGGCTTACTGGTGGGACAGGTCAGGTTTGGGGCCATTAGGTCCCAGGTTTGGCTGTGTCCAACAGTTTCCATCTGTGGGAGGTCCCTAACTAGTGGTAATGGGGATCCCTCAGGAGTTTTTAACTTTTTCACCTTGCTAGGGCTGCTAGCTTTGGTGCCCCTAATCTGCTGATGGGGGTGCTTTATTTGACAGGGGGCCTTTTCGGGCTCCCTGACCTCCTTGACCTCTGTAGCCCTGGGCTGACTGAGGCAGGGTAGAGAGGGGCAGGTTACCTGCTCCAGACTGGGTCCCACCTTGGAAGGGTCCACTGACATCAGGGGCTCTGTCAGGCTAGGCCTGACTACCTCTGGGGCAGTTCCTTCACAAGGGGTAAGATCAGTTCCCTGAGGAGGCTGATCCTTACCTAATGTCTGGTGGGAGGGAGATTTCTCCTCCTCCTCCATGCTCTCTGTTTGTGTGGAGTGATCCATAGTTTCAGGCTTCACAACACATGAATCAGTTTGAGTTTGGGCTGTGGCCATCACAGCCCCACCAACCTTTTCAGGAAGGGACTCAGTTTGGGTATGGGTTGTTATCATAACAGCTTTGCTAACCTTTTCAGGAAGGGATTCTGCTGAAGATGGGGCTGAGTCTTGCACAGCCCTACCATCCTTTTCAGGAAGGACATCTTGGATTGGGGCTGTAGCCATTACAGCTCCACTAACCTTTCCATGGAGATTTACCATTTTAGAATGGGTTTCTTGTTCCACCTCAGCCCAGGCTGAGATTTCTAAATCATTCCCAAGTAGACAATCTACAGGCAAGTTCGATGACACTGCCACTCTCTTTGGGCCAGTGACACCTCCCCAGCTGAGATTTACTACTGCCATGGTATGATTTTTCTGAACTCCATCAATGTTTGTCACCTGATATGTGGCACCAGGTAAAAGTTGCCTTGAGGGGACTAGATTCTCAGTCACCATGGTGATACTAGCCCCTGTGTCTCTGTAGGCCTCAACGTTTTGACCATTGATGATGGGCTCCTGTCTATACTTGCTGAAAGTGTTTGGGCAATCAGTGAAGTTGGCAAACCCCATGCCATTCTCACAGACAAGCGTATCTGTATTAGGGGACCTGGTTAGGCCAGAATCCACCTGAGCTCCAAAAGTAAACCCACCCAAACTCTTGGGGGTGTTCCCACCACCTGGGGGATTACTGCTGACAGTAACAGGAGGTGTTGGAGCTTTACTTAGAGGTATATTTTCTATATTGCTATTCCTTGGACAACAGCTGTCTGTTATCCAGTGGCCAGGCTGTTTACAGTCATGGCAGTAAGGTTTCTTCTGGGTAGAGGAGTTGTTTTGGGACCCACCCCCATCCTTGGAGTTTTGGGGCCCTGTGGGAGACTTGTCTTTAGATTTATCCCCACCCTTCTCTTGAGCCTTGGAAGTATCGTTCTTTTGGTCATTACCCTGATTCTTAGGCCTAATCCTGGTTCTGACCCATTTGTCTGCCCTCTTACCCAATTCTTGTGGAGAGGTCAGATCTGAGTCCACCAGGTGCTGGTGTAAAAGCTGGTTCTGACAATTACTTAGGATCTGCTCCCTCATAATCAAATTATACAATCCTGTATAGTCATGTACTTTGCTGCCATGTAGCCAACCTTCCAGAGCCTTAGTAGCACAATCTACAAAATCAGTCCAGTCCTGAGTCTGAGCTTTTTGGGTGTCTCTGAACAACAACCTGTATTGTTCAGTGGTTAATCCAAACCCATCAATAAGAGCACTCTTCAGGACATTGTAATTTTTAGCATCCTCAGCTCTAACAGTGAGGAGCTTATCTCTCCCTTTCTCAGAAAAGGAGAGCCACAAGATTGCTGCCCACGGATCCTCAGGGACCTGCTGTACCATGCAGGCCCTCTCAAGAGCAGTTATCCATTTGTGGATATCATCCCCATCTTTGTAGGGGGGGCACAATCTTACTCAGGTTTCTATGATCATAGGACCTGTCTTTATCTCTTGGGATAATGCTGCCACCAGTGGGAGTCTCCCCACTCAATCTCTGCTCTCTTGCAAGAGCAAGTCTAGCTTTGGCCAGGGCTAATTCCTCTCTCTCTATCTGGAGATTCCCTGCTCTCATCCTGGCTTTATGCTCTCTTCTTTGAGGGAAAATCATTCCTCTCTGTGATTCCCTTGAGGCACTAGAAATGTGAGAATCCCTGGAAGGGCTTCTCTCTCTCTCCTATTGCCTGGGAGAATCCTGTTATGTACTCTGGGGAGGTGCTGGCCCTCTCCATTTCCATGTAGGTCCAAGTTGGCTTGGCTAAGCCTCCCCACTGGTACCTGGTTATCCCCATGATCCACATCTGAATCTTCACCATTAGATTCTGGGTCTGCCTCCACATTCTCTACTTCTGGGGAGGTGTTCTCAGTCTCTGGGGGATCTACTCCTTCACCTGATCCTGATTGAACTACCTTAGCTCTCTCTAAGTCATCCTTTTCTAGAATGGCTATCATGATGGGAATAGTAGGGTTGTGACCCTTTCTCAGCTTCTTTGCAGTGCACAAGGCACTCAAGTCTTTGTAGCTGAATTTGTCATAGCTGGAGGTTGCCTGTGGAAGGTCAACCCTCACAGGTAGAGACCCTGTAGGTTCACCTGTGCCAGACATGACTCTAGTGTGGTGTAAGTGATGCACCTACCTACACTAAGTGTTTTCCTACTGTCCCTTACTAGTGAGTTGTAGTCAGGGTGTGCTAAGCCCTTCTACCTACAATCACTAAGTTCAGTAGAACTTAAATATGCTAAGCTTTTATTTATATGTACCTATGGTACTTAATGTGATCTTTCAATTTGATAAAAAGATTGCAAAGGTAAAACAACAGCAAGCTCAATCCCACCGCTGCCACCAATGTGAGAAGTTGGCCTGGTATATGATGTCCACAGTTCTGTGGGCACCTTGTATCAGTCCAAACAATCCCTTATGGTGGTGGTTGTAAGTCAACCTTATAGACAAGCTATCCTAGGGGTAGCATGGACTAAGCAGCCTTAAAGGCTTAACTCCAAAGGACATGTGAAGCCAGCTGTTTTACCATATGCAATCCTGTAATACCAAATGAAAGGACACCACACAAGTTATATATTATCAAAATATATGTATTTATTCTTAGAATAATCCCCACTACTCTTTCTGAGCAATGAAGCACAAGCGTTTAAATAAAAGCACAGTTAAACATAGACAAGTTGCATGTTTTGGATGAGGCCGGTGCCACTCAAACCATATATCAAAAAAGTGGTATAACAATCACTAATCGATCTGGGGTAAGGCCTAGGGCCTTGGGAATGGCTGGGATTACGATGCACTAACCACAGTTAGGACGGGAGTAGCCCGCGGGATTCGGGAGCAGTGTGGGAAGCACGGCTTTCACCAATGTAAAGTCAATGGTGCGTAAAAGTTACAATGTTATTGCAAAAGGAGTCTTTCGACTGGACTAGGACTACCAAACTTTAGACTTAGGCACTAGAGGTGTGTACCAGTGTAGGAACACTGGCGCTAGTAAGTTACCTCACCCACAGGACGCGGGTGCACAGGTGCCAACCTGTGTCGGGTTTCGTCACGCAGTTCGATGGTGCCTGAGGATGAAGATGGTGCAGGCGTCCAGAAGAGAAGTGTCCGGTGCGATCCAAGGGTGGTTCGAAGTTGAAGGGTACCTGAAAGCAGAGGGGACAGAGTCTGGGTCACTAGCCAGTGACCAGGAAGGAACCAGGCAATGTCGGGCGCTGTCAGGTCGATGTCGGGTGCCTTGTCTCCGCTGCCACGTGGACTCTGGGGCACCGAGGATGTCCTGGAGTGGATCACGAGCTGTTCCACAAAGATTCTCGCTGGTGGCAGTGTCGGCTTCCGGATCGGAGTCAACAAGCCTTGGCAAGGACAACCCACGCACGATTCAAAGAAGGCTTAACACTCAGACCAGCAAGGTCTGAGCGGGTGCTCCTTTTCAGGGGAGTGAGTGCCAATCTGGAGCAACCAGATCAGCTGTTCAAATTTGTAGGTTCGTCGGTTCTGAGGCCACTAGCCAAGGGGCAAGCGACCAGACCAACGCATCGAGCAGGAAAGTGCACAAGGGCCCCACGCAGCACTCGTCAAGTGTGGAGGGGTGAGCTTCGGTGCACAAGCTGCTAGGAGCTGGAGCTTCTCAGACTCTAATGCAGAGCTTCGAGGGATCCTTGGGGGCTGCACGGTCAGCGCTTCGTTGTTTATTCAAGATGGCCGCTCCCACGCTTCAGGTCGCCTCCACGGGTCCCAGCTCTGCATGGACTGTGGATCGGGCTGTTGGAAAACAGGAAAGCTGGCTCTTGTTGATCTCTGTTGCTTGAGTTCCGGCGGGAACTGCAACAAAGCAAATGTCGATGTGCTGGATGGTGCCTGTTTGCACAGGGTGGTCACTCCTTGACCACAAGGGAGATTATTCAGTCTAGTTTCATTCAACGCTCCCTGCTACAATCCACTATCTCCTGTCTGGGGTGGTGTGACACCTCCCTGTGACAGGAAACTCTTTGTCCAGGCGTCCTCTGCCAAGTTTCGGTCAGCAGCAGGAGGTCAGACATGTGTCTGTGGCAGCAGCATCCATTTTGTGATGCTGGGGCTCTGGTTTGGATTAACCGCATTTGCAGTAAGTAACATGTCTTCTCCCTCTAGAATGGTGGAGTGCTACCCCCGTCGCCATAATTGGCGAGGGGGTAGTATTCCAAAATGTATGACACCAAACACGACATGTTTTGATAAAGCCAAACCAAAGTTAGCATTAACCACGAGGATTATAATGCACTTAAGAGTATATGGTATGGCAGTATCACTGGAACAGCAGTAAGGAAATGGTTCCGAACACTGCAGACAGGCTCAGCTCATGCTAGAGCACCATCTCACATAAAACCAAGCACTCTGCCTCCAGGATTGTTAAGGCCTGCCATAGGAGTGACTTATAGGTATATATGTGACCAGATATAGGTTTAGACATAGGTATACTATATCTAAGCAAGGGGTGGTTACACCACCTTGCCCCAGCTGTGTGAACAGCCAGTTGTGTCGATTTAAGTACCAGCCAGGGGTGGCAAAAGATATGCTGCAGCCCCTGGTAGGCCTTGGATGCACCTATGCCCTGGGCACCTATAGTGCACTGTACAGGGGCCGATAAGGTGTCCAGTACCAAATTGGTGATGTACCTATAGTACATTGAGTCCATTTAAAGAGAGAGCAGATAGCCTGGGACCCTGATTAGCAGGATCCCCGGCCAACTAAGTCGAAAACCAGCTAAACACAAGGCAAAAAATTTGGGGTAACCATAGTCAGGTATCCACCTTCCTACATTCTAGAAAAGTAAATACTTCAAATAAAACAGCCTGGTTAAATCTACACATCATAAATGACATATCATGCTGCATCTGCAGTTTAATAAAAGAACAACTTGATGTAACTATCATCAAAATGTAATTGGCTTGAGATACAGCTTGTCCAAGCAATGGCAAACGATGAAAAGCACAAGAAAGCCAATGGTTTAGGAATGATGTCCCAAAACACACTCTCTGTTTTTATTATGTTGTGATGAAAAGAGCTCTTGTAATGAGACCTGAAAGGTGTTGCAGATGCAGGACTGCCAGGCAACTGCAATGGGTATGTATTCAGTGACCAAATGAGACATGAATTTCATCACCAGAGTCACTTTGAACTGACCTTATGCCACTCCATGCTGTTAAACGTCTGAGAATGGTTGTTTGTCAAAATATTGTGCGTAAAAATATCACCGGACTCAAATATCATGTCTTAACATCCCACTGACAGTAGATTTTCTATTATTAAATCAAATGGGTGATATTTTTGTCAATTCATTTTAAGGCACAATGGGCCAGATGTATGTGGCCAAATACCGAGCGGTAACGCAGAAATTCGCTGAATTTCTGCGTTACCAACCGATATTTGGCTGAGTGCAATGTAGGTGAGTTTAAACCTACTTGCAAATAAGGAATCGCAAAATACCGATTCCTTATTTTGCTCTTGCATTTAAGGAATCGGAAATACCGATTTCTTAAATGCAATGTACCTAGCACTAAAAAAAGTGCACTTTAGCCTTAAGGAATCGCTAATTCCCACCAACTTCAAGTTGGTGGTAAGTAGCGATTTCCTTTAAAAAAACACTTTTTTGCTTTTTTAAATGGGCCATGTGGCACACATCCATGCCCTTAGGGCGTGTATGTGCGCCTCATGAGCACACATGCACTTTCAGGGGTGCAACAGGGTGTCCTTTGGACACCCTGGCATCTTTGAAACAGCTCCCGCTATTTGCGATTCTGTAATACCGAATCGCTAATAGTGGATATCTTCCCATTCATTCCTATGGGCCTCCTAGCCCATAGGAATGAATGGCTAGGTAATCCTTAATAACGTATCTCAATTATTGATTCGTTATTGCGGAATATTAAGGAATCTCTAATATTTTAGCGATTCCTACCTACATTCAATTTAGCGAGTCCTTAATAGCGATTCGGTAAAAATCGCTATTATGGACTCGCTAAACTAAAGTTACCTACATTTGGTCCTATATTTCTTTCAGGCAATGTTTTGGTAATGATATTATACAAAGAGCAAACCAGCAAATACACATTCTTTGCTTCCTGCTACTTCAAGTCCTAGAATAAACAACATTTGCAACTGCTGAATGCAAAGAGAAACTGCAGAACGTAGCACTAAACATCCAACACAGTGATTTTGCACTTTCCAGTATTGTGATCAGAAAAATGTAGGGTTTTTCAGGCTTACAAAACAATAATTAGCATTTTGAATTATGAACCTTTAGCTGCTCCTGACATCTTCACTGCCTAGCTGGCTGACTCCTCCTCCAGCCCGATCTTGTCACAATCACTGCTGGAACTAGGTAAATGATGCAGCAGGGGGTCATTTTATGATCATATGCCAGACCTCTGATTACAAAAACTTCCTCACACCGCCCCATTCTCACCTGAATCACTCACATCTGAGCCTCCAGCTCCTTCCTGCTGGTGCCAAACTGTAGGTGACGGGCCGCCAGGGGAGCTGGGAGAAGAAGTTAAGTACAGGTGCCCGGGGCATTAGTCTAGAAAGAAAACTATTAAAAGCAGAGCCAGGTCAGAGGGTGAATGCTGCATGACCTTCATACAGACACAGCCTGCAGCTCTTGATGATGCCCCCGGCACAGGTCCAGGTTGCTCATGATAAAAATCAGCTCTGCCTGGGAGACAGTAATAGGTAAGAGTAGCTCATTGACATCCCTGAGGTCACCTGAAGGCAGGTGTCTCATCTTGGTGGGGATGTTACCTGAGTATCAAACTCAGGGTAAAGAAAATTGTACTTCGGTGAGCAGATATATAGAGTCACATCACTGGTCCAAGTAATCAGAAGCAATCAAAAGCCGTCAACATACTAAGCAAAGTTAGACAATGACCCTGCATACCTTTGATGACTTCCCCAAAGGAATACAGAGTCATTGTTCATGTTATGTGTTGCCTTACAAATCTGAAGGTGAACATAAACTGACTTTCAGGGCTCCACTAACACATTTGCTGCTAATGTGTCCCCCCCTGTGCTAAGCCTTTTTTTTGCTATTTGGGGTAGTTCGCGCTTAGGCCTCTGTAACTTTTTGACCACATAAGGTATCCACACTAAATTGAGTCCTTTTCTTCCAACATCACAAGGATTCTAAAGGTACCCAGGGTTTGTGGATTCCCCTGGAGGGGACTCAGAAATTAGCCAAAATACAGCTATTTTTTTGGGGGGGGGGGATGGGAAAAAATGTGCTGCAAATTAAATTGTCTGGTCTTTTCCCTGCAAATGGTAGCAACAAAGGGTTTGTGGGGCTAAAATCACAATTTTTCCAGCTTTGAGGGACTGACAGACTTTGTCACAAAACTAACATTTTTTACACAGTTTTGGCATTTTACTGGGATATAGCCTATTTTTGCTATTATTTGTATTTTTAACCTTTTTCCAGTTAATGGTAGAAATGGATATGAAAGCAATAATGGATCCTGATAAGCTATATATTTTAGAAAAGTAGACAACATTCTAAATTTAGCAAGGGTTCATTTGTGTAGATCCTTCAAGGTTTCTTCATAGAAACTAACAGTTGAATATAGGAAAAATTGAAAATTAGTTGAAAAAACTGCTATTTGTGCCAGCGTGTTCACCTGTAACTTCTTTTAATTATGACAGTTGTTTGAAAGCACTATATTGTTACATCCGCTGGACCTTTCTGGTTGTGAGGATATATAGGACTTGTAGGTTCATCAACAACC
The DNA here is from genome assembly GCF_964261635.1 of Lissotriton helveticus. Lineage (NCBI taxonomy): Eukaryota > Metazoa > Chordata > Amphibia > Caudata > Salamandridae > Lissotriton > Lissotriton helveticus. The sequence goes on from NC_136061.1 coordinate 1,298,163,273, forward strand.
AAACAAACCCAGAGCCATTGACTGAGAAGCATCTTGAAATGGTTTTTTATTCTGTACCGGATATATAGCAATGAATGTGGGAAAATATATGCATGAAAAAATCGGTATGAAAGACACCTATGTATTTCTGAAATTGGAACAAAATATAGAGTTTAAAAACAGTAGATATTTGGACATTTCCGAAATTGTCAGAACCCATATTAGAATGAGAATTATAGGACATTTTTCAAAGTGACTTCTTTTTTACACATTGTCTTTCATTTGGAAGGCAGAAATGCATTAAAACTCAATAGGTAATAACATTTGCTCTAAAATTATATGTTACCTTAAGTCTCCCGATACAAATGGTACCTCACTTGTGTGGGTAGCCCTAGTGCCTGCGACAGGAAATGGCTCAAAAGCCAATGGGGACACACTTTATTCTTACAGTGAAAATGGACCCTTTTTTTGCAAAGTGCCTAGCTGTAGATTTTGAACCCTAGCTCTGCCAACACGTAGGGAAACCTAGCAAACCTATACCTTTTTTAAAACTAGACACACAGCGGACTCTAGGATGGGGTGACTTGTGTCGCTCTCACCAGGTTCGGTTACCCAGAATCCCTTGTAAACCTCAAACTTTGTAAAAAAAAAACACATTTTCCACAAATTTCTGTGGTGGAAAGTGCTGGAATCTGTGTGGATTCCCAAAATTCCACCTGCCCTGCATTTCCCAAAGTCTTCCGAGAAAAATGGTACCTTACTTGCGGGGGTAGGCCTAGTGCCCGCGGCAGGAAACGGCCCAAAACTGATGCTGCTCCTCCTGGTGAGGCGTTATCTGTAACTTGGAACAAGCTTGATAAACCTTCATCTTTAATCCATACAACTCTTTCAACCACCTTTTACATGCCTATCATCCTTCTTTTATCTTGTTCACCATGCCTTAGAGTAAATAAGAGAGAGGTAAAGAAAAAAAGAATGTAGTGTTCTGCAGTTATCATGACTTACCAATCTGCTGTGATTCTGGGTTGTGGACCCATCTCAGTTTTCTTTGCTTCTAAGCGTTAGATCTAAAGACTGGGGCAAGAATCTGACACCCTGTGCCTCATGCAGTAGCAGCTGCTCCTGGTAAGCAGCAGTGGGGTACCTGCTGTCCGTCTTGCTGGCCGGCTGCCGCCGCTGCCGACACTACTGCGTCCTCTTCTTGGCTTCTTCTCTGCAAAGCAAGCAGGAAGCACCCAGCCTCCAGATAGCCAATCACAACGCTGCAATGCAGTGTTGTGATTGGTCTGAGCTACGTGGATCAGCGCTCAGCCAGAGAATGGGAGGCTGGGCTTGTTCTCAATGCAGACTGTAATGCAGCCTGCATGTGGCTGTAATGCTGCCTGCATCGAGAACATGCAAAGTCCTCATGAATGTTTGTCCGGCACCAGAGGGCCGGTCAGACCTTCATCCGCACTTAGATAGTGCCCACCACTACTCCCCCTGCTCTGAGAGCACAGCAGATTTGACCCGCCCCATCCACCAAGACGCTAGAAGAGAAAAATAAATTATAATAACATAGAGTTATAATTTTAGTTTTCCTTTCTTTCCTCTGCGAAAAGCAGTGGGACGACGCTCGACGCTCCTCCACCTTAGCAGAGCAGCCTCCCTGCTCCCATGAGCAGGACAGCGCCATTTATTCTCTCGACAAAGTGCAATGACTTGATTATCTACTGATGAGATCTGGTCTGTTAATTTTTGTTATGCATTTTTCCATTTCAAGGCGCTTTGAGAAGGCCCAAGGAGAGAAAAGGATATAACACAAATGGACTAAATGGACATCTATGTCACTGCTCACCACATAAGATCTGTGTTTAATTTTGCACACACTTTACAGTGGTGTTTGATATTCATCATTAACTTGGGCAGCTGGTGGCACGATGTGACAGGTGCCACTAATCTTTTAACTATAACTAGGAGTGGGTGGTATACTCCGCTCCGCCAGTGGAGTTAGCAGAGTTTTGCCCACTCCTCTTGGAGCACAGATTTCAGAAAAAACTCTGCCAGTAGCATAGTTTTACTCATGCAAAATTTCGCTAACATTCAGTTGCCAAGCAGCAGTTGAGAAAAAATGATGGCTGAACACCCTCCCAGTGAGAAATCTCAAGGGCGTTTGCCGCAGGTCGCTACCAATTGTGTTAGGAAAGTTGCTGCTAGCATTGGAAAGGGTGCCGCTCGAGCAGATATTCACATGTTAATAAAGTTCTATGTTTGTTCTGGAGTCAGTTTTAATCACTATCAATCAAACAATCAGGACATTTGTAGAGCGCACTACATACCCATGAGGCTCTCAAGGTGATTCAGGGGGGGGGGGTTGGGGTGCCGCTACTGATCGAAGAGCCAGGTCTTGAGTAGTCTTCTGAAGGCCAGTAGGTCTTGGGTCTGCCGTAGGTTGGTGGGGAGGGTGTTCCAGGTCTTGGCGGCTAGGTGGGAGAAGGATCGGCCTCCGCCTGTCATTCTTCGGATGCGGGGGACAGCGGCGAGGGCAGCAGAGTGGAGCTTGCGGGTGGGGGTGTAGAAGCTGAGTCGTCTGTTGAGGTACGCTGGGCCGGTGTCGTTGAGGCCTTTGTGTGCATGGATGAGAAGCTTGCAGGTTATCCTCTTGTTGGCAGGAAGCCAGTGTAGGTCTCTCAGGTGGGAAGTGATGTGACTGCGGCGGGGGACGATGAGGACCAGACGTGCCGAGGTGTTCTGGATGCGTTGCAGCCATCTCAGGTGCTTGGCCGATACTCCTGCGTTGAGGGTGTTACCGTAGTCCAGCCTGCTGGTGACGAGGGCCTGGGTGTCTGTTCTTGTTTCACTGACGATCCACTTGAAGATCCTACGTAGCATTCGGAGGATTTTGAAGCAGAAGGAGGAGAAGGCGTTGACCTGCTTAGTCACGGTGAGGGTGGAGTCGAGGATGACCCCTAGGTTGCGTGCGTGGTCTGTGGGTGTTGGAGCAGTTCCCAGTGTGGTCAGCCACCAGGAGTCGTCCCAGGCCGAAGGGGTGGACCCAAGGATGAGAACCTCCATCTTGTCCGAGTTCAGCTTCAGTCGGCCGTTCCTCATCCAGTCGGCGACAGCCTTCATTCCTTCGTGGAGGTTGGTTTTGGCTGTGTGGGGGTCTTTGGTGAGGGAGATGATCAGCTGGGTGTCGTCGGCGTAGGAGATGATGTTGAGGTCGTGTTGACGGGCGACGTGGGCGAGGGGTGCCATGTAGATATTGAACAGCGTTGGACTGAGGGACGAGCCCTGGGGTACGCTGCAGATGATCTCGTGGCATTGGAGTGGAAGGGGGGAGGTGGACGCTCTGAGTTCTGCTGGAGAGGAAAGATGTGGTCCAGTCCAGGGCCTTCCCTCGGATTCCGGTGTTGTGTAGGCTTGTGCGTAGAGTGCAGTGGCAGACCGTGTCGAAGGCGGCTGAGAGGTCCAGGAGGATGAGGGCTGCTGTTTCTCCGTTGTCTAGTAGGGTCCTGATTTCATCTGTGGCAGTGATGAGGGTGGTTTTGTTGCTGTGGTTGCTGCTGAAACCGGACTGGGATAAGTCCAGGATATTGTTGTCTTCGAGGTAGCGGGTCAGCTGTTTGTTGATGATTTTCTCGGTGACCTTAGCCGAAAATGGGAGCAGGGAGA